>NC_067488.1:32465507-32772174 GCF_947179515.1 Apodemus sylvaticus
CACCTTGGTGTGTCTAATAAATGCTGGTGAGCAAACATTGAAAGAATGCATGAGTGGAGAATGGCTGATTTAGTCAATGAAAAAAATAAATGCAGAGGGCAAATGACAGGGAGGTGACATGTGGGAACCCAGGAGTGTAAAGGCACCAAGAGGCTCCAAACTAACCAGAGCTTCAGCCCTGAGTTTTGTGTGATTTTGGTGAGGTTGCTTCTCTTCTCATGGTTTTCTTCCCACTCACTCCTGAGCATATAAAGATATCCAAAAATCCCTATATCCCACCACAGAGATATATACACACTCATGTTCATAGATGTACTATTCACAATAGCTAAGAAATGGAACCAACATAGATATCTACCAACCAATGAAGCGATAGAGAAAATGTGGGATATGGGTCCAGTGGGATTCCATCATAAAGGCAAATGAGATCACAGCATTTCCAGGTAAAGGGATGCAACTGGAAAATGAAACAAACCAGGCTCGGAAAGCCATATTGTGCATTTTATCATATATGCAGATGCTAGACCTCAAGGCATTTCTATGAAATATAATATACACATATATAATGTGTGAGCATAGGTTATGAAACTAGAAAGGAAACTATGAGAGAGGAAAGAAATCTTAACAAGAATGGAAGGTGACAATAGGATGTGTGTGACATGAACACAGCAGGGACAACTGGTAGAAGCAGGGCAAGCAGTGGGAGGGGCACAAGGAGATGGGTGGGGGTGGGGGTGGGGAAGAGAAGGACCAACAAAGGCACTGTGCGAAAAGGGCCATAATAAAGCCCATTATTTACGTGCTAACTTTAAAAAAAAAACCAACAACAACAAGGCTAACATGTGTTTTTCTTAAAAGAAAGACTCAGACTTGAATTGCCACGACTCCCTGTGAATGAAAGATGTCCTTGGACAAACCGCATTAACGGATGTTTTGTGTCTCTGCCCTTGACAACAACAATTGGCCTCAGCCAGCTCTTATCTGCAGCAGACCCTTCTCTACCTCATCGGCACCAGAAACGCCACTGCCTTCAAAAGAGAGCTCCTTGGGGTGTTGGCAAACAGAGGTGACGGTCACATCTGGTCACTCTCCCCTGACCTGGCCTGTCCTTGGGAAACATGAATGGATTGTGAGCACTTGGGCCTCTTGAAGGCTAGAAAGACAACTTCTGCTCTCTTGAGAAGATTGTGCAATTCCATGCTGCTATCAGGGCTGTCGAGGAGGCCACTCCTAGCCCTGGACCCTTCAGCTAGGTTCAACTCCAGGTCAAGTCAGGGGCTCCCAGCAGTGTACGGGCACAGGATCCACAGGAAGAAATTCCAGGACTTTGCCAGAAGCTGACAACAGTTCCCAGCTGTTCCCAGCCGCCTCCTGCCATTCACGCCATTTAGAGTTGGGGGTCTTTGCACAAATTTCATCAGAAGGAGGGTCAGATGGAAGTCTGACCTCTGGGTCAGGGCACAGGACAGGCCGTGGAGAAAACAGCAGCCTCTTTGTTACTGTCCGCTCCCGCACAGACCCTTGCCATAGACCTCCCTCTTCCTGGTTCTCTTGGGGACCGTAACATCAGTTGTACTGCTATGGCTGGCCTTATGTAATGACTTTAAGTCTCTCCTGCAAGCTCAAGGAGGGCCTGTAGCCTTGCTCTGCAGTTCCTCTGGGGCACATGCTTCAGAACTCTCTTATCAAAGGCGGTTCTTGATCAGGGCAGTGCTGAGCGATAGCAAAGCAATGTTCACCTTAGAATAAATGTTACTTGCCTTGCCGGCTGCTTCCTCACGCAGCCCGCCACGTGCCACCTCCCTTCCACCATGGCAGACTGTTAGATCCTTTTTTTTTCGTCATCTAGGGCTCAGCTTTTAATTCCCCACCTCAGAAATGCTTTCTCGGTCCATCTTTTGCAACCAACCTATGCCCTTCCTTCTAATACATCCATTCAGTGTCTCTGCTCTTCCTTTGTGGACACCGGCCACACATAGCTGACATTTGTGTGCATGTGTATTTGCATAGAGGGCACGCCCCTACTCAGACTTCCTCAACAACCTAATCTTCGGGCCTCTAGAGGAGAAAATGTTTATAAACGCTATGAAGCCCTTAGCGCATGTTCTTTGCTGTGTGCATGCACACGCACGCGTGCGTTCATGTGTATGTGTGTGTGCACACAAGTGTGCATGTGTTCAGGTCTGTACACTGGTCTGTTTCTTTGCTCTTAGGTAAAATAAATGCAGAACGGAGGAGAGATTTGCTCTCAAGGAGATCACAGGCCACTGGGGAAAACGGTTAAGTCCTTTGGAATTGCCAACCCAGCAACCTCAAGGAAAGCTCAATTGTGGAGAGAGCATGAGGGTGCATGCTGAGTGGCGTGGCAGGGACTCTGAGGCACAGATGCACTAAGGTCTTTATTCAAACCACAGATCTGGCAAGCAGCAGAACTAGGATCCAGATTGTCGGCTCTCTCAGCAAAGGTTTTCTAGTCGCCTTCCCCCTCCCCTTCCTTCCCGCTGTAGAGAGCTTGGAACCCTTGCATCTGGCAGCAGGTAGATGCAGCCGGGTAGATGCAGCATTCCGGAACTTCGCACCTTGCCAGGAGCGCCTCTGCCAGAGACGTGAAGTACCTCGGCAACCTGTTCTCTAGTCCGCATGCGCAGCTGAGGGGTCCTGAGAAGAAAGTCGAGCAATGGCTGCAGGGGACAGGCTGAACCTTCTTCACTTCATTTCTGATTCTGGAACTTTCCGGTTTGTGCTGCAGAGGACCTCTTTTAAACAATGCCAGAGTGTATTCCATTAGTACTATCACAGCAGGGTCTGCCCTGGTGGGCGGCTCCATTCCCCAAAGGTGAGTTACTCAAATTAACCCCTACTTTTTTAATCTGAAAAGTCAATTCCTAACAGCCGATGTAAAGGTCACATGCGACAAGTCATCATCAAGCGCCATCACCGTTGTCACCCGGTGGCAGCCCTCACTAGTTACCTTTTAGTTCTCTGGCTTTGAACTCTGATTTTCCTCCCCTATTTCTAGTTCTTTCTCTCCTCTACTTCCTCTTCCTCTCCCTCTTCCCCTCCCCCTCCATCTCTCTCTTCCCATTCCCTTCCATCTACACACAATCACACACACACACACACACACACACACACACACATACATACCTCAGTAGTACCAAGAATTGTACCTAGAGCCTTGAAAAGCTGCACTTGCAGCTGGCTTTGAATGTGCAATCCTCCTGCCTCAGCTTTCTGAGCCCCCCCAGGATTATAACTCCTGTACCCAGACACACTATCTTCCCTGGTCTTTATCTCCTTCTACCATTTCTGACTATTTTCTCTCTATCAAGGTCTTCTAAGACTCTGACCACCTCTAGATAGCAGTTTTCAACTCCCTGTGCTCGGCCTGTAGCAGGGCCCAAAAGGAAGTGTAACCTGTGTCCTGACGGAGTTTGTTGGAGAAAAATCAGAGACTAGACAGTGGCCAGGAAGTCTCTGAAGTGATCCTGTGGGAGAGATGGGATGAGCTCTGATCAAGACAACAGACGGGGAGGTCATAGATGGGGGAATCAGCTGAGAGACATGAGCTAAAACATGGCACACAACTTAGGCAATGACTTTAAACAGGAGGCCACAGAAAGAGTCCAAAACCATTTCTGAGGCCTCCGGCTCTGAAGGCTGGGCTTCAGTGTCACCAGTAAAAGAGATTTGGAATGCAGGAGCAGCATTCTCACGGCAGGAAGAGACAGTGACTTACATTGCTTTCTCTTCTATCCATGTTTCCCATGTCAGCATGGGATTGAGATGCCCCAGGCACAGGCACGTGCTCGTGCGCACGTGTGTATGTGCACACACGCACACACACACACACCACCGGAAGGCATTCAAGGGTGTTGCTTGTAGCTTACACAGTGGCCCTGTGAAATGAAGTAGCCTCCACTCCCTATGCAGTGCTGCCCAGGTCTCCACCTCAGCTTCACGCTACATATGGTGTGAAGTGACCTATGCGACACCCAGGAAATGTCCAAAAGGTACACAGCAAAGAGATCTGAGGAGGAACAGAGATGTCTGCACCGGCAATGTGGTTTGCAGCTGTTTGGCATCAAGATCTTTGGCAGAAGCTAGACAGGTTTTTTGGTTTTTTTTTTTTTTTTTTTTTTAATGCCAGGGTTATCCCTGTACCCCTATCTCCAAGGAAGTGAAAGCCAGCCTGGGATACAGAATGATATGCTGCTTCAACACACACAAAGAGAGAGACAGAGACAGAGAGAGACAGAGACAGAGAGACAGACACAGAGACAGGGAAACAAAGAGGCAGGGGGAGAGACATGCACACACACACAGATATACATACAGATACACACACACACACACACACACACACATATATATATGAACCATTTTTTTTAAAGCATGAATCACTGGGGTCAGAAAAACAGACATGGGGCTCACACAAATTTAAACCTAAGTTAAAAATCACAAAATATTGCTGTAGAATAATTTTTATATAAAGCAAAACAGAAAGAAAAAGTCGTTTATGATCCTATTCACCAAAGTAGCAAACAGTGCTAATGTGGACATACTTCTTTCTGGTCTTTCCAGTGTCTCTTTTTTTGTTTGTTTTTGTTTTTGTTTTTGTTTTAAACGAGATTCTGCAATTAATAAAGTGTGGTCTCACGATTTTAAAAATCCATACGTTAACCAAATAAGTGAGGTTCACCCAGGAAAGGAGGAAAGGAGGGAGGGAGGGAAAAAGGAAAGGAGGAAGGGAGGGAAGGAGGGAAGGAGGGAGGGAGGGAAGGAGGGAGAGAGGGAGGGAGGGAACAAAGGGAAAGGGTAAATCCTGGGAGTGGGAACAGATCAAGATTGAGCCTAACAGAGGTCTGAGAAAGGGGCAGGTTTCAGAAGGCTCTGGTTTCTTTCAAATTTGTTTTAAATATTACCTAAAGCTTGGGAGTACACAAAGCCCTTTTGCCATTTTTTTAAAGAGAAGAAAGGAAAAAAAAGGAGAGCCTGTTTTTTCCAGTTCAAGAGACTTTCCAACACTGTCCTTCGCGTGGCAACACCTCCACCTGCTGGCCGTGAGTGGTATTGTTCCAGATTACAAGGCAGGGCAGGTTGGCAAACCCGGGACGCGAAGAGGGGAAAGTCTGTGGGTGTGTCCTCAGCTCAGACCCATATGAAGACTTCATCCAGATGCACCTTCACCCCAACGTTTTCTTCAGTGGCTACTTCATCACCTCATGTGGATCAAGAATCCCCTACTGTTGAACATTCCCAAGAAATAGAGAGACCGTGGCTCCCACTGAATGCCAGGTGGTACAAATGTGACCCAAAATATTTTGCAGCAAACATGCATGAGACAAATTCATCTCCTCACCAATGTGGTAGGTTCAGACAGCCCACAGCATGCTCGCACGTGGACATGTGTCCTGCATCTACATCTGACTGTGCAGTATTTTAATATAATAATTTATTCATTCTTTAGGAATTTCATGCATGTTTACAATGCATTTTAAACACATTCACCCCTATTTCTCCTAGATCCTACCTCCTTCTTTAAAATTTCATGTCTTCGTTTTGTCTGTCTGTCTGCCTGTCTGTCTGTTTGTTTTTTATAATACACTGAGTCCAATCTGGGCTCGTGAGTGTGAGGCCATTCACAGGAGCGCAGTCAACCTAAGAGACCACTCTTGACTCTCTCTGGGAAACTATAACCAGATAATAGCTACGCACTTAAGGGTCTCGTGAACCCCTCCCACTGTGTGCTACAATGTTGACTGATTTGATTCCAGGCAGGTCTTGTGCAGACAACCAAACTGCTGTGAGTTCCTGAGTGCGGTGGTCCCGTCATGTTCGAAAGACAGCTTCACTCCAGTCCCCCAGCCTCTGACTCTGACAATCTTTAACCTCATCTTTAGTCATGATCTGTCAGTCCTGGAGAGGTAGTAGTACCTGTTCCTGGCTAAGAACTCTGCAGACACTTGTTCTCTGCCCTTTAAGCAGTTGTGACTTTGCACGCTAACTGCCATCACTGCACAAAGAATCTTCCCTGGTGGGGTCTAAGAGACACACTAGTCTCTGGGTACCAACATACAAATTTAGAGGGCTGTTTGGTATTATATCCATTTTGCAATTAATATCTGTAGGTTTACCCCTGGAGCCTTTAAGCTCCACCAACCATGGGTTCTTAGCCAGATTTATGTTACAAGGCATATGTTTCCTCCTGTGGAGTAGGCTTTAAAACCAATGAGAAAATGGTTGGTTACCGCCATACTGTATATACCACAATTGCCACCATGAACATATCCTGCTATGCTAGTCATCACTGTAGTTCCCATGTGTGTAAAACTATGGAAGACCTTTGTATCTCAGCAGCCTGAATTACACCTTCCCGTACGATGAGAGCCAGCTAGCAAAGAAGGTTCCTGATCAAGTACCATCTTGATCTCGACCTTCCCTGCATCTGAAGCGTGAGGTGTTGTCAGAAATGGGGTCTTACCAGCAAGTTCTGGTAGACAACCAAGAACAATAACAACTGACTGTGTTGTTCTGGGGGTACGGGATCTCTGGGACACTTCTGACTAACATCAGGGAAATGTCTCACACCTGGCACTGAGATTTTTTTTTTTATTGACAACCTATGACTTTGGAGAAGACAATTAGTCCCTCTGTAGAATAACATCAGTTAGACATCAGTGTCCCCCACTAGTTGGCCTCCCATCCCTCTCTCCACTTAAACCCCACTTCATATCACCTGTATTCTACTGCGCTCCCACTAAAATCTGTCTTCCATCCAATGGTCGCTTTCTAATTTCCTGGCACATATAGGTATTCCTTTATGCACTTGCCCAGCTCCACCTATAACTGGGAGCATGTGACATTTGTCTTTCTGGGTCTGAATTACCTCACTCAAATTAATGTTTTCCAGTTCCATCCATTTACCTGCAGATTTCATAATTTCATTTTTTACAGCTAAATATGAACACCACATTTTCATTTCCCCAGTCATCAGGATATCTAGGCTATTTCAATGTTTTCATAGCTATCAGCATAGTTGTGCATGTTTCTCTGACACAGGAAATAAGAGGCCTTTGAGGATATACACAGAAGGGTTTGGGCTGAGTCCCAGGATTTCATCAACCATGTATGAACATCCCCATGCCCCTTGCCAGAATTTGTCGGCCTTTGTTTTCTCAATCTTATTTATTCTGGTTTTGGTAAGATGAAATCTCAAGATATTTTAATTGTTTATTTCCCTAATGACTAAGAATGGTAAACACTTTTTTAAACTGCCTTAGCCAATGTATTTCTTCTGAAAATTCTGTTATGTTTCATAGCCTACAGTTAATTGCTTTGCTGTTTTCTTTTTTGGTGTTCAGTTCTTGGGGGGTTTTTTTTGTATAGTCTAGATGCTAATTCTCTGTCAGATATATAGCTGGCAAAAATTTTTTGTGAATTCTCTGGGTTCCTTCTTTGGCCAATTAATACTTTTCTTTTCAGTACAAATTTTAATTTCAGGAGGTCTCACCTGTTGATTGTAGGTCCTGTTTCCTGGGTGATGAGAGTTCTATTCAGAAAGTTCTTGACTGAGCATATATCCTGCAGTGTGCTCCCTACACTTTCTTTTAGAACTTCCAAAATTTCTTGTCTAACATCGAGATCTTTTATCCATTTGGAATTGATTTGTGTGCCAGTTAAAAGATATAGACCCCAGACAACACTGAGATTCCACCTTACACCAGTCAGAATGGCTAAGATGGAAAACTCAGGGGACAGCAGATGCTGAAGAGGATGTGGGGGGAAAGGAACACTTCTCCATTGTTGGTGGGATTGCAAGCTGGTAAAACCACTCTGAAAATCAGTTTGGCAGTTCCTCAGAAAATTAGACATAGTACTACCTGAGGACCCAGTTATACCACTCCTGGGCATATACCCAGAAGATGCTCTTACATGTAAGAAGGACACATTCTCCACTATGTTCATAGCTGCCTTATTTATAATAACCAAAAGATGGAAAAAACCAGATGTCCCTCAACAGAGGAATGGATACAGAAACTATGGTATATATGCACAATAGAGTACTATTAGCTATTAAAACAATGAATTCATGAAATTCTTAAGCAAATGGATGAAGGTAAAAAGTATCATCCTGAGCGAGGCAGCCCAATCACAAAAGAACACACATGGTATGCACTCACTAATAAGCGGATGTTAGCCCAAAAGCTCAAAATAAACAAATTACAATTCACCCAGCACAGGAAACTCAAGAAGGAGGAGGACTTAAGTGAGGGTGCTTTGGTTCCTCTAAGAAAGGGAACAAAATACTCACAGGAGCAATAAGGGAGACAATGTGTGGAGCAGAAACTGAAGTAAAGGCCACCCAGAGACTGCCATACCTGGGAATTCATCCTATAAACAGTCACCAAACCACAACACTTTTATGGATGACAAGAAGTGCATGCCAAAAGGAGCATACCATGGTTGTCTCTGGAGGGGCCCTGCCAGAGCCTTACAAATACAGAGGCAGATGCTAGCAACCAACTATTGGACTGGGCATGGGGTCCCCAATGGAAGATCTGGAAGGTGGTCCAGAGGAGCTAAAGGGGTTTATAGCCTCATGGGATCAACAATGGTTTCGGCCACCCAAACACCCCAAGACTCCCAGGACTGAACCATCAACCAAGGGGCACACATGGCTCCAGCCAAAATGTGGCAGAGGAAGGCCTTGTTGGGCATCAGTGGGAGGAATGGTCCTTGGTCAGGTAAAGGTTCAACAGAGGCCCGAACAAAGGGAAACTGAGTCAGGGGAGGAGGGAGTGTGTTGGATATAGAGGCATATATGTGGAGACAGGAGGAAGGAAGAGGGGAAGGGGTTGGGTCTTAGGGGAGGGGGATATCTGGAAAGGTTTTATCATTGGCAATGTAAATGAAGACGATATTCAATAAAAAAATAAAAATAAAAATAAAAAAAGATATAGACGCAACTTCATTCTTCTATACGTAACTTTCCATTGACCAGTACCATCTGTTGAAGATGATGGCTTTTCTGAATCAAGTGGCTGTATGAGAGTAAGCTAGTGTATGGGTCCTCAGTTCTATCCCATTGGTCAGTGTGTCTGTTTTTATGCCAGTACAATTATCTTTTAATTACAACAGCTCTGTAGTAGAACTTGAAGTCAGGGATGGTGATACTTCCTGTAGTGTTTTTATTTTTCAGGGTTGTTTTGTCTATTGTGTGTCTTTTATGTTCCCATATGGACTTTTAAAAATTTTTTTTCAATTTCTGTAAAGAATTGTCTTAGGGTTTTTATAGGCATTGCACTAAATTTGGAAGGGTGGCCATTTTTACAATATTACCTCTACTGTCTCCTGAGATGTCCTCACTATTTTCTAGTTCCTTTCTCGATTTTTTCTTTGGTGTTTTGCAGGTTTTTGTTGCATAGGTCTTTATTCTGAGAAAAAAAATTATGCTACTGCAAATGGGACTGTTTTCCTGGCTTATTTTTCAATCCTTGCTATATAGAAATGCTACTGGGTTTTCTATGTTAATTTTGTAACATATCACTTTGCTGAGTTTATCAACCTAGCCTGTAGTCTTAACAGTAATTGAGTTGATTTTCCAACTACCTGTCTCTTCTCCCAACTTCTTAATAGGTTATAGACTTTGAGTAATGGAGGAAGTATATTTAGCTAGCATTTTCCAGCTTTATTCCCTGGAAAGGGGGATCTATCTAAAGTCCAGTTAGCACAGTAATAGGAGGACAGGAGACTTTTCAGAGCCCCTCTGAGAAGATACTTCAAGTGGGAGGTTTGTCTTCATCCCTTCCTCACAGATGAGACTGCCAATATGCTCGTGAACAGCTAAAGTCTTGTAGCTTCTCCTCAGTTGGACCTTTAACTGTAGTTCTGTGTTGAAACATGTTTCATTCTCTTTCTTTATTCACATAGGCTGCCAACAGATAGCCCCAGAAACAAATGAGACTGCAAGACTACCAAGTAGAAAAGAGGGTGAGAGTCCCTAACTTTCAGACTGGTTTCATATAAGCATCAAGGCTAATCTTTGGGAACAAATAGCAGCTAAGCTAACAGATGTTGGCCTAAAAGCTGCCTCTAGCTAAAGGAGAGGCCAGGGGAGGAGGCATACCACCAAGCAAGAAGTTGACAGAAACAAGGATGAGAGAGAAGAGGGGGTGTCCACACCGCCCTCTGTGTTATAGGACCAGAGACCAGGGAGTCAGCTTCTGAAACCAGCCACAACCATGACATCACCCTTCTCCCTAGCTAGACCTTCCACTAACCAAATGAACAGAAAAGGGGGGATGTCTGGTAAAAGAGAAAAAGAATAATTTGCTGTTAGTGAAGAGGCACACAAAAATGCCAGCTAGTATGCCACTAAACTAATAATACTCATTATCTCTAAAATCATTGGTAAAGACTGTCAAGTCAATGATGTTTGGTGTGCCATGCTTTCATTAGCACAGAGGGTCTATTTAGGACCAGTGAAGTCAAGCATGGATAGTCACTACAGCAGACAGCTGGCTCAGGGGAGCAGACTCATGCTCCGCCCTCCTGATGTTTACAGCCACGTTAGTGACTTCTTGGTGAAAGCTTAGGGACCAGACCAGGATTCCTACCTGCCTCCTCCACCTTAATACTTGGGGACAGGTTACTTCACCTATGTTATGGCCCCTCCTCTAAAAGATGCAGATTCCAACAGCACTGCCCCTCAAGAGAGCTGTGAATGCTGTGTGAAGTCCCAGAAACTAACTTACAGCTGTGCCAGATGCACAGCAATGTTTAATAAATGTGCATAATAATCATGCTTCAAGTCCAAGGGGTCCTCTTTGTTCTAAAGCAATAACTATGCTGAACAGCACGGACTACGGAGTTACCAGGGAGCAGAATACACTGGCTCAAAACATTGCTTAGCTATGGTGATAAGCTGCATAATGCATTCTTGAAGATGCCTGTGCCCTGATTCCTACAATCTGAAGATGTTGTTTTATGGCGGCGGTGGGGGGACATCTCAGGTGAGATTAAGACCTGGGGAAGTATGGTGGGTTACTTGGGTGAGTCTAATATAATCACAAGGATCCATGTAAGGGGAACACACCAGATCCTAGTCAGAGACAGAAGAAGGCAACGTGATCGTAGAGGTTGAGTGAAAGAAGGACCCACCCATGACATGAGGCTGAGAGCCAAGGAATGTACGCACATCCATGGAACTGGGGGTAGGGAACAGGTGTCTATAGATGGATGCAGTCCTACACATACCTTGAGACCTCAGTTATTTAGAATTCATTTTCAACTTAAGGCCTCCAAAACCATAAGAACATGTTTAAGTTGTTATAGTCCACAAAGTTAGTAACAGCTTATCAAAGTCACAATTAGGAAACTATCCTAAACATGAATAAGAACATAAATGTATCTTTGCACACATCTCTTCTGAAAGGCAGCCTGACAGGAGAGAGAGCACAATGGGCTTGCTGTGAGAGATGTCCGTTTATATTGTTTCTTTCTTTGCATAAGGGGCCAGACTTCTCACAGTCTTTAAGTGTTCCATCTCTGAAATGGAACTAAACTAATCATTCGAGGTATCCACTGCAAAAGCACACGGAAGGCACTCAAGGGTTGTAGAATTCTTTCCATGGAAGATGCACAACGTCCTATGTCTTTCTCCCATGGAGCTAGTCATTACAGACCCAGCTCTTGAGCTTTGGTTAACGTGCATGGACAAGTCTCCATTTCTAAGATCTGACTTCTAGCTGCTTTTCAAGGTTCCATCTGAAAGATGAAATACTGCTATGGCTCCCAAGAGATAATGCTTCGGTTTCCATTGCCATCCCTTATGGATACAGTTCACATCATCATTCTCTTCCTGTCTTCATGAGTCAGAGGTCCCTCCTGATGATCTGTCATCAGCTTAAAGCTACACTGACAGGAGGAAACCAGCTCATCACTCCTTCACTCTACTCAGAGTCCTAGAGATGCCCAGAACCTTTCCCTTACCCATTGGGAATAACACTGTCATCATAATTGCTACCAACAGTAATGATGGCCGGTAAATGCTGGGTACTGAGCACTGTACTGGGGACTGGAGAAGGAGACTGGGGTTTCTTTCTCATTCTCCTCATTTTTTTTTCTGGGATGATGCTTCCAAAGTTGACATACTAGAATTATGCAATAAGAGATTCATCCCATTGGCATTGTGGAAGTGGAAATGTCTCTTGAGGCCTCACCCCTTATGAGGCACAATAGGCAGTTAACAGTTTCTTAAGGTGAGGTCCCTTTCTTCAATGGTGTAACCACTTGCTTCAGTAATGACCTCCAACCCATGCTCATTCAGACAACCCTAATTGAACTCGCTGGGTTACACACCTACACAAGACAGACATGAGGGTAGGAGGGGCTTGTTGGGAGACATATTTCAATGGACAAGGAAGGGGGCTGGGATAGGGTGCAGGGATGAGAAAATGACTAAAATGCATGCTATGCAGCTATGAAGTTGCATGAATTGTGTGTAAGACTGAGAGATCCTATCTCCAAACAACCCAAAGTGGGTGACATTTGAACAAGACTGGCCAAGGTTGTCCTCTGACTTCTTCATGCATAGCAACAAATAATGAAGAGAATAAAAGGAAAAAAGGAAATTCTTAAAACGCTTGTTCTGGAGTACTCGGCCTCCCACCAGTCAGGAGAGGCGCATCCATCTTGGTTCCGTACTCCACGGATCGGACTGAGGTACACAAACATAATCCGAGGCCAACACCGCGGTGGTCTGAGCCCGACGGGCGTTGGCCTGCACCCAGGCCCTGGGCGGGTCGGGGGGCCATCGGGGTGCCAACCCAGGCAGGAGGTTTTTTTGCACAGGCCTGCGAGCGCGCCGCCGCCATTTTGCCTGCAGGACGACAGAGAGCTCAGGCGGGCAGACCTGTAACAGGCATAGCCTAAGACTAACAAAGCGGGGGTCCAGGCCCCAAAAGGCACAAGACTGACCCCAAGAACTGGGCGGCTTGGTGGGCCATCTGTGAGTCAACCCGCCCAGGTGATTGTTAGCAAAGCAGACTCTCCCGGCGCTTTCAGGGAGCGCGGGCGCGCACGCCCGCCATCCTAGTCACCTGGCAGACCCAATTAACAGTCATAGCCCTACGGGAACTTTGCTCGGACCTTGGCCTCCCAGGCTTTTGCCTGAACTCAGGGACTGGGCGGCCAGGCTAACCTTGTGTGCGACAGCCCGGTTGGCGGATCGGCTGCCCAGCGGAGTGAGCGGAACACAGGGGAGGTCACAGTAGCATACACCATCTGCACTCCCTGGGAGTGCACACGGGCTCCATCTGCTCCACAGACACAATCTGGGGCAAGGCCTTAGGCAGAAGCCCTTGGCTCTACTCTCTCCGCTTCCGGATCCAGATCAGTCTGGGCGGCAGCATTACATCTCCAAGTCCTGCAAGTGGCTAGCTGGGCTTCCGGGCGGCCAGCTGGGAGAAGTCAGTGTGCTCCAGTGAATCCAGCGGGCCCCAGCGGGAGCCTTCGGGTGCCTGCTTTGGGATCTGAACAGCCTGGGCAGCAGCACACTGTCTACAAGCAGTGCAGGAGGTAAGCTGTGCACCAGAGGCCAACTGGGAAGGGGCAGCTTGCACTGGTGAGTCCAGCACTGAGAAGATAAACTAACACCAGTGAGAACTAGATGGCAAAAGGCAAACGCAGGAACGTCACTAACAGAAATCAAGGCAATATGGCAACATCTGAACCCAATTCTCCTCTACCAACAAGTCCTGGATACCCCATCACACCAGTAAAACAAGATTTGGATTTAAAATCACTGGTCATGATGCTGGTACAGGAACACATAAAGGTCATACATAAAGAAATTCAGGAGAAAATGGATCAAAAGTTAGAAGCCCTTGCAAGGGAAACACAAAAATCATTGAAAGAAATCCAGGAGAATACAAAAGCCAACAAGGAGGAAATGCAAAAAACACTTAAAGAAATACAGGAGAACTTTGCTCAACAGGCTGAGGTCATGAAAGACGAAACACAAAAATCTCTTAAAGAAATACAGGAGAACTTTGGTCAACAGGCTGAGCTCATGAAAGAGGAAACACAAAAATCTCTTAAAGAATTACAGGAAAACACAAACATGCAAGTGAAGGAGCTAAGCAAAACCATCCAGGATCTAAAATCAGAAGTAGAAACAACTAAGAAAACTCAAAGGGAGACAACTTTGGAGATAGAAAGCCTTGGGAAGAAATCAGGGGACAGAGATGCAAATATCAACAACAGAATACAAGAGATAGAAGAAAGAATCTCAGATGCTGAAGATTCCATAGAAACCATGGACTCAACAGTTAAAGAAAATGCAAAATGCAAAAAGCTTGTAACCCAAAATATCCAGGAAATCCAGGACACAATGAGAAGACCAAACCTAAGGATTATAGGCATAGATGAGAGTGAAGATGTACAACTTAAAGGGCCAGCAAACATCTTCAATAAAATTATGGAAGAAAACTTCCCTAACCTAAAGAGAGAGATGCCCATGAATATACAAGAAGCCTACAGAACTCCAAACAGACTGGACCAGAACAGAAATACTTCCCGTCACATAATAATCAAAACACCAAATGTTCTAAACAAAGAAAGAATACTAAAGGCAGTAAGAGAAAAAGGCCAAGTAACATATAAAGGAAGACCTATCAGAATCACAGCAGACTTTTCACCTGAGACTATGAAGGCTAGAAGGTCCTGGGCAGATCTCATGCAGACTCTAAGAGAACACAAATGCCAACCAAAACTACTATATCCAGCAAAACTCTCAATCACCATAGATGGAGAAACTAAGATATTTCATGACAAAACCAAGTTTACCCAATATCTATCCACAAACCCGGCCCTAAAAAGGATAATAGGAGGACAACACCAATACAAGGAGGGAAACTTCACCCTGGAAAAAGCAAGATAGTAACCTTTCATCAAACCCAAAAGAAGTTAAGCATTAAAATTTAAAAAATAACGTCAAAAATGATAGGAAGTAACAATCACTATTCCTTAATATCTCTTAACATCAATGGACTTAATGCCCCAATAAAAAGACACAGACTAACTGAATGGATACATAAACAGGACCCTACATTTTGCTGCTTACAGGAAACACACCTCAGGGTCAAAGACAAACACTACCTTAGAGTAAAAGGCTGGAAGACAATTTTACAAGCAAATGGTCTCAGGAAACAAGCTGGAGTAGCCATTTTAATATCAGATAAAATTGACTTTCAACCCAAAGTCATCAAAAGAGACCCTGAGGGACACTTCTTGCTGGTCAAAGGAAAAATACAAAAAGAAGAACTGTCAATCCTGAACATCTATGCACCAAATGCAAGGGCACCCTCTTTCGTAAAAGAAACTTTATTAAAACTAAAAGCACACATTGCACCTAACACAATAATTGTGGGTGACTTCAACACTGTACTTTCCTCAATGGACCGATCAGGAAAACAGAAACTAAACAGGGACACAATGAAACTAATTGAAGCTTTGGACCAATTAGATTTAACAGATATATATAGAACATTCTATCCTAAAACAAAAGAATATACCTTTTTCTCAGCACCTCATGGTACCTTCTCCAAAATCGACCATATAATTGGTCACAAGACAGACCTCAACAAATATAAGAAGATCGAACTAATCCCATGCCTGCTATCTGATCACTATGGAGTAAAAGTGGTCTTCAATAGCAACAGAAACAACAGAAAGCCCACATACACGTGGAAACTGAACAATACTCTACTCAATGATACCTTGGTCAAGGAAGAAATAAAGAAAGAAATTAAAGACTTTTTAGAACACAATGAAAATGAAAACACAACATACCCAAACCTATGGGACACAATGAAAGCAGTGCTAAGAGGAAAACTCATAGCCCTGAGTGCCTCCAAAAAGAAAATGGAGAGAGCATACATTACCAGCTTAATGACACACCTGAAAGCCTTAGAACAAAAAGAAGCTATTTCGCCCAGGAGGAGTAGAAGGCAGGAAATCATCAAACTCAGGGCCGAAATCAATCAAGTAGAAACAAAGAGAACCATACAAAAAATCAACAATACCAGGAGCTGGTTCTTTGAGAAAATCAACAAGATAGATAAACCCTTAGCCAGAATGACCAAAGGGCACAGAGAAAGTATCCAAATTAACAAACTTAGAAATGAAAAGGGAGATATAACAACAGAAACTGAGGAAATCCAAAAAATCATCAGATCCTACTACAAGAGCCTATACTCAACACAACTGGAGAATCTGGAGGAAATGGACAATTTCCTTGACAGATACCAAATACCAAAATTAAATCAGGACCAACTAGACCATCTAAACAGTCCCATAATGCCTAAAGAAATAGAAGGAGTCATAGAAAGTCTTCCAACCAAAAAAAGCACAGGACCAGATGGCTTCAGTGCAGAATTCTACCAGACCTTCAAAGAAGAGTTAACACCAATACTCTTCAAACTATTCCACAAAATAGAAACAGAAGGAACACTACCCAATTCCTTCTACGAAGCCACAATTACGCTGATACCAAAGCCACACAAAGATCCAACAAAGAAAGAGAACTTCAGACCAATTTCCCTTATGAACATCGATGCAAAAATACTCAATAAAATTCTTGCCAACCGAATCCAAGAACACATCAAAACGATCATCCACCATGATCAAGTAGGCTTTATCCCGGGAATGCAGGGTTGGTTCAATATACGGAAATCCATCAATACAATCCACTACATAAACAAACTCAAAGAACAAAACCACATGGTCATTTCATTGGATGCTGAAAAAGCATTTGACAAAATTCAGCATCCCTTCATGCTTAAAGTCTTGGAGAGAACAGGAATTCAAGGCCCATACCTAAACATAGTAAAAGCAGTATACAGCAAACCGTTAGCCAGCATCAAACTAAATGGAGAGAAACTTGAAGCAATCCCACTGAAATCAGGGACCAGACAAGGCTGCCCCCTTTCTCCTTATCTTTTCAATATTGTACTTGAGGTACTAGCTCGGGCAATTCGACAACATAAGGAGATCAAAGGGATACAAATTGGAAAGGAAGAAGTCAAACTATCATTATTTGCAGACGACATGATCGTCTACCTAAGTGACCCAAAGAACTCCACTAGAGAGCTCCTACAGCTGATAAACAACTTCAGCAAAGTGGCAGGTTATAAAATCAACTCAAGCAAATCAGTGGCCTTCCTATACTCAAAGGATAAGCAGGCTGAGAAAGAAATTAGGGAAATGACCCCCTTCACAATAGCCACAAACAGTATAAAGTATCTTGGGGTGACTCTTACCAAACATGTGAAAGATCTGTATGACAAGAACTTCAAGACTCTGAAGAAGGAAATGGAAGAAGACCTCAAAAAATGGGAAAAACCTCCCATGCTCATGGATCGGTAGAATCAATATAGTTAAAATGGCCATTTTGCCTAAAGCACTATACAGATTCAATGCAATACCCATCAAAATCCCAACTCAATTCTTCACAGAGTTAGAAAGAGCAATTATCAAATTCATCTGGAACAACAAAAAACCCAGGATAGCTAAAACTATTCTCAGCAACAAAAGAAAATCTGGGGGAATCAGTATCCCTGACCTCAAGCAATACTACAGAGCAATAGTGTTAAAAACGGCATGGTATTGGTACAGTGACAGGCAGGAGGATCAATGGAACAGGATTGAAGATCCAGAAATGAACCCACACACCTATGGCCACTTGATCCTCGACAAAGAGGCTGAAAACATCCAATGGAAAAAAGATAGCCTTTTCAACAAATGGTGCTGGTTCAACTGGAGGTCAGCATGCAGAAGAATGCGAATTGATCCATCCTTGTCTCCTTGTACTAAGCTCAAGTCCAAATGGATCAAGGACCTCCACATAAAGCCAGACACTCTGAAGCTAATAGAAAAGAAATTGGGGAAGACCCTTGAGGACATCGGTACAGGGAGAAAGTTTCTGAACAGAACACCAATAGCGTATGCTCTAAGAGCAAGAATTGACAAATGGGACCTCATAAAATTACAAAGTTTCTGTAAGGCAAAGGACACCATCAAGAGGACAAATCGGCAACCAACAAATTGGGAAAAGATCTTCACCAATCCTACATCAGATAGAGGGCTAATATCCAATATATATAAAGAACTCAAGAAGTTAGACTCCAGAAAACCAAACAACCCTATTAAAAAATGGGGTACAGAGTTAAACAAAGAATTCTCACCTGAAGAACTTCGGATGGCGGAGAAACATCTTAAAAAATGCTCAACTTCATTAGTCATTAGGGAAATGCAAATCAAAACAACCCTAAGATTTCATCTTACACCAGTCAGAATGGCTAAGATTAAAAATTCAGGAGACAGCAGGTGTTGGAGAGGGTGTGGAGAAAGAGGAACACTCCTCCACTGCTGGTGGGGTTGCAAATTGGTACAATTACTCTGGAAATCAGTCTGGCGGTTCCTCCGAAAACTGGGTACCTTACTTCCAGAAGATCCTGCTATACCACTCCTGGGCATATACCCAGAAGACTCCCCACCATGTAATAAGGATACATGTTCTACTATGTTCATAGCAGCCCTATTTGTAATTGCCAGATGCTGGAAAGAACCCAGGTATCCCTCAACAGAAGAGTGGATGCAAAAAATGTGGTATATCTACACAATGGAGTACTATTCAGCCATTAGAAACAATGAATTTATGAAATTCTTAGGCAAATGGATGGAGCTAGAGAATATCATACTAAGTGAGATAACCCAGACTCAAAAGGTGAATCATGGTATGCACTCACTAATAAGTGGATATTAACCTAGAAAACTGGAATACCCAAAACATAATCCACACATCAAATGAGGTACAAGAAGAAAGGAGGAGTGGCCCCTGGTTCTGGAAAGACTCAGTGAAACAGTATTCAGCAAAACCAGAACGGGGAAGTGGGAAGGGGTGGGTGGGAGGACAGGGGAAGAGAAGGGGGTTTGCGGGACTTTCGGGGAGTGGGGGGGCTAGAAAAGGGGAAATCATTTGAAATGTAAATAAATTATATCGAATAAAAAAAAAAGATAAAAAAAAAAAAAAAAAAAAAAACGCTTGTTCTGGAGATGTTTCACTCATCAACAATGGGGAACTCTCCTCCCTGCCTCCACCTCTGCCTCTGCTTCAGCTACAGAAGGGACCGACAGGAGCCTTACTCAAACTCTAAGCTTCAAGGAAAGACAAGTCAGGGCTGGAGAGATGGCTCAGTGGTTAAGAACACCAACTGCTCTTCCAAAGGTCCTGAGTTCAAATCCCAGCAGCCACATGGTGGTCCACAACCATCCATAACAAGATCTGACTCCTCTTCTGGAGTGTCTAAAGACAGCTACAGTGGACTTATGATAAATAAATAAATCTTTAAAAAAAAAAAAAGAAAGAAAGAAAGACAATACAGAGTTAGTGGGACCAGAGTATGAGCTCTTGAGGTACACAGCAAAGAAAAGGGAGTGTGGCATAATGGAGATTGAAGGAGATAAGTCAAGGAGGGCAGCCTAAGGGAAAGCCATAGCAGACCTGAAAGGAGATCTCCCTCTTGCGCCTCTTCTGGACTCTGTCTCTGTGCATGGCCACTGAATCGTACATAACGAACTTCACCTGTGCATCTTTCCAAAGGTCCCAGACAGCTGAGATGCTGTATGCTCACACATCGTTTCATTCAGTCTCACTCAAGAACCTGTTAAGATGAATCTATCATTCCCATAATGTAGATGTGGAGAGATGCGCGGGGATCCATGTGTCTAATCCCAGTTGAATCTTGGATCTCAACTGTGCTGGCCTGGCCCCAAAGCGTGTGCTCTTCCCAGGCGTTGCCCACTGCGGTAGCTGCTGCCAGCTTCCCCTCCCCATAAAGTGGCAGCCAGAGCCAAGAACATTTCCAGGGTCTCTTCCAACACAGCTTGGAGCTTTGGGTGGTCCAGGAATACTTAGTTTTACCCTGGAACAAAGGGAGAAGTGGAAGAGAAGGTTCCCTTTGCAAGTTGGAAGCAGCTGGTCCCAGCTGAGAAGCAGGAAAAAAAAAAAACAATCCACTCTTGAGGAAGCTCTCTCTTTGACAGGGAGGGCCCCCACTATCACAGATTCTGGGAAGGAGGCCAGAGGGGTGTGCTGAAAGTGAGCACTGGTGTGAAGCAGGATAGATGGAGGATGCTGGGCAGCTGCTGGAGGAGGCCACATGGACTGGGAGGCCTACAGGATGTTTTGGGGGTCTACAAGCTGGAACCGAGGCTAAGATAGAAGCATGCAAACATCCTCACTGCACATGGAAGCAGGGTGGGAGAAACAGATGTTCCCAGAGCATCTACTGTGAATTGCAAGCATCAGGCTGTGAACTTGGAACAACGTGCCTGGAGCACCAGAGGCTCTTCAAGGTCAAAGCCTCTTCACTCCTAGCCAACGGGATACCTGGAACATTGCTGAGCACAGCCTGGGTGTGAACCAAAGCCCAGTTCTGTGGTGTGCCTCCTGCTTTGAACTAGGCTGACGCCTCTTTCCAAAGAGTCCTAGCTTGTCCACCTCCTTCCAGGTTCAGGTTATAATCTGTTAGTAAACGTGATAAGCCTTGATTCCTTAGCCTAGATTCCTTGGGCAGAAAAGTATTGAAACCATATCACATGCATGTGTGCGTGTATGCACATATGTGTGAAAAAGTCAGAGGACAACCTTGGCCAGTCTTATTCAGAGGTCACCCACTTCAGCGTGTTTTGGATAGGATCTCATATTGACTTCAGAAACTCCCCAAATAGGCTAGGCTAACTGGCCAGCAAGCTTCAGAAATCCACCTGTCTCTACCTCCCTGGTGCTGGGATTACAAATTTGTGGTCACCACACCCAGACTTTTCAACACAAGTTCTGGAGGCTGAACTCTGGTCCTGACGCTTGCAAGGCAAGCACTTTACAAACTGAGCTACTATTCCAGCCCTCCTTTGTGAGATCAATAATAGCACATCATCCTGGTGGCCCTGATCCCATCAGGCACGTGGGCCAGCTTCCAGCATTTTCATTTCAACAGAGCATTTGGTGTCATCACCAAGTACAACCATCCAGGCTCAGCACCTCACAAAGCACCTGACGATGAGGTCTATCCTATACCCTCCTAGTGGCACTGTGCACACTGGCATGCCAGCTACATTAAAAAAATTGTCTTGCCAAATGATTATTTTAGATGCTTAGATCCTGACATCTCTCTTATCCCTCTCCTTGTTCAACTCTTTTCCAGTTTTGGTATCTTTTCCCTCCTCTACCCTGCACCATCCTGATCTACCTTGGGCCCAAAGATCTTTAATTGTCCCTTGTCTGCTGAAGGTCCACAGCCAGAGAGAGGGTTCTTAAGGCATTTGGAAATTCTTCAGAGCCATGTATATGGCTTGGCTAAAAGGAGAGATGGAGTCAGGAATTTTCAAGCTCTACAAAGAAAGGAGGCCAAATCAACAGCCCAAAGTCAGCTTCTAGAAGGATGGTATGGCTTTGAAATGTCCATAGTAGCTGAAGGCTTAATATAAGTTGCAGGTAAGTGTGGTAACTTATACCTGAATCGCAGTACTCAGGAAGTGGAGATAAGAAGATCTCCTTAAGTTCAAGGCCAGCACTGGCTACATACTGAGCTCTAAGTCAGCCTATGCTACAGAGACCCTGCATCAATACCCAGAAACATGTTTAAATTTGCAAGTTGTGCGTTTTACTACATCCTACCTTTGTTTCAACCTGTGACTGCTTGAGGTCCACTAGGATGAAAGGTGACAAATGACAGCTTTCCTCCTGGAAAGGCTGGGTCCTTGTCTCTTGTAGGCCTCCACTGTAGAAGCCAGGTTTTACTACTGATGGTGCTTTGAAGACTATGAACCATCTCTCAGTCAGACCCAGGAGGAAGGAAGCCAGGGAAATTTGGTTAGAGAGAGGAGTGCTCTAAGGGGCTCATCGTGAAAGGGGCCAGAGGTCCAGTGTCTCCATGAAGGATTCGGGACTCAGCAAAGGAAGCTAAGAGAAGCAATCTACAGCATACGAATGCCGAGCCCTGCTGTGGCTGTTCCTGCTGCGATGACACATGTGCTGTGCAGCACACAGGGCACAGCAAGACAGAATGGTAAACACATAGGAAAATCCTGCCTGGGCTCCTTCATGTCGCGGATTGAAAACGGGGGCTCAAACGGAAGCAGCCTGCTCGGATACAAGGGCCTGGCTGATAGTGTGGAGTCGTGCAAACCAGTCCGTACCGTGGCTCACCCGGGGCTCTGTCTCCTGCCATGCTGTTCCCAGCCTTACACATTTCCTTTACAGTACCTGGCTTCTCATTCATCACAAGGCTTCAAGGGCTGCTGTGAGAGGCACGAAATTGCTCTGCTTCGACCTGCAATAAATCACCCATCTAATGATCTCCAAACTCCTCAGGACCATCTGCAGGCGGCCCTGTGCTCTCTCACTTGGGCAATAAAACAGCTGAAGCTGCTGCCCTCCTTGAGGGAGGGGGTGGAAATCAGAGGAAGCAATGAGCTGCCAAGGGGTAGGCTGGGCTTCTCTTGCTGGCCCTTCCAGACTCGCTTTCTCGTACCTCCTCTTTCTTCTCTTCCTCTCTGCTCCTTCTTCCTCCCCCTACCCTCTTCTATGTCATCTGTTTTGACACTAGAAACTGGATGACATCTTTGGCCCTTGTCTTCTGTGCAAGATGTCTGATTCCCCCATCACAGGCTCTATAGCTTGAATGGTTTCCGGCAGCTTCTGGGCCAAGCTTTGACCATGGAAGTTTTTGGCATTCTCGGATCCTGTCTGCCTTGATTCTGGTCTTCGCCCTCTGCACTCTGCGGCCTGGGCCTTCTTCGCTATTCTTGAGTCATAGGCGTTCCTCTCCCCATCTGCAGGGGGCCATCCTCACTGTGTCTAAGCTGAGTACTTTCAGGAGTTCTTACAATTTTGTTTTGTTTTTCTTTTCCCCTCCCTTCCCCAAGTCTTCCTTCCCCCACCTTCCCTCTCCCCCATATCCACCTCACCTCTGCCTCCCCTCAGAAGAGAACAGGACTCCCAGGGACATCAACCAGACAGTGTAACAAGCTACAACAAGACCAATCACACTCTTAAGACTCTTCTCCTAAGGGCCAGACCGACACCAATTGTCCCCCTCCATCTCGGTTCTCTCTTCTATAGAATGAGTTTACTTACAAGATCACCAAAAGGATCAAATAAATTAGCACATACATTAAATGCCATACTGAAGACACAGTGTAAGCAAGTAATGGTATTGATGGAATGTTCCAGTTGCCAAAAAGAACGGTTCTTTGGGCTGCATTAATTAGAATATAATTACAATGATCTTGGATAGAAGAGTCCTCACACGACCCAACTGCTCAGCCTACAGTGCAATCTCAGAGCTAAGAAATCTTTAAATAAACTGAAAGTTGTTCAGAAAAGACTGATCTAATAACTGCTTCCCTCTCAGATGAAAGCAGACTGAAGGCACGAAACAAATCCTGAAACCTGGAGAAGAGGGAATACCAGAGTTGCCCTCGATTATACAAGAGGTGTTTTCTTTCTTTCTTTCTTTCTTTCTTTCTTTCTTTCTTTCTTTCTTTCTTTCTCTCTCTCTCTCTCTCTCTCTCTCTCTCTCTCTCTCTCTCTCTCTCTCTTCCTCTCTCTCTCCTTCACTCCCTCTCTCTCCCTCTCTCTCTCTCTCCCTCTCTCTCTCCCTCTCTCTCCCTCTTTGTGTGTGTGTGTGTGTGTGTGTGTGTTTCCCAGGTCTTAGTTGGATGGTTGGCATTTGGGTTGTGCTTAGAAATGTCATCTAATACCCAACAAATAACTGTAATCAGCAAACTAGTACAATCATTCATATGGACAGACAGACACATGATAGTAGAAATAAATGACATAGAATGGTAACCAACCAATACATCCATTCCTATGAACAGACAGACAACCTGTTCCATCTATATAATGTTAGCTGCATGTATATGATTACAGGGATGACTAGTTAATAGTAGGCAGTCAATGGGGGCTTTTCCCTGGTGACAACTATTTCTCCTACTCTCAGAATTCTTTAGTTACCTGTAATTTCCTGTCTAGAATTGAGGCCCATGGTATTTCCCCTTCCATGTTAGCATGCCTAGTGGTATCAACCTTGCTCACATCATGTTAAGAAGCCATGTTGATAAGACTTCATAGGTGTTACTTCTCTGACTCCATGCTAGCATGCCTGTTGGTGTCAGCCTTCCTCAAATCATGTTAGGTAGCCATGTTCATGAGATGTCATGGATGTAACTCTGACAATTTTAGGAGATGCAATCTCACTGCAAGCTTCCTGTTCCTCAGTCTCTTACAATCTTTCTGCTCCTTCGGGATGTCCCTCCATGGTCCTTCTTTTGCCTGCAGGTCTGTTGAATCTTTTGATGTTGCAACAGAACATTGTTATCTAAAGAGTTCACATTCAAGAATAAGGCACAGAGTGGGAAAGAGAAAGAGAAGGAAGAGGAGGAAAGGGAAGAACCGAGAGAAGAGGAGAAAAAGATGGGAAAGAGGAGAAAGAAGAGGAAAAGAAAAAGAAAAGTACCAATGCTTTAAGTTAAGTTTATGATCTTGTACTGGGACAAGTTCATAGCTGTAATAGTGTAATAGCTTACACAGTGTATATGACCTATGGGTTACAAATTGGATATGTCTGGTATATATATCCCACTCCAAAAATGGAGCTAAGCCTTCAGTAGATGCTCAGCCTACATTTTTGTCTATCAGCCATCATTTTTTGGCATAAATGTGTGATTAATACTGGAAATAGCACAAATAAGTTGCAGTAATGGAATAGGATACCTTGGTAGTTTGTGCTTCTTGGAACAATATTACTTTCAATGGACCTCTAAAGTGATAGTTAATCCCAATGCCTACATTGTGCACAACCCACAAACCACCTGGATGCCAAAGGGCATTATGAATGCCCAGTGGAAAAGACATACTCTGCATCTCTCCTCTCTCTTGTTCCACAGAGTCCACGTAGGAAATCATCTCAAAGATAAAAAGACTAATAATTTCAAGACTATCGCTGGCCATAGTGCTTTGCGCCAGGCATAAGACTCTTTGTGATACATAGGCCACACGTACGCAGAGTTATGTCCCTCTCTCTGCCATTTCTGCCAAACATGGTGGTTGATGAGGGGCACAGCCCAGGGAATGGGTTTTGAAATAGAGCTCACCAATCCATGCAAAGTCAGCCAGCTATGTCCAGGAGAAGAGTGGATACTGGCTGCTTATGGGAGCTTCTGAAGCAAGGAGAAAGCATCCCTGTCCCCACAGGGAAAAAAAAAAAAGCAAGAGACTATGAGAGAGGAAATAGCCAAGGTTGAATTTTCACAATCACCAGGGCTCAGAGGTCCAAGACATTCCAGTCATAGACACAGAAGGACCTCCTCTGACACTGATGAGGATTGCCGTAGAAACAGAAACAGAAATAGGGAGGAGCCACTGGAGCTGATGAAAGTCAGCCAGTCAGCACGAGCAACACAATGGCCTATTCCTGGCCAGCGGGAGATGAAAATCTGAAATGCCATATGCTCTGGTTTGGATCTTAAAGTTCCCCCAAAGTCTCCTGTGCTAAAAGCTAAGTCCCAGTGCAATGGTGTTCTTGGATCATGAGGACTCAGAAGTCATCCACAGCTTATGTGGATCCACAGCTGAATGGACTGTTGGGACCTGTTGGAGGAACACAGTCACTGAGGGTGTCACTCTAAGGGGCATGCTTTGTCTCCAGGGTGTGTACTTGCTCCTACTCATTGTCTCATGCTTTCTCCTTCCCCTTTGTGCCCTCTCATTCCCTGCACTGCAGAAAATGAGCAGCTCTGCACCATGCTACTTCCCATTGGATGAGGTGCACATAGAGGGAGGAGATGCTGCCTTTTCCCCTCCCTGTACTTCCCCTCATTCTGCTCGTTCTGTACTTCCTATCCAGAAGGTATTCCCTGGGCTCTGAATCCAATAAGGTTATTACAACTCTTAGCCATTTATAGGGCTCCCAGTTCCAGTTCTTAATAATGTCTCCTAATGGTCAACAATAACGTAGGGTTTGTTTCTGTCCCACACATTGAAGCAATCGGTCCCATTTGGTCGGGTGAATGCTACAGAAAACAGCAATAAATAACCCAGACAAGTTTCTAAACCCATAGGTATTTGTCTTCTTAGGAGAGTCCACAAACTCCTGTCACAGCCCGCTCTACAACTGTTTCCTAAATCTACAGCCTCATCTCCTATCCTATCCTATCTCCTCACACCTGTTTTCAAAGGTTCTTTTCAAAAAATATGTATCTTGGGCCATCGAAATAGTTAAGTGGGTAAAGAGGCTTGTTGTAAGCCTGGTCGCCTGAGTTCAATCCCCACTACATTGTGGAAAAGCAAAGCCAACTCCTGTAATTTTGCTATACACACACACACACACTCATACACACACACACACTTTGCATGTGCACTGCCATATCAAATCAATCAATCAATAAATAAATAAATAAATAAATAAATACAAAAAGAATTGGTGTAATGCTGATTTCTTTCCCATGATAGGGCTCTGCATGTGACCTTCCTTCCCTCTGGAATTCATTTTCCTAACTTCTGGACAAGCCCAAATCTCTCTTAAAGTAGAAATCTCAGTTTAATTGTGCTGGTGCTTGGTCACTTAGACTACAGTTCCCAACTTTCTATGATTGAAGACATAGAAAAACCTATCTTCCTTGCTCATCTCCAGACACCAGCATCTAGCATCACACATAATGCCCAGCTGATGATTGACAAATTGAATGAATGAAGACATGAAATGTACATGAAATAAATAACTCTCCTCTCTTATGCATGTTGCTGTTTTGTGAGTGTCTTGCCAAGGCAAACAGCATCTCCTATAAGGACACAGGCAGAGTAAGAGGTATAGATTTCTTTTGTCCCCTACCCACTAAGCGGTAAAGTACAGTGCTTGTATGCAACACTCAAAAAAATGTTTGATGAACAGTAAATAATTGAATGAATGAGCAATTGGGCACGTATCCAAAACTTGCTGGACTGAATTAAGTAGCCCTGTGAGCGTAAAGGAAGTGCCACATCCTTACGACAGCAAACATGTGTTCTGTGTTTGTCAGTGAAGGTCGCTTGCTCAGTTCCCCCACATGGTTGTCACCCATCAACCTGATAATGGGATCATAAAGGAAGGGGAGTCAGGGTCCTGGGCTTTGTCGGAGTCATCAGCTCAAAGCCCCTCTAATGGGAGTTCCTGACTCAATTGGGTGTGGAGAGAAGAGAAGAGGTGATGAATGGTCCAGACACAGGGAAACTCAGATACCTGCCTTTGTTCTTATCTAGGGAAGAAGGCAGCATCCAGCCACACTGAGTCACGATGAACTAAGAAACTCAAGAATGTCTCTTGATAAATGTGCCCTGGGTACATGAATGAATGCTTCTGCTGTTGATTACCTTTTAAGTGAATAGGGTCAAAGGTTGGCATTAACCCAAGGCTCATGGGGTAAGATATTCTTTGTGGCCTGGCAGGAATTATTACCAAGGGCAGACCAGGCCAGAAGGTTCACATGGCTAATGAAGACAGGGTCACAGGATTGAGGCCCCCCTGGAGACCAGTTATCTATGGGCAGAGGAAAAATCTGCTTCACAGCCATATTGCATGCCCTAATGCTAGGCAACCGTCCTGCAAAACCAGGTTTGTTCAGCACAGGAAACTCTAGTGTGGATGCCTTAGCTCTAATACCTTCTCCAAGTATGAGCTGTTTAGTCTGCTTCACTGATGCCGTCACTGCTGTGAGGACAGGACAGCACCCACTGTTTGCTGAGTGCTTCCTCTGTTCTGAAATCTTTGCAAGGGCTTTCTTCACATAATCTCCACACACAGGAATAACGATCTACTTTATAAATGAGAACCCAGGAGCGAAACCTGACTGCAGAGATTTACCTTCCAAAACAAGATCACCCAGCTCGGTACTGACAGATTCCGATCCCAGATCCAGCCCACCTAAAAGCCAGTTTCATTCTCTACCATTTGCTCTTTGACTGGTGCATTAATTGGATGTCCTTTATGGGCAAAGGGTGATGAGTTCAAAACCAGGGAAAGCATGTAGCATTTGCGAGAGAAAACCCTCAGCTCCTAAGAAATGGCCTCAGATAAACAGGTTCAAAAGCTTAAAGGGACGCTGTGAGATATAGAAGGAACGTATCTTCTACCCAGAGGGGTCTCGTTACAAGTCTGAGCTTCATCGTTGACTAAGTGTTTCTGGGTGGGTTATTACATATCCCTGGGTATAATGAGTTGGCATTGCCACTGCTTTAAATGCACCACAGTCACCACAGCAACTACGTGACATGGACAGCAGTAGGTCCTGTTTTATGGGCATAAAACCTGAAAGGCAAAGGCTAACTATCTTAGCTTGAATCCCTGGTCTCTGGCTCCAACACAAGATTCTGTGTCAAGAAGGAGAAGGAGGAGAAGGAGGAGGAGGAGGAGGTCACTGAGGACAAGGATGACTGGGAAGCAGACCCTTTAGCTACTTTATTAATAGTTTTAGTTTTCCAAGTTACCAGGCAATGGAAAAAAAGACAGCCTAAGTAAGACCTGAAGTTGAGTTCCTCCAGACACTTCTAGAATTTCTTCTAAACTATCCTGCCAGGACACAACTGTAGACCCAAGAGCCTGGCATAGGGAAGGGGGGGTGACATGGATCAGGCTGAGAACATCCAGCTGGCAGTGAGGCGCTAACCAGGGCTGCAGTCCCGGCAGAGCCCCGACCTCCTCCATAGACTGAGGCTGATAAGCCCCTGTCAGGGACATCAGGGTGAGGATTCCTGCATCTGGTGGAGAGCTGGGCCAGATGACCTTCTGTGTACCTCCAACTCTGCAATCCCACTGCACTGGGCTCTCACGCTCCCCTGTCCCCGCTGGGATCATCACATGGTGTCTACGGGCTAAACAGAGGCACCCTAGGTCCGCTTTCGTGATAACACTTTACTTCCAAATATGGAGACAGCATGATCCTCTGGAATCTGAACCTGCCAGAGATGTCTCTGGCCATAACTTCCCCCAGAGCATCAAAATTTATCCTGAAATCCAACATGCCACAGTTCTAAGTCTGTTTTTTGACGGTGACGTGACAGGCTACAGGAGGCGAGAACACCCCGCGGAGCACTGCCAAGTCTCTCGAGGATCACGGATGGGACAATCCCAGCCATCAATGTAGCCTTGTAGCTTCGGTGGAAAGAGGGGAACACCCTGCCTCAGGAATGCACCCTCCAGAGTGCTGAAGAAAGCCACTCTGCCATTATGAAACCCCAAACACTCAGGGTGTGGTGGGGCTTTTAAAAGCGTGCCCTGCTCCTACTGAGGAGCCTTGGAAATGTGGAGCGTGTACCACCCAAGGCTACTAAAGCCCAGACAGCTCAGACAGACACATGAACAAGGAGCCAATGAGCTCGGGGCAGACTGTCTCAAAGAAATAAACATGTGGCTAAGGTATTTCCATAGCCTGTAAATACTGTCTTTCAGGGGGTTCGGAAGGAGACCAAACAGCCTGCCCCCACTATCCCCCCGAGAAAAGAGTGACACTGTATCTAAGGAGGGATCAGCCAGGCACCAAAGCCAGATTTCCCAGCCACCCTCTAATTTATAGGCCATAAATGATGAGGGCTGTGATCTATTGCCCCTGAGTCGGAGATTTATTCCAACCAAGAGCACACACAGAGCCCACTGATACAACGACGGGTAGACGGGTAAAGTCTCGCTTTCACTGAGCATTAAGTAAAGATGTTTGCAATAGACAGTCATACTAAGAGGCGATTCCAAACGTCACAGAAACTAGCACACGCTCCACAGCCCCACCAAGGACACACTGAAGGGGAGGAAAGACTGGGATGCTGGGACACAGAGAGACAACCGCCATCTCCCCGAACTCGCCACGTTCCAGATCTGCCTAGACTTCTCAATCTGTTTTTGCCTCATCCAACCCTGCTCTCAAATGGAAGGCATAGCCACTCCTACTCAGGATGCTGCTGGAAAGCTGTGGCCCAAGGGCCTGGACGTCATTTGTCTTAAGACAGCTATGAATAGAGGCTGCATAAAGCTCTGTTCGGTGAATAGAAAGGAGCGGTCTACGCCCATTCATTCATTCACTCATTCATTCATCTACCTATCATAACCATGCTTCTTGAAGGAAACCCATCACAGAGATTAACTATCTGATGCCCAGTGGCTGGCAAGGAGAAAATTAAGGATGTTTTATTTTTTTTCTGTGTATGAATTTTGTTGTTACCTCTATGCGATAAACAATACTGATTCTCCCCGTTGTGGTTAAAGACATTTTTATTTTTGTTTAAATTTCCACACACACACAAAAAAAAAACCTAAGACAGATTAAGTAAAATAGTAAATAGAGTGCAGGTACTGTCATAATTATGAATGCATTTCATTGTACAAATGAATAAGTTCACTGTGCCCTTTCCATATAGACCATATAGGTCTTAGAAGAATGTGGTGAAAAATATTTATGTTTGGAGCTGGAGAGGGAGCTCAGAAATTAAGAGTACTTGGGACCATAAGACAAGGCTCACTTCCTAGCATCTTCACAAAAACTCACAGGAACCTGCAACTCCACGACATCTGATACTCTTCTGGCCTCCACAGTCCCAGGCATGCATGTGATCTGCAGATATCCATAGAGGCAAAATTTCTAAATTCTTGATTTCTTAATATTTAAGCAGGATTGAAAATAATGAAGCTTTGAAAATCATCCTATTAAACATAGGCTTACTGATTGGCAAAGACTTACTGATTGGCAACGGTATAAGGTTCAAAGCAAAGGCCTTCATAAGTTAAATTACATTTTCCCAAACATCTCAAAAACATTCTTTCTGTTCTTCTCTTCATTGTTTTATTGGTGACAGATACAGTCTAATGTTGTTGTTTTTATTTTGTAATTAGACATGATTATAGGTTAAGTGTATCTATCCTGCTCTGACATTCCCTCCCTTAATAATTCATACCTGAAACTCTAATCCTTATTTTAAACCAACAGTTCTCAACCCGTGGGTCATGATCCCTTTGGAGGTCACATATCAGATATCCTGTATATCAGATATTTACATTACAATTCATAACAGTAGCAAAATTACAGTTATGAAATAGCAACAAAAATAATTGTATGGTTTGGGGTCCCCATAACATGAGAAACTGTATTAAAGGGTCACACCATTAGGAAGGTTGAGAATGACTGCTTAAGAGTATGACTATAGGAGCTGAAGAAATGGCTCGGTGAATAAGAGTACTAACTGCTCTTCCAAAGGTCCCGAGTTCAAATCCCAGCACCCACATGGTGGCTCACAACCATCTGTACAGCTACAGTGTATTCATATACATAAAATAAATAAATAAATAAATAAATAAATAAATAAATAAATAAATAAATCCTTTAAAAAATCATGGAAGAATCCAAATATGGAATGTAAAAAAATAAATAAACTTAAATTTAAAATAAGGCAGTCTTCTCTGAACACTGAGACTATAAGCAGTTAGGATACAGGGTGGGATGCCTTGCCGAAGCCAAAGCTGCACTTGCCCCGTGGCTCCTCCAGCCAGCCAAGTCCCTCATATGAGGGCTGCTCTCCAGAAGGGCACCTGCACCTCAGCCTCCAGCATCAGCTGCACCATCTGCAGCTGGCTCAGATGCACCCTGGCAGCCAGGCCTGAATGCCCAGATGGCTTCCACTGCAGTCAGTATGGCTGTGGGGCCCTGCAGTAGGGCACACTCTGGGTCACACCACCACTAGGGGCTTCAGTGGAGGTGGCAATGCTGAGCCTGCGAAGGCTGACATCACTGACCAAGAGCTTCAGGGAGCCCCGCTGCCGGACCAGCAGTCTTTTGGACCTTGCTCTCTAAAGATCAAACAATTTCTGGAGTGTGCTCAAAACCAGAGCAATGTCAAGCTCTGTGAGGACTTCAACGAGGGGCTGAGGCAGTGCAGGATAGCACATGGTTTAATCTAACCAAGAAATTCAAGCTGAAGAGATGTAAAATTGGTTCTATGTAACTGATAGTGCAAGTGTGGACCCTTATTTCTGACAGCTCCATTGCTTCAGCATGGCCGTCAAAGAGATCTAACCATAGATGTTTACTGAGGCTTGTAGTATTGGTTACCAGGCAAATGTTTGGTCTCCTTGAACTAACTGTGTTGTGACTGTGAGTTTAAAAAAAAAAAGGTTGTTTATTCTGAAAAGAAAAAGACTATGACTATAGTAAAAGATAAGTAAATAGACCCTTTAAAGGGGTAAGCAAGCAAAAATGAAGGCAGAAGGTAACCCCTAATCCCATGTCATTGGTGCCGTCCTAAGAGAAAATCTGCTCAGCATAGTCCAGCATTCAGAGGCAAAGGTAAGAGAATTAGGAGTTCAAAGCCAAGATGGGCTACATAGAAAGACCTTATCTCAAAAAGAAGGGGGCTAACAAGATGGCTCAGTGAGTAAAGGGGCTTGCCCCCAAGCCTGACAACCTGATATCAGTCCGTGGAATTCATCTGAGGAGGCGAGGACTAGTCACTACAAATTCCCTGACCTCCAAATAAGCATGTGAGATATGTGTGCACCCCGCCCCATTTCATGAGAAATGTATAAAAAAAAAAAGAAAGAAAGAAAGCAAAGGAAATTTTAGACACACAGAGACCCATGAGGACTCAGGGAGAAGGTGACATCTGTCAATGCCTTGATCATAGACTGTGGGCTATTGCTCAACGGCCCTAACACACTGACATCATCACTACACTGAAGCATATGACTTGTAAACCCATCTCAGCCGAGGACTGGCTGGTACCTGCAACTGGAGATGTGGAATGAACGTAGAGAAAGGACACACTGGACTTTAATTAGCTAGTTGCACCCAGAAGGACTCCCTGGCCTTAAAATTAGTTCATGAGACACATTTATAACCATAGGTGTTTTCCTGTAGAATCTTTATTTTATTTTATAATCAATATAGGTGCCTGATAATATCTGTTTCAGTGAATTCTGTGAGTGGAAACTTAAAGCTCCCTAAAAAAAAAAAAAAAAAAAAAAAAGTTTAAAATTCAAGCCGTCTGTGCTACATCAACCAGGTCCGTGGGTCATGTGTTCATGTTTGTCAGACATTTGTTTTGCACCCTCTGCTTAGAAAATGAACTCATCGCAGCCTATCAAGGCCTTCACTAACTTGTATTTTTAAATACTTGCATAGTTCTCACAGGTAATTAAAGCTGGTCTCACGGAGCAGGTTGAGTCTTACAGAAATTGAATCGTTCCTATGAGGGGGTTGTTACAAAAGAGCAAATATATCATACAAATACATAGTATCCAAAACCGAAGCATTGACTGGCAGTCACCCAAAGTTTACATGAACTGTAGTGCAAGGAGGGTGACGTCATCTGAACTGTAGGATGACACCCATGTTTTATCTGTAATGAAAAAAACAAAAAGCAGCTACAAATAGAATTGAAATATCAGGTATGAATATTCTAAAGCCTAGAGAGAAAAACAACAACAACAACAAAATACAATAAGTGATAACCAAGAAAGCAATAAATAAATCGACTTGTCATCCCACTGGGACGTAATAGAATTAGTTATTTTATTTAATTAAAAATGATCTGAGATTCTAGGGAAACCAAGATCATTTGAGTTTGAAGAAAAAAAACCATCAGAAAAGAGAAAGCTAAAAGTAGAGAACCTATTTATAGAGGTTTTTCAAAAGCTCTTCCTCAAGTATCTAACTAATTAGCATTTTCTGAGGAATCTACCCAAAGCTGGGGAGGGGGGAGGGGGTATAAAAAGGTTTATAGGAGAGGGGGCTCAATCTTCACTCCAGGTTAGGTTTCCTGGGGTGTCAGCAGAGTATCTGCAGGGCCTTTTTGTACCTCAGTTGTGGGAACAGTGCACTCTCAGCTGAGCCTGAGAAGTATCAAAGCAACACTCAGAGAGCCTGCTTCCCAGAAGATGCACTCAGACCACAGCTCCAGATGGACCTCAGCTCAGCAGGCATGGCCGCTAGTCCTCTGATTCACTGAGTGGGCCTGCGGGCCTCAAGACACCTAAATGTGATAAGCTTTATTAGCCCAGGCACAAAATCTTCAGTGTTCCGAGTGCAGGTACTAACCAAACGACCAGCCAAAAATTCTACAACCAGTAAACATTTTTAAAATATAGACTTTCCCAAACACGTAAAAGCTAAATAAGGTCATCAGGAACAGTACCACACCATAAAATTTAAATTCAACCAACAGGAAAGATAAAAATATCATTCTATAGATGTTTATATAGTTATATAAAATTACTGGGGTTTTGTGTAACATGATAGTAGAAGTAAAGAAATGGAGATAGATGGAGTGAAAAGGAGAGGGCATGAGGGTCATATATACCCAAAGGATGTCATATTCTTATATGAAAAACATCCTTTTGAAATTCAGTAGCATGTGTGATATACACCAATTGAAAAAATAGCATTAATAATAATTTTAAAATTCATTCCCAAAGAAGTCAAGGAAAGTGGACTAAGTAATATATATTCCAATTTTTTTCAAAAAGCAGCAAAATGACAAACTTAAGCATACCATTTCACCACTCCCATTAAGTATAAATGGACTAATCCTCCCAATTAAGAGGCAGAGGTTTTTAGAATGTGAAAAAAAAAAAAGAACCAATTTTATGCTGCCCGTAGGAGAAGCACTTAGACACAAAGACAAATACAACAATAAAAATTCATGTAAAGCTATAGCATGTTAATGCTAATTCTACAATAATATAGTGGCTTATTATATTTAAAGAAAACGCCCTTCAGAGCAAAGACTATAAAGGTCATAGAAATAAGATATTTAAATGTGGTACATCTACACAATGGAGTACTATTCAGCCATTAGAAACAATGAATTCATGAAATTCTTAGGCAAATGGATGGAGCTAGAGAATATCATACTAAGTGAGGTAACCCAGACTCAAAAGGTGAATCATGGTATGCACTCACTAATAAGTGGATATTAACCTAGAAAACTGGAATACCCAAAACATAATCCACACATCAAATGAGGTACAAGAAGAAAGGAGGAGTGGCCCCTGGTTCTGGAAAGACTCAGTGAAACAGTATTCAGCAAAACCAGAACGGGGAAGTGGGAAGGGGTGGGTGGGAGGACAGGGGAAGAGAAGGGGGCTTGCGGGACTTTCGGGGAGTGGGGGGGCTAGAAAAGGGGAAATCATTTGAAATGTAAATAAGTTATATCGAATAATAAAAAAAAAATAAAAAAAAAATAATTTAAAAAAAAAAAAAAAAAAAAAAAAGAAATAAGATATTTCAGAATAGAACAATCCCAAGTGTTGACATACCTAATAACGTATAGAGCTTTAAAACCTGTGAAGCAAAAGCTCATTTAGACGGAAAGAAAAGTTTTAAAATCAACAGTTATAGCTTGCAATTTTAATAACTATGACTCAGTAATTGATAGAATGATTTGACAGGAAAATCAGACGGGTGTAGAAGACTTGAAGAACACTATCAACCAACTGGACGTGATTGACATTTACAGAAAGCGCCACTCAAGCATCAGCACAGCACACACTTTTTCCAAACAGACAGAAACACTGTGTTCTGAACTGCGCAATAACACAATACACAATACACTTTAAAGGATGCAAGTCAAATTTCTGAAGATGATAGTAAGTTGATAAGACTCAGAACAGAAAATTCAATGGTGCCAAATGCAGGTTCTGGCTCCTTAATGATACTCAAATCGGATCCTTCCGAAGGCTGTGGTGAGAACAAAGTCACCTCCGAGCAACAGTCATGCTTACCAACACCCAAGGCTATAGGAGGTATTTACAGTGTTCTGATACTAGTACATAGCAACTAAATTCCTTTTATTAGAATAATCTCTTATTTAGACTATATCTTAAATGCTAATAACTTGTTTCCTAAATCTTAAATGTACTTAATCACCTTTGCAAATATATCATGTATAAAGAATAATTATGTAGACAATGTGAATGTTATTTTACATGCACAAGTGCTTTATTATTTATAGTGTACATACTCACGAATACCGTTTGCACATATGCAAAATGACACCGTAAGTACAGGTCGTCAGTAACAGACTAAGGATGGTAACATCAGTTCACATGCATGTTAATTTATACCTTTCAAAGCAATTCCATATCTATCTGCTCAGCTTCCCCACCTGTGACGGATGTATAGCAGGAACCAAGTGTCGTCAATTGTGGGGAAGATTTTATTTCAAATCCTAGCCTGGTCCATTGTACAAGCTGAGTTATAGATATAAAGAAAACAAAGTTTCAGTGTGTCAGGTTTTATGTGGAGGTCCTTGATCCATTTGGAGTTGAGCTTAGTACAAGGAGATAAGAATGGATCAATTCGCATTCTTCTGCATGCTGACCTCCAGTTGAACCAGCACCATTTGTTGAAAAGACTATCTTTTTTCCACTGGATGCTTTCAGCTCCTTTGTCAAAGATCAAGTGACCATAGGTGTGTGGGTTCATTTCTGGGTCTTCAATCCTATTCCATTGGTCCGCTTGCCTGACATTGTACCAATACCATGCAGTTTTTACCACTATTGCTCTGTTGTAAAGTTTGAGGTCTGGGATACTGAATCCCCCAGAAGTTCTTATACTACTAAGAATAGTTTTAGCTATCCTGGGTGGGGGCTGACACAAAGCCCCAGCTCCCAGGGGATCCAGACCACACATGCTCACACACATACAAGCGTAGCATGATAGGAAACCTCTTCCATTAATGCCATTGCTTCCCCTAGACTCCCTTTCAGTCAGCCCGTGACCCATTTTCCTTAATGACCTACATACTTCATGCCTCCTTGGCGATATCACTCACTCCACTGCATTTTAATTGCTCCTTTAGCATGCCTGTTCTCCTGTGTTTCCATCCCAAATCTCCATGCACGGGTATGATGCCAGCACTGGCAGTCAACATCTCTATGACCCTGTTCCTTTCCTCCCCGTGTCCTTACTCCACACTGTTCCTCCACTTCTTTGCTTCACATCCTCACATTCCTTGACGTGATCACTATCCCATGATGGTAAATACTGCTGTTCATCCCTGACGACGTCACCCACCACATCCTCTTGCAGTTCTGATTAAAACCATGCTAATCTCAATCACTTCACCATTCTGGGTTAAAGCCTTTCTGTTGATCACCCATGTTAAATATCCCAGTGCACTAACCAGGGCATTTGTTAGGGGAAATAGCAAAATTCCCACTCAAATTACCTTCAAATTAGGTAGATGACTTATTGACTAATGTAACTGAAATAGGCTTTGGATAAGACTGGGTCCAAGGCTTCCTCATTACCAAATAATCCCTTGCTCTTAATTATAATTTTCTTCTGCCAAGGCCAATACAGTTTGGGGTTGTATTTTAGCAACTGGCAACATCACTGTCAAAAAGGTGCTGTGTCTGTGGTTCCATGATTCCAGCAAACATTCCATTAATGACAATCATGGTTTCAGAACAATGTATGCTGCGTTCTCCTATTGATCATATCTAGTCCATTGATTCTACCCTTGTTGGGGGTTAGATGAGACCCATACCCATCTAAATCACAATAGCTAAAACTGATGTGCTGCCACTCCAAACTGAGAGGGAGATCTGATGGGCAAAAAAGAAACAAAATGGTCTAACTGTCCAGTGTGCTTCTGCTGTAGCTACTAGTTGCAATTTCACTCTGCTGTATGCCCTGTCAGCATCTTTGGCCATTTTATTTCCTTCTGTGCTCAGGAAATCATGAATTTCTGACTCAGGAAAACATTGTTTTCACAACAAGAGGAAGACAGAAGCAGAGAGAGATTGAGTTCTTATGAAATAATCAGAATGGCCGGGGGAAGAGCTATAGCTTTGGTTTCTCTCAGGGATCAAGTGGACACGTTCGGCTGGTATGATGCAGCATGTCTGCTATACAGGCACCCAGTATAAGGAAGTCCAAGGAAGTTTCCAGAAAGATGACTTTGGGCAATCCTGAGGTTCCCCGGTAGCTATCACGATCGTCACCCCACCTATTGGAGTCTGACAGCTCCATGAATTTGTCTCCCTTCTCGTCAGGAGCTTTTCTAGGCTGTGATACTTAGAGACCTGAAATGCATTTATTTTATTTATGTCTGTGTTCCCAGTGCCCGGTTTGACAAATTGTCCCTTTCATATTTATTATTGGGCAAGTGACACACGTCAAACATTACCTTTTTTTGTTTTTCATTTCAATAGGGCTTTTAATCCGGTGTCTTGCCTGCTGGGCATGCTTAAGAGACTTTTGTCAGATTTAATTTATTTAAAAAAAAAAACATTTTTTAAAATGATCTTAGTCGTATTTTCTTTCTCTGCACCTGCGGATGTTTTCGAGGACACTGTGAACTGAGTACTGCCCGCATCTACGTCCTAAAATGCACAGCTTCTAATCTGAACCTGTGGGGTGTTCTCACGCGTTATCTTTCTGTGCAAGCACCAACGACATTTTAAATAGCTGCTCTCCTGCCTCAGATACGGAGCCTGCCGTTCTTTGCCTCTGTGCACATCTGTTCCCACAGTCTGAGCGGATTCTGTTCCTCCCAGAGCCCTCCCACCTTAACATCCGTCCTCAGCACCGCTAGGTGGGCATCGGAGCTCAGCACCCGGCAGTTTGTCTGCTGCTTGGGAAACCCCAGGAATGTTAATGCTATTGAGCCGCTGTGCTCAAACACTCCCAGAGTGAAGGGGAAAGCACAGCTCTGGTAGCTAGGCAACCATTACAACCACAGAAGGATCTCCAAAATAAAGAGAGACTGAGAACACACTTGAAACAGGCACAATTGCACTGTTAATTTGCAACTGGTTGAATTGCGGCATTACTTGGTTTGATGGTCTATTTCTTACTTGAGAAAACATCACTACCTAGGTCTGTTGATTTCTACACAAACTTCAAGTCTCTTTGATCCTCATTATTTGAGATTTCCAGAGTCCCAGGAGAGAAAATAGAGGGGCGTTTTTTTACAATGTTGAACCTCTTAGCAAATATTAGATGCTCAATAAATATTGATTGAATGAATTAATATGCGGGCACGTAGCTTTTAGAGACATATGAAAACGTGGGCATAGACCTAGTCGGTGATTTTAAAGTATGCTCACAAACTCCTTGGTACCCCCATCTTTTTAAGAGATGAAGCTTTTGTGAGAGCTGCCTTCATAACCCCCTTTTAACCCATCAACAAATCTGGCTGAATCATAAAAGATCGATATCCCCTACCCTGAAGACTCATCTCCAGAACACCAATTCCGCCTCAATGAGGTCTGCAGTTGACTTTAGGCTCTGTCAGCATCTGACTACATTTACCTGGAAAATCCCAAGCTAGAAGCACCCAGCAGCTCCACTCTCAAATTCCTGACCCTCAAAAAAAAAAAAAAAAAAAAAAAAAGGAAAAGAAAAAAAAGAGAAGTGTAAGACAAATCAAATGCTTGTAATCTTAAGTCACTGTATTTTCTGTGCCTTGTCATACATCAGTTAAGACAGTAAGGACATCCTTCCTTTTGGAGACAAGTGAGTTTATAAGTGAACTCCTTGAGGACAAAGTTTCTGTCTTCCTGTTGACCTGACCTGGTGTGCTCAGTTAACACTGGGAACAACTAGCTTAAATCTCTATGGATATCTGAATGCACTTATCACACAAAGAAAGTACAACTCATTAGGCAGCGTAGCCATCATAAACAGGACTACTAGACATGCTGGAGTATTCCTATTAGAATCCCACAACCCTCCTCCTTACTGAAGCAGCGAAGAGGTAGACAGGTTCCCTGATAGGCAGACGGGTGGGGGGAGGGTAAGAAAGAAGTTGGCCATCACGGAAGTCTGCCACCTTGATTACCTAGCCGTGGCGCTTCTCCTGATGTTCCTGCCCACCAAGGAGTCTCTGTCCTATTCTCTCAGAGCTACAGCTAAAGGAACTCAAGGCCTTGATCTATGCAAGCTCGGGACAGACTAGGGATCACAAAACGGTTCGGCCATGCACATCCTATTCAGGAACACTTAGAAGTTGTCACTGTGGCAACGTTGTCAACCCAACTCAGCTTGGCAAAGACTGGCCAGGCAGCCTCGGGACCTTTCTGACCTATACTTCTTGAACAGAAAGACTCTCATCCTGCCTCATGTCTTCACATGTGAGGGATGCGGATCCCTCTTTCCACGCTCGTATCCACAAAGTCTCTCTCTCTCTCTCTCTCTCTCTCTCTCTCTCTCTCTGGCCCTCCACAGACATAATTATCTGCTACAGAACTGGCTGCATACCGCATCCTCACATACCAGGCAGTGAACCCCGAGTGGCAAGCCATGGCAAAGCCCACAGACCTTCCAGCAGATAGCATATGCCTGCCGCACGCTAGACACATATAGGAAAAGTGGGATCTAGCTAGGGATGTCAGTCACTTATCACCCCTCCCAAGGGAAGAGCATTTCTTTAAAGTGTGTTTAATTGCCCAAGGATACCTTTAAAAAATTAACTTACACTTACACACACAAACACACACACACAACTAAATTCAATACCCAAGAAATTAAATAATTCTGTCTTCTACCCATTGCTCCTGCATCTCCCTGTTGGCCTTGATATTAGGTTCATAGCAAGTCTCATGTTCATCTGTGCTTAGTGAGCTTCAGCAGCACTGGGTGCTGTGCTGGGTTCTCCTGGGTGCTGTGCTGGGTTCTCCTGGGTGTTGTGCGGGGTTCTCTATGCTTTTTACTTATTTTACTTAATTTAACCTAGTAGAAAGATAGGCTAGGATGTAGTTCAGTGGTAGAGCATTGATCTAGCATGTACAGAGCTTGAGTTCAACTGAGAGGGGTAGAGGGGGAGAGGGAGATTGATTATGAAACTCAGAAAATTTGACTCAATTAAAACCTGTCTCAAACCCATTCCCAAACCTAGGTTCTTCCAATATATTTTTCAATATTTAAACAGTCTTCCTGAATCTTGGTGCTTTTACCATTCATGCTTTCTTAGGTATCAACCAAGGTTCTAAGATGTTCAGAAGGATTTTATGGCTGGCAGAATTCATTGAGAAGTATTTCCAGGCTTACTGCAAGGCAGTTAAGACTTCTTGCTGCAATCTCTGCTCAGCATGAGACAATCTGATTTATCGCATAACCCAGAAGCGTGCCAGCATAAGCAGCTGACATCGCACCAAGTCATATTTTCTAAAATATTGAAAATAGTTCCAGGTTCCCCATAACTCAGGTTTTCCCTTCAGAAATGTTTGAAGGAGCTAGCATAAGCCATGCAGTGTTTAAGAGGGAAAGCCTACTTGAAGATGGAAAAAGAAGCCAGTGTTAGCAGCTCCTCTGTCTTGCCCAGTTTCTCCAGCCCTTAACCCAACAGGGAGGGAAAGAAATAGGTGTAAGGGAGATTGGGGGAGGGGAGGCTGCCAACAAGCAGCTTGCTGCTGGACAATGCTGCCATCTGCTGGCGGAAATTGGAATTTCACCACACAATCACGCCAGTCTTTCCACACCACAATGATATAATCTTAAGTACCCATGAGTTGCCTTTAAATCGCCTCCAAGCCAGTCTAGTGTCATCAGACTTGAGGGTCACAACTGGTGCTCCACATCAGGTCTGGGAACCGTCTTCAATAAGCCAATTAAAAGAGGCAAATTAAAGGAGGGAGGTGATTGGAGAATGGATGGAGAGAAGAAGGTTTATGGGACATATGGAGAGGTGGGATCCGGGAAAGAGGAAATCATTTGGAATGTAAACAAAGAATATAGAAAATAAAAATATTAATAAATAAATAAATAAATAAATAAAATAAAAAAGAGGCAAATTAATAGTAGAAATCAGAAAAAGGACATTTGCTCAATGTAGCTACACTGAGAAGAGGGAACAAAGAAACCAAACAGTGCCCCCAAGTCTGCCTTTGGGACCCTGAAGTGAGGGTTTATGAAACTTACTGGTTACAGTCTATCATCAGGAAAGTCAAGGTAGGAACTCAAGGCGAGAGCCTGAAGGCAAAAACTGAAGCCGAGACCACAGAGGAGTGTGGCTCACGGACTTCTATCCCCTGCCAGACTCACCTAGCTTTCTTATACAGCCAATGACCTCCTGCTAAGAAGTGGTCCTGCCCACAGTGGGGTAGCCCCTCGTACCTCAATTAGTAATCAAGGAAATGTTCAACACATGTCTACAGGCCAATCCGATGTGGGCAGGTTGTCAGTTGAAGTTGCCTTTTTCCAGGTCAGGTTGGCAAGCAAGACTAACCAGCCAACTGCTTTCCGAGCGCTTACCTTTAAAAAATAAATAAATAAATAAAAATAAAATAAAATAAAATAAAACCCCCGCTATGCATGACCTGGACAATGAGAGAAGCTCCAATATCTACTTAGTGTCTGCACCCTTCCGGTGCTTCTGTACTGTCTTTGTCAGGGTTTCTAGTCCTGCACAAAACCTCATAACCAAGAAGCAAGTTGGAGAGGAAAGGGTTTATTCGGCTTACACATCCACACAGCTGTTCATCACCAAAAGAAGACAGGACTGGAACTCAAGCAGGTCAGGAAGCAGGAGCTGATGTAGAGGCCACGGAGAGATGGTACTAGCTTGCTTCCCCTGGCTTGCTCAGCTTGCTTTCTTATAGAACTACCAGCCCAGGGATGGCACTGCCCACAAGGGCCCTCCCACCCTTGATTACTAATTGAAAAAATGCCTTACAGCTGGATCTCATGGAGGCATTTCCTCAAGGGAGGCTCCTTACTCTGTGATAACTCCAGCTTGTGTCAAGTTGACACACAAAACCAGCCAGTACATGTACCCAGCATCCATCTCCTTGGATGAACGGGTCTCTCTGGGCTACAGGGAATCCAAAACTGGCCACCAACAAGTCCGGTTCCCAACAGCTCTAACTTTACCCAGGTGCTTTCAAGGGCTGCTTTCTAAGTGGCTACAGGCAGAACACGCCCTATGTCCTGTCTGCTGGAAGCCTGTGCTGGTTTGAACTGGAATGGCCCCCCCAGAGGCTCACAGATTTGATTGCTTGGTTAATAGGGAGTGGCAATGCTTGAGAGCGATTAGGGGTTGTGGCCTTGAAGTAGGTGTGGCCGTGTTGGAGGAAGTGTATCACTGGGGTGGGCTTTAAGGTTTCAAAGGCTCAAGCCAGACCCAGTGTCTCTCCTCTTCCTTCTGCCTTCAGATCTGGATGTAGAACTCTCAGCTGCCGCGTCTACCTGGGTACCACCATGCTCCCTGCCATGGGGTTAACAGACTGAGCCTCTGAGACTGTTAAAAAGCCCCGATTCAATAACGTTTTTATAAAGTTTGCCGTGGTCATGGTGTCTCTTCACAGCAATAGAACACTTACTAGACAGAGCCCCACCCACACCAAACCCACGTGTGCAGCCCGTTTAGACACTGGTTTTCTCACACAGCCCCTGAAATCAGCAAAGCTCACTTGGGGAAAAAAAATCACATTACATTGAGCCTTAGAACTTGACATTTTGATATGCGATTTTTGTAAATGTTTCATTAGATAGCTGTCCCCGATTGGAGACCTAAATCTCCAAAAACCAGTGTCCTCAGGGGAGGGAGGACAGAAGGAAATAAAGACTCTAAAAAGAATGCATGTGTAAAGATAGAGGGAAAAATTAGAATGATGTAGCCCCAAGCCAAGGCATGCCAAGATGGCCAGCAGTCAGTCACCAGAAATTAGGAAGAGGCGCCTTGACTTCTGGGAACCAGAGCTACAAAGGAATATATCTTTTTTGTTTAAAGTGAATTGGTTTGTAGTAATTTGCTGGGACAGTAAAGTTATGTAGGCAGTCTGGAAATCAGTGTAGAGTGGCCTCAAAAAGCTAAAGGAAATCTACCATATGGCCCATCGATTCCAATTCTTAGCATACGCCCAAAGGACTCAACATCCTATTCCACGGATACCGGCTCAGCCTTGTTCACTGATGTTCTTACGATAAGAAATAGAAACAGAACCAGGCAAGCACTGCCCAGGGCCCCACAGCCCGGCACAGGCAGGTGTCACTACAGTAAACAAATAGTAATATAGAGGAGGGAAAGGTAGAAAAACGGAGCAGTGTGTGCCACGGGGAAGGAGGTGGAACTGGAGACATGATGGTGACAGGTAAGAGAGAGGGTTGCTGTTATTGCCATGGGCTGGGGGCGGGGAGGGGGCGGTGCTGCAGCCTGGAGCATAAGCAGATGCTGACTCAGCTGCTGGACCTACTGCCTGGCTGCGGGATCACCCTGGCTCTGGGCAAGGATGGAAACTGTGTTGGTGACCAAGCCCCCCATGCTGCTGCACCAGGACTCCATGATGCCTGAGGTCCGTGCGATCTGTGCTGCTGGTGATGTTTTGGGGCTTTGCTCCCTCAGGGGCCATCCTGAGGTGACGTGGCTGCTCAGTGCTGTGAGTGAGTTGGTGGTCCTGACACCACAGTCAAGGGCAGTGTTGATATTTGTAGTCCTTGTTACCACTAAAGCGGATGCAGATGTTCTGCCACCTGAAGTCATCTTAACATCCATGGACGCCGAAGAGCCAACCCTAGTGCCCCTCACTGGAGAGCCGTGTGTGCGTCCCCAGCTCCACCCCATCACAGTTGGAGCTGACCACGCCCCCGCTGGAGAGCTGGCCCCGCCCCTTGCTAGCCAATGCTTGTCAGTGCAGAGGAGAATTGGCCTCACACCTTTTGGCCCACACCATGATGATGATACAGGCAGAGGCATGTGTCACACACAGCCCCCACACGGAAGGGCTGGTCCCACCTCTCACTGGCCCACGGCACACTGAGGCAAGCAGTGTGTGTGGAATATCTAGCCCTGCACCTCGCTGGTAGCCATAGGGCTCCATCAGTTGAAGGCTTCTGGTGTGGATGCAAGTGAAGAAAGATTTTCCAGAGGCGGGGGGTGGGGATGGGGAGAGTGGGGGAGTGGGGGAGTGAGGGTGTGGGATGGGGAGGGGGGGCGGGGGGCGGGGCTGGCCACTAAGAATTTGATCATGTTCCGGTGACTATATAGACTATATAAGATGGATATGCTTTTTTCTTTGGGTGAGGGGGTTATGTAGGAAGAGGTGGACATGGGAAGACTAGGAGGTGATTAGGAAGGGGTTGATAGGAGAATGGGCAGAGGGAAGAGGGCTTAGGGAACTTATGGGGAGGGGGGAACCGGGAAAGGGAAAATCATTTTCATTGTAAACAAAGAATATTGAAAATAAAAAATTATGAATCCACACACCTATGGTCACTTGATCTTCGACAAAGGAGCCAAAAACATCCAGTGGGAAAAAGATAGCCTTTTCAACAAATGGTGCTGGTTCAATTGGAGGTCAGCATGCAGAAGAATGCGAATTGATCCATTCTTATCTCCACGTGCTAAACTTCACTCCAAGTGGATCAAGGACCTCCATGTAAAACCAGACACACTGAAACTAATAGAAAAGAAACTGGGGAAGACCCTTGAGGACAGGGCCACAGGGGGAAAGTTCTTGAACAGATCACCAATAGCTTATGCGCTAAGATCAAGAATTGACAAATGGGACCTCATAAAATTACAAAGTTTCTGTAAGGCAAAGGACACTGTTAAAAGAACAAAACGGCAACCATCAAATTGGGAAAGGATATTCACCAACCCCACATCTGATAGAGGGCTAATATCTAATACGTACAAAGAACTCAAGAAGTTAGACCCCAGGGAACCAAATAACCCTATTACAAAATGGGGTACAGATCTAAAGAAAGAATTTTCACCTGAAGAAATTCGGATGGCCGAGAGGCACCTTAAGAAGTGCTCAACATCATTAGTCATTAGGGAAATGCAAATCAAAACAACCCTGAGATTTCACCTTACACCAGTCAGAATGGCTAAGGTCAAAAACTCAGGAGACAGCAGGTGTTGGCAAGGATGTGGAGAAAGAGGAACACTCCTCCACTGCTGGTGGGGCTGTAAGATGGTACAACCACTTTGGAAATCAGTCTGGCAGTTCCTCAGAAAACTGGATGTGACACTTCTGGAGGACCCTGCTATACCTCTCCTGGTCATATACCCAAAGGATTCCCCAGCATGCAATAAAGACACATGTTCCATTATGTTCATAGCAGCCTTATTTATAATAGCCAGAAGCTGGAAAGAACCCAGATGTCCCTCAAAGGAGGAATGGATACAGAAAATGTGGTATATTTACACAATGGAATACTACTCAGCAATTAGAAACAATGAATTCACAAAATTTTTAGGCAAATGGTTTGATCTGGAAAATATCATCCTAAGTGAGGTAACCCAATCACAAAAGAATACACATGGAATGCAATCTCTGATAAGTGGATATTAATTAGCCCAGAAGCTCTGAATACCCAAGGCACAAATTGCATAACAAATGACTCCCATGAAGAAGTATGGAGAGGGTCCTGATCCTGGAAAGAATTGATCAAGCATTGGAGGAGAATATCAGGACAGAGAAAAAGGAGGGCGGTGATTGGAGAATGGATGGAGAGAAGGTTTGTGGGACATATGGGGAGGGGGGGATCTGGGAAAGGGAAAATCATTTGGAATGTAAACAAAGAATATAGAAAATAAAAATATTTTTAAAAAAAGCAATTGGGGTACATGATATAGGATTCCTAAATAATCAATTTAAAAATACATATCCAAAAGAAAAGAAATAGAAGCAACCTAAATGACCGTCAACTGATGAATGGATAATGATCTATGGTATATATACAGTATGAAATGCTATTCAGTTGTAAAGAAACAAACTCATGAAATTTTAAGGCAAATGGATGGGGCTAGAAAAAAATCGTCATTGAGTGAGAAAACCCATACCCAGAAAGACGCACATGGATGTTCTCTCTCACTTGAGCCGCCCAGTGCCAAATCTTCATATGTGGGTATATGTCCTGGAGTAAGTACAGAAACCAGAGAGTAAAAAGGGCCACAGGGGGCCAGGGATGGGGCAGGGCGGGGCGGGGTCGGGCGGGGCGGGGTGGGGGGAGCAATAGGAGAGCAACACAGAGGGAAAAGGCCTGGTGCAAGGGATTCAATAGGGGAAATGGAGAAGAGGGGGAGCTCTAATTAGAAAGGGGGAGGGAAATAAACACAGAAGGAGAGAGGAGGATAAAATAAGTAAGGATGCCTAAAAAAGTAACAAGAAGTCACAGTATTGACTATCTACCTAAAATATCCCCAATTTATTTCTGACATGTTTTAAAGTCACTGACACCAGTACCTTTCACCTAGAACAACTCAAAATGCACACAATTAAGTAAAAGTAAATTTTATATTCTTTTATATAAAGGAAAATGTATAAATCTTTAGCATACCATTTGAGGAGTTTTGACAGATGACGCCATCCTTTTGTGTAGACATGGTAAGGATACTGCATAGCTGTTAAGCCCATAAACTCAAAGTAGCAATGGATACCTACACAAGACCAAGCAAGGCGGAGCCCACCAACATTCCACATGGACGGAGAAGGGGCCTGTCAGACCCCACCCTCCCTAAAACACCATAGGTTGTTAATGCTGCAGGGGAGGAGGTAGCCTCTGGAAGGTTATCCTTGATCAAATTAATAATCTCACACTTACACAAACAACACTAATTAAATGCAACAAAGCATCAAACAAACCAAAAAAAAAAAAAATGTTGAATGAGAAGCTGTTAGGAAGAAGGGCTTGAACCGAATCCAAGAACACATCAAAACGATCATCCACCATGATCAAGTAGGCTTTATCCCGGGAATGCAGGGTTGGTTCAATATACGGAAATCCATCAATACAATCCACTACATAAACAAACTCAAAGAACAAAACCACATGGTCATTTCATTGGATGCTGAAAAAGCATTTGACAAAATTCAGCATCCTTTCATGCTTAAAGTCTTGGAGAGAACAGGAATTCAAGGCCCATACCTAAACATAGTAAAAGCAATATACAGCAAACCGGTAGCCAGCATCAAACTAAACGGAGAGAAACTTGAAGCAATCCCACTGAAATCAGGGACCAGACAAGGCTGCCCCCTTTCTCCTTATCTTTTCAATATTGTACTTGAGGTACTAGCTCGGGCAATTCGACAACATAAGGAGGTCAAAGGGATACAAATTGGAAAGGAGGAAGTCAAACTATCATTATTTGCAGACGACATGATCGTCTACCTAAGTGACCCAAAGAACTCCACTAGAGAGCTCCTACAGCTGATAAACAACTTCAGCAAAGTGGCAGGTTACAAAATCAACTCAAGCAAATCAGTGGCCTTCCTATACTCAAAGGATAAGCAGGCTGAGAAAGAAATTAGGGAAATGACCCCCTTCACAATAGCCACAAACAGTATAAAGTATCTTGGGGTGACTCTTACCAAACATGCGAAAGATCTGTATGGCAAGAACTTCAAGACTCTGAAGAAGGAAATGGAAGAAGACCTCAAAAAATGGGAAAACCTCCCATGCTCATGGATCGGTAGAATCAATATAGTTAAAATGGCCATTTTGCCTAAAGCACTATACAGATTCAATGCAATACCCATCAAAATCCCAACTCAATTCTTCACAGAGTTAGAAAGAGCAATTATCAAATTCATCTGGAACAACAAAAAACCCAGGATAGCTAAAACTATTCTCAGCAACAAAAGAAAATCTGGGGGAATCAGTATCCCTGACCTCAAGCAATACTACAGAGCAATAGTGTTAAAAACTGCATGGTATTGGTACAGTGACAGGCAGGAGGATCAATGGAACAGGATTGAAGATCCAGAAATGAACCCACACACCTATGGCCACTTGATCCTCGACAAAGAGGCTGAAAACATCCAATGGAAAAAAGATAGCCTTTTCAACAAATGGTGCTGGTTCAACTGGAGGTCAGCATGCAGAAGAATGCGAATTGATCCATCCTTGTCTCCTTGTACTAAGCTCAAATCCAAATGGATCAAGGACCTCCACATAAAGCCAGACACTCTGAAGCTAATAGAAAAGAAACTGGGGAAGACCCTTGAGGACATCGGTACAGGGAGAAAGTTTCTGAACAGAACACCAATAGCGTATGCTCTAAGAGCAAGAATTGACAAATGGGACCTCATAAGGTTACAGAGTTTCTGTAAGGCAAAGGACACCATCAAGAGGACAGATCGGCAACCAACAAATTGGGAAAAGATCTTCACCAATCCTACATCAGATAGAGGGCTAATATCCAATATATATAAAGAACTCAAGAAGTTAGACTCCAGAAAACCGAACAACCCTATTAAAAAATGGGGTACAGAGTTAAACAAAGAATTCTCACCTGAAGAACTTCGGATGGCGGAGAAGCATCTTAAAAAATGCTCCACTTCATTAGTCATTAGGGAAATGCAAATCAAAACAACCCTAAGATTTCATCTTACACCAGTCAGAATGGCTAAGATTAAAAATTCAGGAGACAGCAGGTGTTGGAGAGGGTGCGGAGAAAGAGGAACACTCCTCCACTGCTGGTGGGGTTGCAAATTGGTACAACCACTCTGGAAAGCAGTCTGGCGGTTCCTCCGAAAACTGGGCACCTCACTTCCAGAAGATCCTGCTATACCACTCCTGGGCATATACCCAGAGGATTCCCCACCATGTAATAAGGATACATGCTCTACTATGTTCATAGCAGCCCTATTTATAATTGCCAGATGCTGGAAAGAACCCAGGTATCCCTCAACAGAAGAGTGGATACAAAAAATGTGGTATATCTACACAATGGAGTACTATTCAGCCATTAGAAACAATGAATTCATGAAATTCTTAGGCAAATGGATGGAGCTAGAGAACATCATACTAAGTGAGGTAACCCAGACTCAAAAGGTGAATCATGGTATGCACTCACTAATAAGTGGTTATTAACCTAGAAAACTGGAATACCCAAAACATAATTCACACATCAAATGAGATACAAGAAGAAAGCAGGAGTGGTCCCTGGTTCTGGAAAGACTCAGTGAAACAGTATTTGGCAAAACCAGAACGGGGAATTGGGAAGGGGTGGGAGGGAGGACAGGGGAAGAGAAGGGGGCTTACGGGACTTTCGGGGAGTGGGGGGGGCTAGAAAAGGGGAAATCATTTGAAATGTAAATAAATTATATCAAATAAAAAAAAAAGACAAAAAAAAAAAAACCCAGCTTATAAAAAAAAAAAAAAAAAGAAGGGCTTGGAAGGGGTGGATTAAAAGGGACAATGTGGGGGGAGGTCTGACCTGAGTATATTATTTATATAATTGTGAATGAATAGTACATTAAAAAAATAAAATAAAGGCCAGGCAGTGGTGGTGCACGCCTTTAATCCCAGCACTTGGGAGGCAGAGGGAGGCAGATTTCTGAGTTCAAGGCCAGCCTGGTCTACAGAGTGAGTTCCAGGACAGCCAGGGCTATACAGAGAAACCCTGTCTCCAAAAACCAAAAAAAGAAAAGAAAAGAAAAAAGAAAAGAACAGAACTCGTAGCATCTTTATTCCCACCAGCCTAGAGCATGCATTCAAATCACCACTCTTGTGTATGCCATAGTGCGATATCTCAAATGTATCCAGGACTGAGCCAGGCTTGGAGGAAGAGTCAGGCTTCCGCAAGTTGCTGTAAAAATGACAGGCTCCCATAGAGAGCACACAGGGGCATCTTGGCTTCCAAATCCCAAGTTGACCTGGGATTATTCAGCTCCATCTTCAGACCACACTCCTTCAGCAATCCATAAGTAACGGCCAAGCCCTCACCCTGGAGTGGAGCGAGTAGCTGAGGCTGGAGCGTGAAGGGAATGTGCCAGGGATACTTGAAGTTTGGCTGTAGGATGCTCTTCACCTAGGACAAAGATGATCAGACAGGGCAAACCAGGCTCTGACTCCAGGGTAAGAAATCTTCTGTCCCAACGCCCAGGAGCCACACAGAATAAAGAACTAATAAGCAAGACCTGAAGCACTGTGCACTGGCTCCTTACCTACAACATGGTAATAATGTATACAACATGGTAATAATATATACAACGTGGTATATAATATAGCCTACACTGCATGAGCATGTCATCTGCACACGTGCACGTACATGTACACATATGGCTATACACGCTTTTGTATTCAGAGAGAAATACACAGGGAGAGAAAAGGCAACTTGCAAATGGTGATGGTGAACAGACGTGTAACTGACTGGTATCCCCTTACTTCCTACAAAGATGCCTTCCTGGATGGCTAACTTAGCCCTAGTGGGCCTTGCTTCCAAGGCTTCCTCAAATGCAGAGGTGCTCCTGATATGGTTGAACCCAACCTACCTGCTCCCCAGAGGGTTCCCGACTCCTCGCCTTGTAGAAACTTCATTGCTATCTTCTAGAATGTTCTTTCTGTTCCTGCTTTCCTCTTCCCCCTCCCTGGACTGCCAGCCCCTGGGGGTTTCTTACCAGCTCTCGTTGCTGCAGGAGGAGCTGCATCTCCACAGACTGGGCCAGCAGATCGAGTTGGGTATCGTTCAGCACTGGGTGGAGGGAAACATGAGGAATATGTATTTTCTTCTTACCATGAACTAGGAAATCCAGTGAGAGGAAAACTCTGAGACACAGGAATAGTCCCATTAGACTTGAAGGCCAAATGTACTGCTCAGGAAAAGACTCCTGCCCTTGAGATGGGCTCCAGGCTCATGAGTGACATGATCCAGAGCTGGAACATCTAAGAGCTGAGGCAGGAACCACCTTCCACCAAGGATATGCTCGGTGACTGGCAACTGATCACTTTCTAGACCTCAGCCTCCATCTGTGGTCCATGCACTGTTATCACGCTGAGCCTTTCTGGCATTAGAAGGAAGGGTGTTGTGAGAATGGTCATGATCATCCAAAGGCTTTGGGGAGGTGGCATCTGAAACAGCCTTCTGAAAACCAGCATGAGGACTCTCTCCACACTCCCCTCAAATTGTTCTTACCCATTAGGGCTTGAAGGAGATAAAGGATGAGGTTCTTCAGGTCAATCCATGGGGTGCTTGAGTCCTTTTGCAGCTCGTCCAGGATTATGCCACCTGGGCCTTCCAAATGGCCCAACTGATCCAACTCCAGCTACAGGAGACAGGTGTTTTGTTAATAACATCATTCCCAGAGCTGAGAACTGGACGGCTTTGTACACGATGAACAAGTACTTTATCACAAAGCTACATCCTGGCTCCTTTTATCCTTCCTTTTCCTCATTCACGTGACAGGGTCTCAGGCTGTTCCCAAAGCCAGCTTTGAACTCACTATGTAGCCCAGGAAGACCTTGAACTTTCAACCTTCCTTCAAGTAGCTTCCATTTGCCAAATCTGACTCAAAACTATTCTTGTGTAATGTGCCTATTTCCAGAGGAGTTAAGTACCTCCCCATAGGGATGCTGAGCAGAACTAGGGGGCCACACGCTCTAGCTCTCCATGTTGTGCATGGAGGCGGAGTCTCCAACTATTGACATCTTTCTCAGCCTCCTCAGCATCATATACATCCCTTCCCCCTCATTTATCCTGGCACCCCTGTCTCCCAAACCAACCATTACAGGTTTGATCATGTCTAGGCAGTTATGGAATTCTCACCATGTTCATCAGGTCATACAGAGCCTCTCTGTCACTGAGCATGTGCAGGAGACTGGAGAACACAACATCTTGAACATCCTTTGAGAGCATAGCCAGTTGCTCTGTTTGTAGGGAAACTTCATTTTGTAGGCACTTGAAATCTGCTCGCAGACAAGCAATACCAATCAGAAAGTGAGGTCAATTCTTCAATGAAATATCCCTGGGATGGTAAGTCCTTCAGTACCATTTCTAGCAGCGAAAAATGTCTCTAGTGACAGCCTGCTTAAGTGCCCACCCACCCCCCACCTCCGGGAGGCAACTATCATGAAGCTAGAAACCAGGCAGCATTAGCACTCTGAAAGGAGGGCACAGCACTGGGAGTAGAGCTGGAATTCTGAACACTGGTTATTGCAAGTAGGAGAGAAATGACCAAGTATTCATTTCTGGGATATGTCAGAAATGAAGCGCACTGTTGGGTTCTGGTGATAGCAATCCTAGGCGCTTATTGATCAGTTTCCAAGTGTGATAAATGGGGACGTGGTGAAGAGTCAATGTGTTTGTGATTCTCAGGCACCTGGCACATAGGAGCTACACTTATTGGTAAGCATCTCCAAAATCTATAAAGAATGAGCCAAGCACTGCATAGAGGATGTTCTGGTTCTGCCACATGTCCTATGGGGGATCCATGATGGGGGGTGGGGGTACCACAGTGGAAGCACCAAAGCACATCTCTCCGATCCTTTCATATTGTCCATGCCTGCTTCCCAGTTTGTCCTCAGTGAACCTCAGTGCACGCAACTGTACATGCGTGAACTGAACTAACTAAAAAGAAAATGCAGAAGTAGACCTCCATTTTTCTGAATTCCAAAGAAAGTTATCATTTGAGTTCTGAGCCTATGGTTTCCCACTAGAAGCCCAGATTTCCACTTTTAAACATACACACACACACACACACACACACACACACACTCACCTAGATGAGCAGGCTCTTCTATACTTCCTAGAAAGAGAAACACACGGTTACCTTTCTTCATCCTCAGTTTGCTCTTGAGGCTCACACTGGAGAATCTCGCCTACGACCTCCCCGCTCCTGCACCACACAAGTCTGTGCCATCACCACACTGGCCTTCCATGAACTTTCCCACCTCCCAGGAATCAGAGCTAAGGCTAGAGCTAAGCACAGTAACACCACCCAGGTCTCCATCCCCAACCCCACCAGGCACACTCACCAATTGGAGGGACGTCATTTATCCTCAAGGCTAGAAAGAGATAATAGATTGGCCCACCCAAGAATTAGTGTTTGTCCTGACATCCCCTCCATCCCTCCTCCATTTTCCTACCCCTCCCTCCACCCACTCCCTTATGCTGAAGACCAGATCTCAAGATCTTGGGCGAAGACACTCAGGTGAGTTTTTTGTTATTCGGTTGTCTGCATGAGGAAGCATGTTGGACTTTTATAGCCCTGTAACCAACCATCCACTCACCTAGCTGTATTATTGAATGTCACTCTGGAAAGAGAAACTCTCTCCATTCCTCCCTGACCTCTGACCTTCCCAGCTCCTCCATCTATCCTTTCTTTCCACCTTGCAATTCTGTGCTTATGGGAAACTTCCTCTGATAAACCCAGGCCCAGGTAGATCTCTGTTCAACAATGTCATACTTATCTCAAGCCTTCTCAGATCATCACGTGGGGGTATTCCAATACTCGTGCGTAGGGTAACATAACCACACTTAGGTGCCATATTAAATATGCCCGGAAAGGTCTTCTTCTTAGCATTATCAGAAAGAAGAATGGCTGAACAGAAAAGAACCTCAAGTTAGGGGAGGGGAAGTTACACCCACTAGAGTTCTTCCCACACCCCACTTAGGGACTCCCAGGCTAAACACCAGGATCTGCCATCAACCTGAGCCTGTGTGTCTGTCCTGTGAATCAGATGCTTTCCCGGGTGCCCTGAAACTTGCATTTTATTATGTTGGTTTATTTATTGTGTGCACATGCACATGTGCCTTGGAGCACATAGGAAGGCCAGGGGACAACTTTGGAAGTCAGTTGTCTCCTTCCAACATGAGGGGCGTGGAGAGAGAACCTCATGAGGTCATGAGGCCTTGCAGCAAGCACTTTCACCAGCTAATCCGTTTCACTAGCCTGAAACTTGGATCTTAAATAAGCACTTTAGGTGACCATTATACTCTCTGACACTCAAGAATTACTCCATGAGGGCTGGAGAGAGATCACCAGTTAAGTGCCTTGGGAAGAACTAAAATTCAGTTCTAGACCCCACATGGCAGCGCCCTCTTCTGGCCTCCTTGGACACTGCATGCACTTGGTACGCTTACGTGCAGGCAAAACACAAATACACCCAAAATAAAAACAAGCAAATAAATACTCCATAAGGTAAAGCAGACTGTTTTCCTCCTGCCCTGTCATACAGGTCTCTTGTTAGCCTTCAGTTACTAGCTGGCCCTTCTTTATCCGCTCTCAATCTGGTGATCTCTCATTGTTTTGCATTCACGTTCAATTCACAATCACGAGTTGTGTTGAAGTCTAAAACTTTGCCTAACAACAAAATTCAAGCATTTGACCCATGAAATGAGTCTGCGGAGAAAACGAAGACGACATCATTTAGCGTGTGAACTAAAGGAAGTTAAGACAAAAAGCAAACTTCAAAGAGTGTCTGCAAGTCACATTTTGAGCACTAGGGGGCGAGCAGAGCCTCTTGTTTATACAATCAGGCACGGAAGGGAACCAACGGGGGACTGTGTGCTGACCGGCAGGCACAAATTTAGTCCTCGTAACTGGTCAAAAAGGACTTAATAGTGGCCATATCGCTGCCCAGCAGCTTCAGAGAAAACTGGTCTTCTCGTGTGTAAGGGGGAAACGATGGAGCTGTTTCTTTCCCAAGCTGACTTGAAGATAGGAGGTAGAGGAAGTGACGGCAATACATCCGGATCCAACATGTCTTCCCGGAGCACTTTGCCTAACCTGACAATAACTGGGCTCTGCACCTTCAGAACCCCTCATCGCAGAGCCTCCTCGCATTATCGCCTCCTCCCACCCACCTAGTCCCCTCCCCTAGTGCCCTAGACATGGGGCCCTCACTTCCTCGGTGCACATATCAACCTTTAGGAAACACTCCATCCCCACCCCCACCCTAGATTCGGCCTCCACAGTGTGGCCTTAGTTCTCTGGATACAACATCGGATCTAATCACACCGTTTGCTTTTGTTTGTTTGTTTGTTTGTTTGTTTGCTCTTAATATTTTGAGTAAAAGTTTCATTTTCTTTCCTTTCCCCTCTGTAAATGAAAGCACATTTCATTTACCATGATCTCTAACAGGAAGGCCACCTCCCCCAGACATTTTAAAGGCATCTCCAACCTTGTTCCCATTTCCTACCCTATGATTCAATCAGCCACTAACTGTACTTACTAAATTGGAGAGCCCAGCTTCCTTGTCTGTTACCAATGACTTGAAGACTGACTCCACAACTTTGCCTTGACCAGAATCTACAGGGTAAATACAGCAGGAGTGTGTGTGCGTACACGTGTGTGTGTGTGTGTGTGTGTGTGTGTGTGTGTGTGTGTGTACACCTGTGTGTGGTTACATATGTGTAAAGGCATGTGCATATGAATGTGTGTGTACTGTGAGCACACGCACTTGCCTGTAGGGCATCCCCACTTCTCTGAGCAGCTGCCCTCCACACTGAGGAATAACGTGGGACTCTGAGACTGTTATAATTCCTAGGGATTTATACTCATGTTCTGACACTCATATAACACACAAGTCCATGCCTAACACAGACACCTATGCCTCATGGCAGAGTCTGAGTGCGTGTGTGGAGGGGAGTCGGGGGTGATGTGTGTTATGTTGTGTGTGGTGTGTGTATTGCCAGGTGGTACATCTCAAGGTGAGAGAGTATTGGAAAATAATTCTATACTATGTCCAGGCATTCTGTCTATAACTTTAGTTGTGTTGTGCTTCTGTTCTTCTAAGGAGCTTTAATGTAGATTTATGGGTCACCTGGTCAACCTGGCAGCTCCCCACATGGGCTTCTGAGAGTGTTGGGACCTTGAATGGCCTAGAGATGGATGGGACCCGCCTGGACTTCACCCAGTTAAAGGATGCCTCCATTGGAACACTCCAAGTCAGATCCCTTCCTACGCAAGAGGCTGCCTCTGCAACTACAGCTAGCAGTATTTGAAGTCGGCCATGCTTAGAGGTGACTGAAGATGTGGCATGTGCCTGGGGCAGTGAGGAGAGGCCCTGGCCTGTAGTCAGTGGAGAAGAGGAGGCCCATATCTTTGGATACCCCATCCCTACCAGGCCCCCACTGCAGCTCACCACAAGTGTTATTCTTAATGACCAGTTGCTTCTTCTTGTAGGCCAACACGGCACCCTTTAGGATAGGTACTGAATCCGTTCTGTCCCTTTGCCACTGTCCCTGGGCTTGACCCTGTGGAGACAAAACATCCCGAGGGATTGATAGTTCTTTGTCTCATAACACCATTAAAAATATTCACTTTTAACCCAAAAAAACATATGCCTGTAATTTAAAAGTCAAATAAATCTAGAAAGCTCAAGAGAAAACACTCGCAGTCCCTTACTTCTCTCTCCTGGTCCCCATGTCCAGTTACTGTTTCTCTCCCTTGTATGACAATATTTACCTACACTGAAATTTGGGAGGGGTGCCTTAGAGAGGCCTAGAGATTGAACTCAGAGTACCACAGATGCCAGGTTGGTATTTACCACTGAGACATAGCAGCAGCCCTATGGTGATATCTTGAGTTTTGCAAACTAGGTATAGAATTTACTGTCTCCTCCTAGTGCTGAGGTTTCATTCCAATCCATCCATATTCACATCTGGGTTGCCACGTGGGTCTGTATTCTCTGCTTGCTGTTGGGAGAGGCTGCTTCTCTCATTCCTGATCTTATCTCGATAAGTCCATTTGATGTCTTCTGTATCTTCTGTCTTGTCACTCATTATCTCCTTGGGAGCTTAGAGATGCCATCTACTGAACTCAGCAGCCTCTCAGGGTCTGAGAGAGGACATGAAACATTTGTCTTTCTGGGTCTGGGTTACTTCATTCAGGATTATTTTTTCCAGCTACGTACATTTCCCTGAAAGTTTCATAATTTCCCACAACTTTGCAGGTGAATGAAATTCCATCATATTTATTGCCAATTTTCATCATCCATTTATCAAGATGTACCTCTATGTTCCTTTACGTATACAAGTATTTGCTTTATGAAGCTGAGTGTACCCATGTTTGGTGAAAATATGAGGTCTTAGTTAGGGTTTCCATTGCTATGAAGAGACACCATGGCCAAGGCAACTCTTAAAAAGGCAAATATTTAATTAGTGCTGGCTTATAGATTCCACTATCATCATAGCATGGCACCATCCAGGCAGACACAGAGTTGGAGGACCCTAAAGTTCTACATCTTGATCCAAAGGTAGCCAAGAGAAGGCTATCTCCCAAGCAACTAGGAGGAGAGTCTCAAAGCTTACCCACATAGTGATGCACTTCCTCCAATAAGGCCACACCTATTCCAACCAGGCCATACTCCTAATAGTACCATTCCCTGGGCCAAGCATATTCAAACTACCACATATATTTAGGATTATATTGTCTTCGTGTTGGGCTTTTCTCTTGATCCATGTGGACTGACATTCTTTCTTCTGATTATTTTTGGATTGACATCTCTTTCATTGGATTTTACCATAGCAATTCCTGCTGCTCTACTTCTCTTTTGCTTTGAATATCTTTACCTGAACTTTTACTCTAAGGCATTTTCTATCTTTGGTGGTTAAGGTATGTTCCTTGGAGACAGAAAATTGGTCCTTTTTTGTTTGTTTGTTTTTTGTCTAGACTGCTAATGTGTGTCTTTGATTCGGGAATTTAAACCATTAATGTTCAAAGTTTATTAATTTCTGTCATTTTGTTTACTTTTATGGTATTTGTGGTCTTTTGTTTAATCGCTGACTTAATGTTAGTTTTTACTGTCACTGCTTGTACATTCTTATCCCTTTCTTCATGCAGAGATATTCTTTTTCGGCTCCTCTGTAGAGCTAGCCTGGTGATCATAAATTCTTTCACATGCTTTATCATGGAAAGTCTTTCTTTCTCTTTTGATTATAACTGACAGTTTTGCTGGGTATAATTTTCCAGGCTGGCATTTGTATTCTTTTAGCGCTTGAAGTATATTCATTTGAGCCCTTCTTGCTTTTAAAGTCACCATAGAGAAATCAGCTGTTATTTTGACAAGCCTGCCTTTATCCAGGACTTGGTCATAGACCATGTAAATCACATGTGCTTGAAGATATTTAAATCTTGCCCCTTCAAACATTTACTACCATGGCCAGGCATGGCGAGATATATCTGCAATCCCAGCATTTGGAAAGTGGAAGCAGGAAGACCAGGTGTTCAAAGCCAATCAGCTCCATAATCAGTTGAAGGCAATCTAGGCTATATAAGACCACATCTCAAAAAATATCTGTTATCAGATGATCATAGAACATAGATTAACAGGTATAGTATAGTAAATGTGTTCTTGTGTTTTTCCAGCAATGTAACTGTATGTGTAGATAATGCAGAATCCTTACATTTCTGTTTCTACAACATCTACTGTTTACTCAAAAGAAAGCATGCTACCAAATAATAACATTTATTTTGGAATTTATCAATATTTCCTGATCCTATATGTTAAAGCATTATAAACAAGGGCATTAGAATATAATCTAAGATCAGGAGTTAGCATATATTATAGCTCAGCAGTGGAAAATAATGACCCCATCCTTCTGATCCCTAGAAACTGGTCCCCAGAACACTAGCTGGGCTAGCTTTCTTGTTACCATCCCTTACCTTGACAAACTGAGGGATGAGCGCTTTGCCCGAAAGGCCAATACTGCTGCTGCCTTCCAGCACTGTACCCTTGGTCACTTCAAAGGCCTCTGTCACCACATACAGGTTTTTCCTTCCCATTCGGCAATCCGTCACAAATGATGGCTCCTGATCCAAAAGTTTCCTGAAGATGTAAAGGAGAATGAAAAGATGCAAGTGGCTGATTTCATAGAATCAGAGACCAAATCATGAACAAACAACAAACTAACAAACACAAAATGTGAGCCAGTCTTTAAGAACTAAAGAGATTGGGTCAGCTTCAGGCTGGGATGTGGTTCAGTCAATGAAGTGCTAGCCATGGGAGAATGAGGACATGAATTTAATGTCCCCAGATAACACATGGTTATAGTTGATAACATGGTGCATGTGCTTGTAATCTGCTAAGATGGTAGGCTGTAAATGTTCTTACCATAAAAACAGCAGTTACTGAGCTGACAAGATGGCTGAGGTAGAGGCAGTTGCTGCAGACCCCGAGGACCTGAATCTGATTCTCAAATACACACAGCAAAAGGAGAGATCTGGCTCCTGCAAGTTGTCCTCTGCTGTCCACGTGTGAGCCATTGCATGCATGCATGTGCACCGTACACACACACACACACACACACACAGAATAGATAGATAGATAGATAGATAGATAGATAGATAGATAGAGAGATAATGTATCAACCAGGCTATTCCTGGTTGTCAACTTGACTATATCTGGAATGAACTACAATCTAGAATTGGAAGGCTCACCTATGATCCTAATCTGGAGGCTCAGAGATATGTTTCTGACCTGGATCTTGGCATGGAGATCTTGAAGCATAGTGTCTATGAATTTCAGAAGATTAAGACAAGGAGATCTCCGAGTTCAAGATCATCTGGGATTAAAGGCATCGAGGCACATGACTTTAATCTAGGCCACACCCTCTGCTGGAGACCCACAGGCCTGTAATCTGGGCCACACCCTCTGCTGGAGACCTACAGCCTTTAATCTGGGCTACACCCTCTGCTGGAGATATATAAGGACATTGGAAGAAGGAAGATTTACTCACTCTTCCTTGCCTGCTTGCCTCGTAGGACTGAGAAACTGCTAGATCCTTGGACTTCCATCCAAGCTGCTGCTGACCATTGTTGGGGAGTTGGACTATAGACTGTAAGTCATCGACAAATTCCCTAACTATATAAAAACTATCCATACATTCTGTGACTCTAGAGAACCCAAACTAATACAGATAGATAGATAGATAGATAGATAGATAGATAGATAGATAGATAGATAGATAGATAAATGTAATAAAAAATTTTGAACAATGGTTATCGGAGGCAGTGATAATATGTTACTGACTTATATGCATTTATCGCACCAAAATGCTGCACATGAAACATGCATTTCTACTTCTAAATTATAATCAAGACACGTGATAAAAAGTCAATCTAAGTCCCTAAGCACTGGGACGTGCTTAAAGTGATTGTTACAGTCTTTGTCATATTTCAATCAATATTCCAATGTTCACTTCTGTTCATTACATGCCCATCCTCTGTACAATGAACAGAAAGTTCTAGCATATCAGAACCTTTATCTGTCTGCCTTGTTTTTCCATCTCCATCACGTGAATAGAACAGTGATAAGTAATTCATTCCATCCTAATGAGTATTATTAGTGGACTAGACATCATTATGTCAATGTTTTTTTTTTTTTTTAAGTAGAATAAGTTGAGTTGTCATCCACTCCGGCAACAGAACCTGCTTGATGCCTCTTTGTCTATAAGAACACATCCTGAAACTTGGCTGAGCCGCCCTTTCTACCCCAGTGGCCTTGCCTGTTTTGAAGACTTTCCAGTTTTGAATCTGGGATGCTTGTACTCTGAACCTCAATGTCATATCCGCAGGACTGAACAAACTCTGCCGACGCACCTCCCTCTACGATGGCTTTGACATCCACGTTCGCCTTCAGTTTCTGGGACACGGTGTGTTTGAGGGGAATGGGAGCTGACACTTCAGGCTCTGAAGGGGAAAGGGCACACAAGTTTAGCTCAGATTTCACTGTGGAACAGCTGTTCTGGAGAGAGAATGGGAAAAAATAAGGTTGGCTCCCCTTCTCATTTAAATCTTAGTCAAGAAGCTAGCTAATAATCAATATTTGAAATGTAAATTACTACAGAGGGCAAATTCTGGAACCCATACAAGCCTGGTCTTCATCCTAAGAAAGAAAAGCATCATTTGCACAGTGTCTAGAAGTCCCCGAGAAACATCTTTTCAAGCAGAGAACCCAGCCCCAGGGTATCTTGCTGAAATAGAAAAACACCTGGGACTTGAGGATGGATTGACTTCAGTCTAGATCCTAATTCTACCGGTTTGAGCTATGTAACTTTGAACAAGCTTTAGGAACCATTATTTTTTTTGTAAGATGGGTGTCATAGCTCTATTTAAAGAGGCTCTTGGTTATAAGTCCAAATGCATGAATGATTCCCGAAAATGAGTGGATTCCTAAAGTGCCTTCCTTGTCTTTGCCTTTAAGCAGAGTGGCTCACGAGCTACCTGTCGGGGCACCTCACGGACTCTGGGAAGCTGCAGCACTGAAAATACTGACTTTCACATTTGTCTGCCCCTTGGCTGACAATACCTGGGACAGGAAAATTGGGCTCCAAGATCTTCAGAAGAGAATATCCAACTGGAGTATCTTCAGATTTAAAAAACAGCGATTGAGGAGTCTTCTGAAGTATGTCAAACTGGCGGAATTTGGTGGCATCTGACAGGCGTTTGACAGGCCTCAGATCTTTTCCTTGAAGCTTTTTAACCACATCCTTGCTAACCCAGTCAAATGTGTAGGACATGTTGCTAGGATTGGATAGAAGGAAGCACAGAGTTTTAGTTGAAGAGAGAAAGAATCTACTGACTCTCAGTGATTCGTGAAGCCACCAAAGTGTGAAAAAACTCCCAAGTCAGCACAGAGCAGAAATATCCAAGTTATCCTAGGACTATTCCAAAAAGCCAGAATACAGACTCAGCCTAGATGCCCACCAGAAGATGAATGGGGGCTGGAGACATGGCTCATAGGTTAACAGACTGATCTTCCACAGGACCCAAGTGCAATTCCCAATTCTTACATGGTGGCTCACAACCATCTGGAACTCTATTTCTAGGGGATCCTACAACCTCTGCTGACCTCATCAGGAGCCAGGCCCATATGTGCTATATAGACATACTTGCAGGCAAGCCATCCATACACATAAAAATAAATATTTTTTAAAAGATGAAGGGAGAAAAAAAATGTGGTATATATGTATGATTGCGTTTTATTCATCTATAAACGGTGAAATTACACCATGTAAAGGAAAATGGACAGAATTCAGGCTCATCATGCCAAATGAAATAGATGCAGATGCCTCTCTTGTACACACATACTATAGTTTATGTATATATGTGTATATATATATACACATAAATACACATATAAAATATGTATATACAAATTATGAAATAAGAAATGACTACTTTTCAGAAAGATAGGGGCTTTGGAATGGATCAGGAGAACAAGAAATGGTAATGGAGTGAACATGATGAAGTATATAATATATTGTGTGAGAATGCCCTAATAAAACCCATTATTTTATGCTAATTTAAGATAAAAATAAGTACAAAAAGAAGACATAAGAGGGCTAATAACTTGAATAGACATTTCTCCAAATAATAAAAGCAACCAGTCACTTGTCTAGTGGATTCGAAACCTTCGCTAGTATACATAAGGACCTGGGTTCAAGACCCAGTGCTACCAAAAAGAAATGCAAATAACCAATATGTATACAAAAAAGACAAAGTCACCACCAGCCATAAAAAAAAATGTTAATCAAAGTCACAATGAGGTACTATACCTCCCAGGATTCAATTACAAAAAATATAAAGCCAATGACTGGTCCATGTTAAAAATGGACCAGGTACAATGAGAGAATTTAAAATATCATCTCTTCTGCAGAAATCAACTAGGTTTTTCAAAAAATTTAATAGAATTGAGGGTTGGAGAGATGGTTCAGTGGTTAAGAGCACTGCCTGCTCCTCCAGAGGTCCTTAGTTCAATTCCCAGCAACCACATGATGGCTCACAACCATCTGTAATGGGACCCAATGCCTTCTTCTGGTGTGTCTGAGGACAACGACTATGTACTTGCACACATAAAATAAAAAAAATTTTTTTGAAAAAAAAGAATAGAATTGAAGCCAATATCTCAATAACACAGTAGTACCCTCATGTTCACTGCAGACTACTCACAGAGGTCAAAACGTAGAAACAATCTAATCTGTCAACAGAATGAGGAAAATATGACATCTTACTGTGGACTATTACCAGCCTTAAAGGAAAAGAAATTCTACAAAAGGCAATAATATGATAAATCTTGAGGATGCCAAACTATAAGTCAGTCAAGAACACATGATTCTACTTATGAAGTATCTCCAACTCTCCAAGACCCAGAGAGATCTCTGTAAAGGAAGAGAGAAAGGCAGCATTGTTACTCAATCAGTGTAGTGTTTCCTTTGCACAGATGAGGAAACTACAGATCTGCTGTTGAGGCAGAGCTTGTGCTATGTATTTTACCACAATATATTAAATATTATAGATAACATTTTTCACACAGACAGTCGTAATTCTATATAGCTGGGTTTTCTAGGTTCTGAATAGATATCAAAATCTGCACATGACCACACATTTAAGTCGTCTCTAGAATACTTAAAATGCTATTGTATTAGTAACTTTAAGTTGCTATGAAAAAAATGCCTGTCATAAATGACTTAATGGAGGAGAGACTAATTTTGACTCAGGGTTTCAAAAGGACAGCTTGAACCCTGTGCATTCTGATAGCATCATCTGTGCTGGGAAATGAATGCTGGGGTCATTTGGAAGAACATTAAGTGCTCTTAACTGCTGAACCATTTCTCCAGCCCCTAAATATTTTGTACATACATATATATGTGATGTGTGTGATATGTGTGCATGTATATATGATTGTATATATGTATGCATGCATGTTTGGATGTGCAGGGCACATATTTCTGTGAATGCTTATCCGTGTGTGTGTGTGTGTGTGTGTGTGTGTGTGTGTTTGTGTGTGAAGGCCTGGGCTTGGCACTGAGAGACTTGGTCAGTCACTCTTCACCTTCTATACTGAGGTAAAGTCTCTTGCTGACCCTGGAGCTCCCCACCTCAGCTAGTCTGGCTAATTGGCTTGCCCCAGGGCTCTCCTGTCTATACCTCCTGCATGCTGGGATTACAGGCTGGCACCTTGCCCACTAGGTTTTACATGGGTACCTAGGATTAGACATCTAATCCTTATCAAGGCAGTAGACTCTAATGCCTTGGCTCCAAGTACTTAGGAGGCAGGGGCAGGTGGATCTCTAAATTTGAGGCCATCCTGGTCTACAGAGGGAGTTCCAGGACAGGTAAAGCTACATAGAGAAACCCTGTCTCAGGAAGAAAAAAAATAGTCTGAACCTCATCACGCACAGCAAGCATTATACCCGCTGAATCATCTCTCCAAACCCTTTTCTGAATATGTTCAGTCAATGGTCAATTTATCCCAAAGCTGTGGGACCCATGAATCCATAAGGTCAATTGTACTACCAATTATATATGTATAACACACACACACACACTTTCTCAGTATAAAAATTCCACACTGTGCTTGGTGGCAAACACCTTTAACCCCAGCACTTGGGAGGAAGAGGCAGGCAGATTTCTGTGAATTCAAGGCTACCCTTGTCTACAAAATGAGGACAGCCAGGGAGCTCTGTTAAACAGAAAAACCCTGTCTTGAAATATCCAACAGCAAAGAATATAATTACTTCTGAGGCTATTCATAGCAAATAAGACATATCTGCAGATTACACTAGTATAAATGCTCAAGATTGCTACAGAATTAAAAAAAAAAAACTGATGGGTTTTGTGCAGAGCATGGGAAAAGGGAGGCGTGGAGAGGACTTCAAGGTCCCTAGATTGGGCAATGTGATGGAAGTGGTGCCGTTTCCCTGACTGTCATTTCCTAGCAGAGAAAGAAAGTGAATTCATATCTCAGCACATTGATTTTGAAATCCAGGAAAGATTAATCACACACAGCAGCAGGGGATAGTAGAAACTGTCATGGAGATAAAGTGTTTGAGTCAAAGGGGTGTGGGTGGAAATCAAAACCTTGGTTGTAGATATTCATGAACTTGCAACAGGTAACAATACTTTGCAGAAAAGTCTAAGTAAGATTAATCTGCTTGAGTCATTCTCTTTACAGCCAAGAACAAGATTTCCAAAGACAAGGAACTGAGTTTTGAATGATATGAAAATAATAAGATGGAACTGTCAGCAATCGTGAAAGAGTCCTCATGGGACCCTTTCAATTATGTCCCCAACACCAAACCTGAACAGAGATGTGTCAGAGACCAGCCTTTGCCCTTCCTTGCTCTCATGAGCTCTCCACTAATTCTCTTATGGAGAACTTAAGAAATGTTTCCTCCCTGCAGGTTACATTACTTAGGAAAACCCCCATCAGCTCATTCCACAAACCAGCCTGAAGAACTCTGTCTCTGACCACACAGCCTTCTCCCTTTATTTACCCCTGATTCCCATCAGCACTTACCAGGCAGAAGCTGGTTTCTCTCCTCTAGAGAAAGTGCAATTGAATGTGACTCCTTAGACCTTGGACCTTCTAATCCAAGTATAACTTGTATGAACTCCAGGACCAAATCAATGTGATTCTCTTCCCTATGTCTCCTTCCTTCTAGCAGATCCGAGTCAATTTTCAGTGCAGTATTCTGGCCAGGTAAGCACAGGGATGAACTCTTTTCTCTGAGCTCAGAACCAATGTTCAAAGCCACCATCCAAAAGACAGTGGATCAGAGTCAGAGAGCATTTGCAGGCGTGCCTGAAAGACTCTCCTTGCTCAGAGGACAGATGATTCTTAGGAAACTCTCTCTCTCTCTCTCTCTCTCTCTCTCTCTCTCTCTTCACAAAGAAAACCAGCTGAACAAGTCTGATCCGTGATTGTCAGGAAATGGGATTCGCTCACCTTCTGGTGGAAGAGCTGGGTGTGACATGTGGCTGTAAGTCGGGCATGGAAGGATTCAGGGCTGTGCTACTGCAGTGTTAAGCCGTTCATTGCTGTAACCAACACCTGACAGAAAACAACTCCAGGAAAGAAAGGTTTATTTCAGCTCGGTTTAAGTACAGAACTTAAATTCACAAACAAGTTAAGGACCAAAAATATTAATTCACTAGAGAAAACAAAATCAGGTTTACATTTTAAAAACTTAAAACTCACAAGAAATCATTTGGAGAATCTAGTTACTTTTTCATTAAAAGTTTTTTATTTAATTTATTTTTAAAGACTTATTTGTTTTATATATGTGAGTACCCTGTCTGTGTCTTCAGACACACCAGAAGAGGGCACTGGATCCCATTATAAATGGCTGTGAACCACCATGTGGTTGCTGGGAATTGAACTCAGGACCTCTGGAAGAACTGTCAGTGCTTTTAACCACTGAGCCCCAAAAGTTTGGTGTTTTACTTTGTTTTGTTTTGTTTTTAAGATAAGTACTTTTTTTTTTTGCCACCAGCGATGTAATGACAATGACTCTCATACAACTATTGATAGAAACAAATCATGACAGTATTTCTATTAGCAATAGTATGTACCAAAATTGTCTAGAAAGTTAATATTGTGATCTTTTAATCCCTAATATGCAAACATGCCTTAAGAAAATAATAAGAAAAACAAATATTTAGGTATAAATATTCATTAGGGCATAATTCAAAATACTAAAGACCTTCGTAGATAATGTAACAGCACATACCATTAATCCCAGCTCTTAGAGACAAAGGTAGGCTCAGGAAGAGCTCTAAAAGTCAGTGTGGTTCTACATGGTGAATTCCAGACCAGCAATGGTTACACAGTGAAACACAGCCTCAAATACACACACACACACACACACACACACACAAACAAACACACAACACACACGAGTGGGAAGACCTAAACTGTGAACACAACTTAACTATGAAGCTAAGTTGGCTTTAATACTATACCTCTATAACCCACTTTCTAAAATAATTTAAATCTAAGAAAAAAAAACAGATATCCAGGAGTAGGTCCAATATTATGGGTTTAACAGGACTCGGTGAAGTTCATACCTGTTTCTGTTCAACTATATCTAAAATCCATCTCGCTCTCATAAGAAGGTAGAAAGCTTTACTTCACACTTAAAAAAAAAAAAAAAAAAAAAAAAAAAAAAAAAAAAAAAAACTCATTGCCTTGTTGAACCCAGTAAAGACCAAAGGGTCCAAAGATGGAAGTACATACACTGCATAGATGAAGCACCCTTGAGAGGGTCAGGGACTGGGGTAGAAGTGAGCTGCTTCCTCTCCATGGAGGAGTAATACTAGAAGTAATAATGATTGGAAATTCTCAGACCTCCCTCTCCAATTCTGAAGCCAAAGCAGCTGTCATTGCTTATCTGGAAAAGGGGTTCCCTGTGAATTTGGTGAGAATTGTTACAAGTCAAATAGGTGGAGAAGGGGACTCAGTTGATTTTTCATAGCTTTATCTTGCTGGGTAAGGGTAACATCCTGATCAGGGAATCTTGGGGCAATTTCTAGTACCAGAAATTTGGGAGACAGATACTGTCAATATGTCTCTTGGTAATATCCTCAATAAAAGATTTTGGTTTCTGTGATACTGTCGCAAGATATTTCCTATCCAATCACCTTGAGGCAGTGAGAGGCCTGTGATTGATGAGGAAAGAGGAGGTGGAGCTAAGAGTTGGGAGAGGAGAGAGCAGACCCACGAGGGGGGTGGGTTGTTTGTATCAAGATGGAATCAGGCGTTAGATTATCTAAAGGATAGGATTGGGATAAGACTTTTATTATTGTAAATAGACATCTTGTAATCGTTGAGTTTCATACACATGAATATAATTGGTCAACTATTTAAGATTAAGAGTCATGCTTTCTGGGTAATTGGAATGAGTGGGCACTGGGTGGAAATGAGATGAACACACGGGAACCCCACCAGTGGCCTAGAACCTCTGCTGGAGAGACAGACAGGCTGGCAGGACTGCCAGGGAGCTTGGGTCATGTGGAGCAGGACCCTGCCAGGATATAGTCTTAGAAATTGTCAGGCCCCCAGATCTCAGAAGAATCATCTGGCGACACCATGGAGAGTTGGCAGGGCAGTTCTTTTTAATAATTCCCACTACAGGATACAAAACAGGTTAAACAGTTTAAAAGAGAGGATAGAAATCCATGCCTTTTAAGTTAGGATCTAAGAAAGCAGGCATATTCACTAGCAGAAGTCAATTAAGTGCTATACCTCAGGAGATTGAGTAAGAAGGTCTGTGGTGCCGGGCAGTGGTGGTGCATGCCTTTAATCCCAGCACTTGGGAAGCAGAGGCAAGCAGATTTCTGATTTTGAGGCCAGCCTGGTCTACAGAGTGAGTTTCAGCACAGCCAGGGCTACACAGAGAAACCCTCTCTCTAAAAACAAACAAAGAAGGAGGAAGAGAAAGAGGAAGAGGGAGGAGGAGGAGGAGGAGGAGGTCTGTGGTGTGGTAGGCAAACTCTATGAAGAAGTGGTCCTTCCTCAATGGTCTCCAAGTCTGCTAATATCTAACTAACATTATCCTCTCAAGAAATGAGACCCTAAGATTACCTAGGAGACAGACATTGAATCAACTTGGCTGTTTCCAGCTGAAATTGGGGCTTAGATTCTCCCTGGCTTGCCTCTCAGAACTTGAAGACTCTATTGTTGAAGATAACACACACTTCAGACACAGGACTTGGAAGAGTGGACCTAGAACTGACATGGAAGCTATCTGTTTCCTCCCTTCTACCAAGGAGGAAATCAAGAAAGCAATCAGTAATCCTATCCAGCTATAAAGCCCTGGAGCCCCAGAGCTCCATTATTGTAAATGACAACAACGACCATCGTGGAAAGCTATGTGCAGAGGTCTATGAGTGGCATTTATATCTGTGGGACACCAACAACCTCCTAACTTAAGGCCTGCGCAGGAGGAGGGAATTCATGCTGTACTATAAACCTAGCCAACTTCCTGTGGCTGATTAGGTCATGGACCCTAAAGCAAACCCTACTGGTTCCACCTTCCTAAACCAGTATTAACTGGTTCTACACACGTACCCTTTTACTCACAGATAAATAAAGCTCTTTGCCATCATCAAAAAACTTTCCTCAGCAGAGACTGTGGGATTCTAAATAAGCATGACCTCCATGGGCTCATGGATTTGCATTCTTAGTCTCCAGTGGTTAATCTGTTTGGGAAATATTAGGAGTGCAGTCCACGTTCAGTAGGTGTGTCCTTCAGAAAGAGGTGTGTCACTGGCAGTGGGCTTTAACTCTCTCTCTCTCTCTCTCTCTCTCTCTCTCTCTCTCTCTCTCTCTCTCTCTCTCTCTCTCTCTCTCTCTCTCCCCCAACCCCCTACCCCACTGCCTGTGGAACCCAATGTAAAACTCTTAGCTCTTTCTGCAGCACCGTGTCTGCCTACTCCCCGCCACGATAATGCACTAACTCCCTGGAACTGTAAGCAAACCCCAGTTAAATACTTTCATTAAAATTGCCTTGATCATAGTGTCTCTTCACAGCAATAGAACAATGACTAAGACAGGGACCATTACTGAAATGTGCAACTCATGAAAAGGCAGAGACTAATCAACCATGAGATACCCACCTGTGGAGAGCTTTTTAGGGTATCACTTGGCAGGAAACTGACATTGGCCAGGACAAGGAAATGGGCTTTAGGCAAGAATATGACATTAGAACATGACAAGGAAGTAAGTTCAGGCAAGAATATAACTTTAGGCTATAATAAGGAAGTAGGCTTCAGGCAAGATTTCGGGTTTGGACAAAGAAGTAGGCTCAGGTATTTTGGTCATTCTGACTCTCCCTTGGAAACAACTGTAATCGCAGGACTTTGCTTCTTGCCTTGACTATTTGTGTTGTCTTGTTTGTTCCTCATTATACTACTATTGCTCTTAATACCTGCAGGTAATTAAAATGGTATAAAAGTGGATTGGAAAAAAATTTAAACTTGCCTCAGTTTCAGAATTGACTGGGGTCATGCTACAATGTTGTCTAATTGTCCTTTTTCTTTTCAATCCTCACTCCTGCTCTGGAGAACCTGTTGACTGACTGAGCTGGTCAGATGGCGCCTTAACGTTAGAACTCCAGTAAGCGGGGTACAGTGATGGACAGGGGAAAAGGAAGCACGCATAGAGGAAAGTAAAGAAAAGTTGGCTAGTGGTGAATAAACCTTGCGGAAGGACAAAGTGACGGTAAAATATGTTTGTGTACGTGTTTAGAGTTATGCTAAAGTGTAGAGAGGGGAAGGTAATTCCCATACGTGCTTTTAGTCTTTGGACCTTGACTAAAGACAGTTTACACCCTAGACATGAGAAAATGAGTTTGAGAAAAGCAGTCCTCTCTGACCATCTCACAAGCTTTGGCACAAGAGAAGGAAAATGAACGTAAACTGTTTCAGAGCTCCCCTGGGGACAGGAGGAGACCGGGAGATGTCCTGCCTCCTCTCTGGATTCTACTGGACGAATGCTTGGTTCTGGCTCCCTTAGTTAGGATATCTGGGTCCCTTTGTGACATCTAGTTTTCTTCCTTCTCTGTCTATTGTCAATCCTTAGTGTGCCAATCCGTCCATTTCCATAAAACCTGACTGTTTTATGTTAAGTCTGTGTTTTCGTTTTGTGGTTCAATTGATTGGTTGCTGTTCTGTGTTTCATGTTCAAAAGAAAAAATGGTTAAAATTATATCTGCTGGTTGTTCACCCTTTGATTTAGTTTGAACTCATTTCAAAAAAAAATAGGAAAAGATAAAAACAAAAAATAAATAAAAAGCAGTCTCAGTTGACCTTTGGAGTCTTGCACCTGTAGTTGGGAGTCTAGCACAACTGAGAAGCCCTGGACAGGAGCTTCTCTGTACAAGCTGATCTTAAAGGGGCCAGAAGCTTCTCGGCTCCTACGGTAAGGAACCTGATGGCTGTTTTTCCTACAAAAATCATTGTGACTGTGATTATTGGATTCAGCGGGTTCGGCTCCTCTCTTGAACTTACATCTAGAAAAAGGAAGAAAATTTTGTTTGGTCTAAATTTATAAGATTCATGTATCAGATTAATTTTCTTTTTGATTGGTTTTAAAGGTATAAATATGTCCTGCATGTCTTGGTTATAGCGTATTGGCTTATAACTTATTGGGTATGATTAAACATTGTAACATTGGTAACAGAAAGTTAGCTTAAAACTGGTAAGTCAGGGTTGGAGTCATTTTAAACAATAACATGTGGCATGAACCAGCCCAGAAAACCAGGCCTCTAAAGATACTTCTAAATTGGGATATTTTATGTAATTGTTTATTTGTTTGTTTGGGTTTTTTTTTCTGGACAGGGTTTCTCTATATAGCCCTGGCTGTCCTGGAACTTACTCTGTAGACCAGGCTAGCCTCGAACTCAGAAATCTGCCTGCCTCTGCCTCCCAAGTGCTGGGATTAAAGGCATGCGCCACTACTGCTCGGCATGTTTTATGTAATTCTTATCCTAGAAATTAGACTTATAAGGGATAAGATTTAAAACAATGTCTCTTTAATGAAGTATTAAAAGTTGCACTGTCAAGCATTCATATATAAGAACTGGCAGTCAAACGTTGTAACATGAAGTAATGCTTTTGGTATTTGTTGTGATTATAAAAAGAGAAAGAGGTGGGAGAATATGTTCTACGGCAGTGTGGAGGAAGGGGGTGCCTCAGCGGGCCCATGCTAAGGAGTCCCTTTCCCCTGAAGGACCAGACACATGACGGTATAGTATAGAATAGAGTTTATTCAGGGCATGGGGAGGGGAATTAAGGGGGTAGCAGAGGCAGAGAAAGGCAGAGAAAGGGAGAGAGTAGAGAAGCAGAGGCCAGGCCATGACCACGTGGAGAGAAGGGGGAGGGGAGGAGAGCCCAAGAGGGGGCAAGAGAGAAGCTAAGAGTGAGAGAATAAAAGATGTAAGAGAGGGAGGATGGGCCAAGCACTCCCTTTTATAGTAGGCCAGGCCTACCTAGCTGTTGCCAGGTAATTGTGGGGAGGGTCATACCTGGCTATTGCCAGGTAACTGTGGGGTGGAGCTTAGACAGAATCCTAACATTCTCCAGTTTTGTTTTATTTAAAAAAGAAAAATTAAAAAGAGCTGATGGAGAAGCAGGAATAGGGTCATAGTGAGATCTGGCTGCTTCATGCTGACACTGGGGGCATCGTGTCTCTGAGGAACCTAGAGAAATGGCTATGGGGGGGGGGGGTGTCCAGTCTTAGGAGAGTTGGCTGCTTCCTTACTGTCCAGGGTCTGTGGAGCCATCTGAGGATAGGTCAGAAGAACAGGTCCAGTAGAAGCTGTCTGTGTCCAGAAAAGCTGAGAGGAGATTGGAGCATCTGAAGGTTGCTTCTCTGGAGCTGTCCTGGATGTAGTAAGCATCTGGACTTAACAAGACATTGAAACACGCTAGTATGAGTATGGAATAAGATTAAGTACATTTGGGAGAAAGAAAAAATTTTCTTAAGATGTACATTTGAAACCCAGAAGAATCCCACTCTTTGGAATAGGTGGTAAGTGTGAACTTTGGGCAGATGTACTTATCTGGATGGAGACTATCTGGTCCATGAGAGGTAGATCTGGGTAGGTTTCCTGTAGCTATCAAGTTTACTAAAGAGATAACAACATGAGTTAACCACATTTAAGATGAGCCTTTTGTGGAGCAGAAGGGACAAGATTGAAAGTTGGATTGTATCGTGGAATATTTATTTTTAATTAGAGCTAGACAAATTTATAGGAACTCAGATAATGTTAGGACAGTGGCATAGCAAGAAGAGGAAATATGAAGCATTTAATGGAAACAGAGTTTAGGTAAGGAGATAACTATCTAGCTGTCAATGTAGTCAGAAGTCTGAGGAATAAACAATAATTTAGCAGTTATATTATTTAAAAAATTAGAGTAACCAGCAGTTCTCTGAGGCTCCACAGTGACTTGGGCTGTCAATCTGGCTTTCAAGCACAGGGCTTTTTCTCTGTGGAATGGATTCACATGAAAAATGGCTTACCTTTGTTTAGCTAAGTCAATTGACTCAAGGTCTTGTCCACTACTTCTTCAGTGATTATCATATCATACGCAATCTAGGCAGGATCCTGTAGTGGTGTCCACACCTTCTGAGATCTCATGGGAGAAACTGTTTAGAGGCTTTTGGGAATGCTGTCTGTCCTAAATTTAATAATTAACAAACTTTTGACAAGATTGAGCACGCACTAGAATAGCAGTAGTCAAGATAGGATAGGAATGAGAATCTTAGACTAAGAGGGCTGGCAGTAGTGGCATAAAATCATGGTGACAGAAAATGAGTTTGTCCAGGCAGATATAGGCCTGTGACACAAACTGAGCACATAGGCTATGGGGACAAGCCAGGGGTGTGGGAGCACGGGTAGGTAAGGCTTGGGCATTTTTTCATTTACCAGGCTGCTGACAGTATGAGTGAAGATCTCTTAAAATATATAGCTGAAGACAATTTAGGGCCCAAAGGATGAGAAAGGAGTGAGGGGGAAGTTACTGAATAATCCGTACCAGCATCCTAGAGGACTCAGCAACAGGGTTACAGCCAAGCTAGAAATTCAGGTCATCAGGAGTAAATCCAGGGTCCCTTCCACATTTCCGGGAAATGTCAGAAAGCAGTCCAACCTGGTTCAGGGATTTTCAGCAGCTGCAAGAACTCAAGGGATTTTTGAACTGCTTTTGAGAAGAGAAATCACCCAAGGGTTCTATGTCCTAACAGGAATGTCAGCCAGGAGACCAGTCTTATGGACTGGGCATTGAAAGCCAAACCTTAGCCCAAAAGAGGCTGGCCAGGCCTTATCTGGGCCTAAGGGTCCCTCCCGTCAGCAGGAGAAACTCTTTACCAATTACTATGGCCAGTCTGTGTTTGCGGGATTTTGCAGTCTGGTAGCAGAAAACGTGAACTTGTCTGACAGCGGTGGTGTGCCCACGGGAGCAGGCAGCCATCACGCGGGTCTGTTGCTGCTGTAGGGTGGGACTTCCTGCCAGCGGCAGAAGTCTCGGCCAGCAGTGGGCAGGAAAAGGAAGAAGCTGAAGTAGCTTGTTTCGTATCCTAGCAATGCAGTTGTGGCCATGCAGCACTAAGGGAGTGGAGCGCAAACTGTCTGGAGGATCGAGGATCGGAGAATGGGGGGTGGGGGGCAGGGGAGGCAGAGTCCTGGGCGTGGCAGAGCCAGGAGCCAGACCTCCTTTTTTAGGCAAACCAGTTGAAGCAGCAGGTCACAAATGAGAGGGGGAGGGGAAAGGTAACAGACTGACCCAAAGGTGAGACACCTGAGGGTAACCAGGCCCAGCCCTAGAATGCTCAGTTGCGAGAAAGAGGGGGAAATCTCACCCAAGGGAAAAAGTTCTAAAATGAGGGTGATTGAAAAACTGAATGTCCTCCGTCCTCAAGGACAACACAGGGGTAGCTCCAAGATCAAGAAATACCTAGGACCATGTAGACAGTCACTCTGACCAGTGGGGGGTGGGGTGCTTACTGGACCGGGGGCTATCAAGCATGGTTGTAGCCGCGATGGCATGCAAACCTGCGGAGTTTCTGGATCCAAGTCTCAGCACCAATGTTGTGATCATAAAAAAAGAAAGGTGGGAGAATATGTTCTACAGCGGGGTGGGGGACGTGGGTGCCTTAACAGGCCCATGCCAAGGCATCCGTTTACCCTGAGGGACCAGACACACGATGGTATAGTATAGAATAGTTTATTCAGGGCATGGGATGGGAGTTAAGGAGGTAGTAGAGGCAGAGAAAGGCAGAGAGAGGGAGAGAGTAGAGAAGCAGAGGCGGGCCATGACCACGTGGAGAGGGGGGAGGGGAGGAGAGCCCCAGAGGGGGCAAGAGAGAAGCTGAGAGTGAGAGAATAAGAGATGTAAGAGAGGGAGGATGGGCCGTGCACACCCTTTTATAGTTGGCCAGGCCTACCTGGCTGTTGTCAGGTAATTGTGGGGTAGAACTTAGAATCCTAACAGTATTGATTTTAAAGAGAATGGATTGTTTAAAATTGGGTTTTGTTTTCCAAAGTTGTGGTTATGCTCTAGTATTGCAAAAGAAATTTAACGATTAAGACTGAACTGCCAGTGTTCCATTGACTGCAGTTTGCAGTTTGATTGCAAGCTCACAATTCTTAACTCACACGTATTTTGTAATTAGGATGATTTCAAGAATAATACAGGTTAAAAACAGCTGTGACCAGTATGGGCCCACTGGCCATTTTACACATGCTTTATTGGATACAGTGGTAGAAGCAAAATTTAACCCCACAAAGACTGGAAAGGAGATCTCAGTAGGAATTTATTTGGTCTCAAACAGGCTCCTGATGAACTGTTTCAGGAATTTGTTGTTAGACTACTAAAAACAGCTAGTAGAATTTTTGGAGACCCTCAAGTAGGGTTCCTTTTGTTATACAATTGTCTTATGAGAACACTAATGAAGCTCACTGTGGCCATCCAGCCATACAAGAAGAAATATTTACATTTGAGTTAATGCAAAGCTCAGAGTTGCCTCAGCAAGGGTTGTGAGGCACTGCTTTGTTTTGCAAAACCCACCGAGGAAGGTTCAGGCCTGAACAGCATTATAAACAGATCTATCCAGGTGTTGTTCAAAATAAGGTTCAAATTTAAGATTTTTGAGAGGTTAATGAGGCTATGAAACTTATAGGGAGGCATTACAATCTGGCCTGCCTACTCCATATAGAATTTTTATGGACTTGGAAGATTGTTCTTATATTCCTTTGCATCTTGAGGACTGTAAAAGGTTTGTATTTAGTTTGCCTGCCTGTAATTTAAAAGAATACATGAAGCAATATCATGGGAAAATTTTGTCTCCAGTTTTGCCTTATGTCAAATTTGCCACTGCTTCAATACAATAAGTTAAGGCATGACAAGGAAGTAAGTTCAGGCAAGAATATAACTTTAGACTATAATAAGGAAATAGGCTTCAGGCAAGATTTTGGGCTTGGACAAAGAAGTAGGCTCAGGTATTTTGGTCATTCTGACTCTCCCTTGGAAACAACTGTAATCGCAGGACTTGGCTTCTTGCCTTGACTATTTGTGTTAATTGTCTTGCTTGTTCCTCATTGTACTACTATTGCTCTTAATACCTGCAGGTAATTAAAATGGTATAAAAGTGGATTGGAAAAAATTAAACTTGCCTCAGTTTCAGAATTGACTGGGGTCATGCTACAATGTTGTCTAATTGTCTTTTTTCTTTGTAATCCTCACTCCTGCTCTGGAGAACCTGTTGACTGACTGAGCTGGCTTGGTCACCCACCTACAGGTGATAAATCTATAAAATAACCCCTACATCAGAGGCTCAGGGAACATCATGGGAGAGGGAATGGAAAGACTGTAAGAGCCAGAAGATCAGGAAGTCTGTTAATGAGATTTAGGCTTCAAGAAATGATAGGGAAGCTATATTTACAAAAATCTCAAAATTAGAGTCACCTAAACAAGACCTACCCAGTAACAACACAAGCTGGCATTGCAGTGTGGATGCAGTGGAAAATTTTACAAGGCCATTAGCATACATGAAGAACTATAAACAACTAGTGACTGTTAGGAGGGTCAAACTGCTGATAGGTTCTCCAATCCCAGGTGGTCAACCCCAAGCATATACATATACAGGCAACACAAAATGGACTCAGCAGACTATAAACATGTGGGCATGTGTACAATAATTGAAGAAGAGTTCATGAACTTTACAGGGAGTGCTGAACACAGGAAGAGTTGGAGCAGGGAGAGAGGAAGTTGAAGACGATGCAAATAAAGTACTAATATGTGAAATTCTTTAAAAAACCAATTAAATATAAATTTTTAAAACAAAGGGTTTTAGGTCTCTACTGTTGCTGGCTTTCAGGTATTGAAAGTGACTAAGGTATCATAGTTTGCTTTCTGTTGCTGTGATAAACACCATGACCACAAGCAACTTGAGGAGGGAAGGATTTGTTTCATCTTATACTCCCAAGTCATAACTGTCTTTGAGGGAAGTCAGGCAGGGACTCATGGATGAAGTTGGATGAGAGAACCATAGAGAACTGCTGTTTGCTGGCTCGATCATTCTCCCATGCTCAACCATTTCTCCACTTCCGTAGGGATGGTGCCTCCCACCGTGGGCTGAGCACTTCCACATCAATCATCAGTCAACAGAGCTGGTCACTTAGGTGATCACAGGCCAATCTTGGCAACCTCCCCCACCCCCAGCTGAGATTCCCTCAGATAACTCTGGACTGTGTCAGGTTGACAGCAGGAGCTAACTAGGATGCCAAAATAGATGAAGTCAGATTCAGGCAGGATCAGCTAACCTGCAAATGTGAATATATTAAATTAAGATAGCTGGGTTCTGAAGAGCCGGTTCAATGATTAAGAGCCTTTGATGCTTTTGCAGAGAATGAGTGTTCAGATCCCAGCACTTTCATTGGGTGGTTTTCAGTCAGTCACCTGTGACTCCAGCTCCAAGGAATTGGATGCTGTCTTCCAGCCTCCTCAGGCCCTCATGTATACATTCCTACAGAGACATATATTCACAGATACATAATAAGGAAAATAAATATCTTAAAATATTGAGACATCAGTTTAACACACAATTAATAGCATCTATTGAAATAATAAATAGAACCCATTTTCACTAACAAGATCCAGAGATCCAACGTTAAAGGTGTCCATCAGTGGTAAACTAGTCAGGGTTCCCTAGAGTCACAGAATTTATGGAATGTCTCTATATATTAAGGGAAATTATTGGAATGACTTACACTCTTCTGTCCAACTAATCCAACAATGGGCACCTGTGAGTGGGAAGGCCAAGAATCTAGTAGTTGCTCAGTCTTAAAAGGCTAAGTGTTTCTGCTGGTCTTCTGTATAAACTAGAATCCTGAAGAAGGAGGCTCCAACAGAAGTGTTAGCAAGTAAGTGCAATCAGGCAAACAAGCAACCTTCCTTCTTCCATTGTCCTTATGTGGGCCTCCAGCAGGTGTAGCCCAGATTAAAGGTGTGTATCACCATGCCCAGACCTAAGCTCTTCTTTACTTGGAATTTGCTCTGTGCCAGACTGGCCTTAAACTCAGAAATCTGCTAACCTCTGTAACCCGTCCCGCGGGTCAGTTATTCCAGGGTTCCGAAGGGGTGCTACCTGCGGGTCAAAAGGGGGGGGGGGAGAGACGGAGGCCAAGCACCAAGAATGAAAAGCCACTCTGAGTTGTGTCAAAGCCTCATTTAATGTTCTGGGGTACACAGGTTATAAGACTTTCAGGAGGGGCGTACCCCAAGGTAGGGACAAAGGGAGGAAAGGCAATTAGCAGGTTCAGCAGGAGGAGACAAGGGTCCTCCGGTGGAGACAACAGGTGTTTGCACAGGCCGGAGCCTGCCGCAGTTATCTCGGAACTTCCTTCCACCGCAATTACCGGAGTCAGCGGGAGATGAAGCAGGCAGGACCATTCTGCAGTTATCTCGAGACAATGGCTAAACCAAAGTCCGCGGAAGAGGCTCTAGTTAATTGTTCTTATATTTTAGCAGCTACCACCTTAGGGCCATGAGTAAGCAATAGTCCGAATAGCTCAGGATGGCTTCCCACATATCCTCCTTTTTCCTTTCTTAAGTTGAGGGGTGGCTATGGAAAGAGGGTCGGTGGAGAGCCTGTTTTAGGCTATGTGGTTTTGCCCCCACGTCCAGCACCGCAGTAACTAGGCCCTTTTCTGATCCTAGTAGGGCAGGGCCTCTGTCTTAGGCTATGTAAGTTGCATCCACTCCTGGCATCACATCCCACTCCAATGGCTTAATCAGGCCCTTGGTGGGTGTGACGGGCCTCCAGGTAGCGGACTCACAATAATCCCGTCATGGAGTCACCCTGCAGCCAATAGGCGGTGTGCATCTGGCTTGTGGCACCACAATATTTCCCGTCATTGGCTACTCCACAGCTTATGGCCCTCAGCCACTATTAGGAGCTGGAGGTCACCCTCTCTGGCATTGACGTTTCTACTGCTTAGGAACCAAGAAAGCTCTGTGCCTGCAGCAAGGGTAGAGAACTGAAGGCCGAGATGGTTGCTACCTCCATGTCTGTCAAGGCAGAATCAATCTGTGATTTAACAAAACTGGTTAATCTGTTAAAGGCCCAGGGGCCAAATGACAAAAGAAACAAAAGACCCAGGAGGGGCCCCAAAAGGCTGGAGAGCAAGGTGGAAAGTCAGGGTGAAATCTCAGCATCAGCATACTCTGGCAGCCAGCATGTTCCTTCAGCATCCTGTAGAAAGAACACAAACATACCTCTTCTCTACACTTAGAGTTCCCTGGCATTAAAATTTAAAATTTTTTATGGTATATAGAGATGTTATTCTCCCCTCTTTTATTATAAAAATATTGCAAAGTTATTTTTATTATAAAAATATTGCAAAGTTCTATGGGCTTGTTCTATAATATCTTGTCTTTGCGAATTATGAGGAATCTCAGTAATATGACTAATATCAAATTGTTAATAAGACATCTTAAATGACTGGTTATAATAATCAGTTATAATATTTGTCTTAATCTGATTTGGAACATTTAGTATAAAAAATAACATATGTAATGACTAATTTTATTTTTGTTTCTTATGTTAAAACAGTTATAACTAGAAAGCCTGAAAAGCTGTCAATAGTCGTATGTATATTTTTGATTAATTTTTTGAATTGTATTTGTACAAACAATTGTAAAAGTTAAGAATTAGTATCATTAAAAGGAAACAACTTTAAGCAATTGCAAGCCATGAGCTATATATGTATATTATTAATATAAAAATCAAGTTTGATTTTTAACATTTTAAAACAAAATTGTATCTTTTAGATAACAATTATTAATTTTGTCAAAAAGGCTTGTCATGTAATAGATTAACAATTAATAATAATCAATTTGATTGTTGTTTAAAATAAGGAACAAACATTTTATCATGCTCTTAAAACATTCTTTTTAAAATATTTTTTTTATTTTATTTTGTAACATTTTATTATTATATCAAATCTTTATTGGAGGATGTCAAAATCGTATTTGGAGAGATTTTACATTAATGTTCTCTTTGTTAAGGAATGGAAGTGAGCATATATCATAAACTGTTGACAAATACTTATGGTAGCTTTCTCCAAGTTATGTCTCTCAGTATTTGTTTTGCATCTATCTTGAGAACATCAGAGACTTAAATGACAAACTTAAAGCAGTGTCTTAGGCAAAATATTTATCTTAACATCTTTTGAAAATCATTTTCTTAAAAAATTTAAAAGCCCAATGTTAAGAGCAAACCATTTCTTGAGGAATAACCTTCTAATGAAAATCTTAAATCTATAATAATTTTGTATGTAGTAGGCAGGCCAAAATTTTAGATCTAAGTTTGAACTTCATTTTGAACCACATCTGTATGGATCTGTTAAAAATGTTCTTTTGGCCAGAAACTCTCTAAGTGAGGCCTGCAAGACAAAACTGCATCTCTCAAGCCTCTGCAGCTTTGAGCAGCTTTGAGGCAGTACTGAGCTTTGTATTAACTCAAATGTAAAACTCCTGATTTGAGTTTGTTATCTCTAAGGCCAGACCTACACCCACCAGGTCCTGTAAAGAGTAACCTGTAATCAGACCCTATTGTATAGAGGTCAAATAACAAAAGGAACCTGTAATATCAAAGCATAACTACAATTTGTTGAAAGCAAAACCCAGTTTTAAACAATCTTTTCTCCTTAAAATTAATGGCAAATATATTTTTATATTGTAAAGTTTGTGCATCATCTTGTGTTTGAATGTATGACTTTGTAACTTATTGAAGAGACATTATTTTAAATCGTATTTCTTATAAATCCAATCTCCAGGCCAATATTCACACAAAATACCATGTCAATTTAAAAGCATCTTAGAGGCCTGTATTTCCTGGGTTGCGTCATGTCACGTGTAGCTAGTTAAGATGGCTCTGACACTAAATCACCAGTTTTAAACTAACCTTTTCTTAAAAACACTATACCTTTTAAATTATAACCAATTAATTTATAACTCTATAGCCAAGATATGTAAAACATTTATAACTTTAAGACTAATTAGAAATAAAAATGAAGCGATCATACAAATCTCATAAATTTAAACCAAATATATATTTTTTTCTAGCTGTAACTTCAGAGGAATAAAGCACTTTGAACCCAATCATCATCATGGTAGAAATTTTTCTAGGAGAATTAACCATTTCCACTTGTCCGGCACCTGGCCCTTTAAGAAGCAGCTTTTTTTCCCAGCTGTCTTAGACTCTTACCTTAGAATGTGAGGCACCTCAAATTAGCCTCTTCTGTGTAAACCAAAATTGGCAGGACTGCCAGCAAGATAAAGCCTTTTTACCTTTTTTTTTTTTTTTTTTTTTTTTTTTTTTTTTTTTTACATAAAACATAAAAACAACCAATCATTCAGCCAAACAAAACAACAGACAACATGAATTGACACACATATAGACAAGTTTTGGTGCACCAAAGACGTACAATAGACAACGAGGGAACTTCATGTCCCAAAAGATCCAAATATCTTAACCTGAACTAAGGAGATCTCCAGTAGGTTTCAGAGAGAAAACAGGACGTCTCCCGTTTTCTTCTCCTTTCCAGGAGAGTTTTGAAATAGCTTCTAACCATTATTTATTTATTTATTTATTTATTTATTTATTTATTTATTTATTTATTTATTTATTTTTGATACCGTATCCTACACATGGAAAAACTGCTTTTCTGTAACCTGCTTTTTCTCTTGTTTAAGATTTAACAAGGGGGAAGGAGGATGCCTAGTCGAACACACACACCTGTGGAGAGGGGTGGGAGGAGAGCCCAGGAATTTCTCTGCAGTCCAGGTCTTACATGCTGCCCATGAGCAGTTTTTCTCTGGCCGCCTCAGCAGCAGTCTCTGACTTCTACCTGCATGGGTCTCCCCTGTCCATTTTTGCCTAGTCCCTGTCCAGGGAGATAGCCCTGGGAGAGCATTTGTTGAGCAATAACCTCATTGGGACCACACATAAGGACTTTCATTTGAGAGTGAATGTCTCTTCCCCAGAGGTTAACAGGCAGACCAGGAACCACGAAGGGCTGAGTAGAGCCAGTATTTCCCTCTGTCCTCCCAAGTCAGCAACTGTGAGCTCTTGGAGAGTATTTTTTTGATTGTCCAATCCCCTGCAGAAGGGTCAGAGAGGCTTGCAAAAGCCAAGCAGGGGCCAAGCACATTGCGAGATCACAGTAGAATCGGCACCTGAGTCTAAGATGCCCTCAAAGCTTTTACCATTTATTTTAAGGCTGAGTATAGGACGATCTCTGGTGATTGCCTGGACCCAGTTAAGGTCTGAGGGACTTGGCTGAGAGGAGCCACGCTGCATGCCTATCGCCGGGTATAGGGTGGTGGGCCACGTGGAGGGGCTTGTTTTGGCTCTGGCTTTTTCTAGGCATTTGACTTTGAAATAAATCTTGAAGTTAGAATGACCATTTGTCCTTCGTAGCTCCTTTAAGAGGACTGCTTGCTCTCTGCAACTTTTCTCCTCTAAGTTGGCTTTCTCCCCGGGGGTCTCTTAACTTAATGACATATCAGCAAGGAATGGGTCCCTCAGGAGCGGAGGATAAAGAGAAGTTACAGGAGCGGATGGCGGGGACTCAGACCTGTCTATAACGACCAAGGAAGGTTTTGGAGAGTTCTTTTTAGGGGAAAGTGAGGTCACAGAAGCTGCCCGCGACAAAGGGCGGAGGCAATATTCAGCAGGGTCCTCGTTCGCACTCTGAATGAGCCTCCAGTAACTAAAGAATGTATCAAACATTGGTTCACCTGTACCTGTTTTTAAAATCTTATTAATTTCTTTACCAACCTTATCTCAAGTTAACGGGTGAATGTCAGGTCCACTTAAAATTAACCAAGGACATTTCTCATGACAAAACAAAAGAACTTAATTAAATCTTTTTTCTTAACTCTTACTCCTCTCTCCCTGAATGATTGCTTGATTTCTCCTATGAATCAAGCCTCTTTAGCCTCTTTTTTTATTTCCCCAATGACAATCGGACAACAATGTTTGGCCACTCACCTGCCCCTCCAGCGACGCACGAGCGATGCGGTCTGTGGGGTCCTTCATTCCTTTTCCCGGGATTTCTCCTCCGTCGTCCGGTAGTTGACCGTACTTCGGGTCCCTGGTTCGGGCGCCACTGTAACCCGTCCCGCGGGTCAGTTATTCCAGGGTTCCGAAGGGGTGCTACCTGCGGGTCAAAAGGGGGGGGGGGAGAGACGGAGGCCAAGCACCAAGAATGAAAAGCCACTCTGAGTTGTGTCAAAGCCTCATTTAATGTTCTGGGGTACACAGGTTATAAGACTTTCAGGAGGGGCGTACCCCAAGGTAGGGACAAAGGGAGGAAAGGCAATTAGCAGGTTCAGCAGGAGGAGACAAGGGTCCTCCGGTGGAGACAACAGGTGTTTGCACAGGCCGGAGCCTGCCGCAGTTATCTCGGAACTTCCTTCCACCGCAATTACCGGAGTCAGCGGGAGATGAAGCAGGCAGGACCATTCTGCAGTTATCTCGAGACAATGGCTAAACCAAAGTCCGCGGAAGAGGCTCTAGTTAATTGTTCTTATATTTTAGCAGCTACCACCTTAGGGCCATGAGTAAGCAATAGTCCGAATAGCTCAGGATGGCTTCCCACAAACCTCTGTCTACTGGGATTAAAGGCATGTACCAGCTTACCTGGGCCTAAGCTTGTCATAGTCACTATGCCTCTTGATTTGGGTCAAAAGCCTGTCTGTGTCTTCTAGCCTAGAGATCTGGAGCACAGGTGAGCCTTCCATTTCCGGACTGCAGTTCATTCCACATAGAGTCAAGTAGACAACTGGGAATAGCCATCACAAGTGGGATGGTGGTGTGTGGGCTTGTCTTAGTCTGACTGTAAAGAAAATGAGTTCTTATGATACCTTTAATACCAGTACTCAGGAGACAGAGGTAGGCAGATTGCTGTGAGTTTGAGATCAGCCTGGTCTAGAGAATAGAATGGTCAGTGCTACACAGAGAAATAAAAGAGAGTTCTAGAAAGGGAAGGCTACAAGCGGGCAAGTTCAGAGGATATAACAGGACTTTTACATAAAAGTTTCACCAGATTGGGGGGGGGGACGTTAAACATTTGGATAGAAGTTGTAAGTCTTAAATGCCTATTTGACATATCAACGCAGACCTGGCTGCCAGGTTTTCCCAGCATCCTTTAGTCCTTACCTGTTAGATTATGGTGTTGTGTCCTGATTCACCGGGAACCCCAGGAGAGTTCAAGAACTGCAGAGCCCAATGCAATTACGCGTTAAGAGTCTTTATTAGTATTAGGAGTCAGACTTGGATCACAAACCTTCCCACCGAGCAGGACAGGAGTGAGACCCTGAGCCTAGAAGGCTTGGCACTAATATACAGCATAGTTTGAGATTCTTTGGATTTTAGGGTGACAGGGGAGGTGACAAGGCAAGTCATTTTTTTCAAACAGGATACCTGTTTGTTCAGGTGGCACGACTGGGAGGGGAACTCTTCTGACCTAAGGAGTGTCTTTATGGTGCTTCTCAGGAACCAGTGTGTGTTTCATGGCTGTCTGTAACTCTGATTACCTCCCTCCCTTTCATGATCCGAATGTGGGACCCAAATCTTCCCAAGGATGTTTGACTTTTGGGTTTCTCTTCCAAGGACAGGTGCCAGCTGCACCCGGGAAGTGCTTAGCCAGTGACACCGAGGCTGCAGAGATGGAGGTGAAGGAGGTGGGCATTTGTCTATTCAAGCTGGTGTTTTCATGAAGGGGTGCCTGGAAGTGGTATTCCAGACTTAGTCCTCTCAGAGCGACCAGGGAGTGGGAGGAAGCCTCTCGCTTGCAGCAGGAGGGAGCAGGGGTTGGAGGAAGGTGCAGAGCTAAGACTTGTCCACTTCAATGGTTCCTTAGCACCCCCACCGCCCCAGAAGAACTTCCCTATACAATCCAGCCATTTCATTTACCCGCCCCTTTTCTACCTTTTTTCCTCTTGGCTGCTGCACCTGGCTTCCTCGCTCTCTTCCCTGCCTCCTCCCCACATGGTCCGGGGTCATGTCCACTCTAGACGCTCCCAGATGTCGACGTCTCTGGCTATGCTCTCCCTCGGATGTACAATAAACTCGTTTCCCATACCTAGGAGCAGTCATGGCCTTTCCTTTCTTTCCTTTCTTTTCTTTTTCTTTTTTTTCAGAAGTTTTAAAAGATGAAGATTACAATATTTTAATTCTGTTGCGTATGGTTTAAGAAGGTGGGGGTGGTTATAGAATCCTGATAGCCTAGCTACTTTGGATAGAAAAAAAAATTCTCCCACGAGCACACATAACAAACAACTGCATAGATACATACAAAATAACCACGCACTGAAATCACAAGAGTACATTTAACCATTGAGAGGGGAAAATAGTGACACTCCTATCTCAGTAGACACCACGGACCTTTCTTTGGTAAGAGTTTTCCTGTAAAGGGAAGTTGTAGCGGAAGCCAGCTTGCTCAGTTTATCTCCCTTCTGGGAGGATGAATATCTTCTGATTTATAGTTCGGCTGAAAACTGCTTTGCATTTGGGCGGAGTAAGGTAAGGGGCGGGGGCGAAACTCTGTATCTCAGGTGTGGCTCCCAGAGTGAGGGGGGGAAATGAAAACATGGTGTGGTCTTTGACAGACTAGAGAAGCACTTTGTAATTCTGTAAACATAGATTAGTATTTTAAAAACCGCAACCCCGGAATGAGCCAGGTATGAGGGTCCTGTAAGGAATGATTGTAAGTCAGTAAGATCAGGGTGCAGACAGACCTGAGGTTTTAGAAAGGCTGAGAGTTCGGTATTTGCATTGGTTGATCTAGTCTGTCAAGAAACACTGGTGGAAGCTGGGGGGCGGAGGGGATGTTGGGAAGGGCAGGGGTGATGGGAAGCAGGCTTCAGGGTAGAAGCAATAGCTGGTTCCTATGGCTTGCAAACCTAGAGGCAGGAATGCAGTAGGTCCCAGTACAGAGTGTAATGGCTAAGGATGGCTGTGTTGATGCCTCCCCCTACCCCGACTCCCAGTTGGATGGGGGAAGCAGAAAGAAGTGGAGCGTTTTGCAGCACCCATGAGCCACCAGGTGAAAGAAAAACCAAAGCTTGAGAAACTGGGTGTTGCCATCCTGGAGAAGAGAGAACTGGGGGGAGGGGGGTGTAGCTAGGAAGGAAAGCGGAAGCAGAGTGTCTTCCGCTTAGGAGGAGCTGAAGTCTACAGTTATCCAGCAAAGGGCTTTGTGGATACAGCAGGGGCAGAGCTGGAATCCTGCGGTCTAGAATGAGGGTGGTAAGGAGTCCCACGTGTCCAGAACCGCCTTGCGCAGGCGCACTGGCCTTGGCATCCGGTAGGTCAGCCAGGTAGCACCCACCAGCCGCTACCCCAAGGTGCGAAGCTCAGGGACATGTCCCAAGGCCTCAGGTCTCTCCTTGAGCTGCTGTTCTGGGTGCTCTGAACACCAGTTCAACCTGCTTCCTCCCTCTGCGGCCTCCCTGACTTGGGCTGACCCCCAACTCTTGGTGTGAACCTTCCGCTGCCCCGCGAAGTGTCGCCATTGCCCTGCACTAAGACCCAGATTCCTCTCCTCTCTCTTCTAGGTCCCAAGAGGGTGACACTGGAGGACCCAGGTGCTTTCTCTTTCCTGAAACCTTGCTGCCACAGAAATATTAAAAATTATCTTTTAATACTGTTAGGATAAAGTATATAGAATATACCCCTTTTTGTATCGTGACATACTTAAAACGTTTTATTTTCCTTCTTCCTGTTTTAAAACAAATCAGACGTTTTTCTGAATCCCTCAAAGTGACTGTGGGACCTAGGAATTACCCTAGAGAGAGGTGGAGCCAGCCCTCTGGCCATCACCAGGGCTGTGTGCCAGGCTCTCTTCTCCAGCCTCCCCAGTCACCCCTAGACCAGTTCTCACCTGCTCTAGTCTTTTCTCTCCACCCCCTCCCAACCCAAGGCTCGTCCTAAAATCAACGCCCGGCACAAATGCAGCAGACAGGTGAATCCCAGAGCCCACTTCAGGAAGGTCCTGGCTTCGACGGCAAGAAAGACATGATACAACGCAGGTGGAGATAAGAGAGGAATTTGGGATCTCAGCCTACATCCTTCTGCACAGCACAGGAATTTGTACCATCACAGGAAAGGCAAGTAGGATTCCTGCTCCTTTCTCAACCCAACCCCTCCCTCTGGAGGCCACACCTGGGTCGCCAAAGCCTTTGGGAAAGAAAGAGGGGCCAGAATTCAGAGCTGTAGTGTGTGGACCTCAGCCAGCAGCTGAAGGTCTTCACGGTTATTAACTGAATCCTCGCAGAGAGGCATGGAAGCGGCATTTTCTAAATATGACTAAACCACCACATTACATGGCACAGAGGGATTCAGAGGTGTTCCCAAAGGAACAGCCCTGTGACCCAGAGAAGTATGTCTGTGGTCCTGAACTTTGCAGAGTCCAGTGTTGTATGGTGGGGTAACCTGGACGGTAGTTTTGGCCAGCTGTGGTGGCTTCCATGCTAAGACCAGAGTCTGGCACCTAGCTCTGGACCAGGCGTGACCCAGGCAGTCAGCCTGGGCTCCCAGCCTTCGCTTCGCATCTGTTTCCAGCTCAGCTCAGCTTAGAGCTATCGCTGAGACCTCCCACATCCGGCCCTGAATGATATTGTTCCTTGCCTCTCAAGGAGCATGGCGTCCCTGTTCTGGAAGAGCACCAAGAGCCTGGTGAGAGAGCTGGGCAGGAAGGGTGAGCTGGTGCCTGTGGACAGCCTCAACAGCTCCCAGCGCCTGCGCCCCTTCTGCCTCGTGAGGAAGAAGCATAAGCGTCACCCCTGGCCTTGGGACACACCCCTCATCCCCACAGACTTCTCCCTCCTGGATGTGCTGGAGCCTGGCTGTCCTGACCCAGGTACCTTCCGAGAGGCTGCTGCAGAGTGCAGTGGGAATCCCGAGGGAGGCAATGAATGTGCCGGGACACCGAACTGCTGCCCTGGTACCCGGAAACCCCTGGGAGGGGCTAGCAGGAGAATGGCTCCCATAGTCATGTCACGTGGCTGTAGGTACAAGAGAAAGGCTCTTTTGTCCCCTGAGTTCCTCCTTGTAATATAAGCAAATCATTATTTGGTTTTTATTAATTTTCTAAGTTAAGGGATCAAAACAGTGGATTTCATCATGGCATTTTCTTTTTAACAGATGTTTTGCTTTACGTGGGTGGTGGGTGGTGGGTGGTGGGCAGTGGGCATATGTGTGCCGTAGCACTGATTGACGTGCAGGTCAGAGGACAACTTCCAGGAGTCAGTTCTCTCCTTCCACCATGTGTGTCCCAAGGATCAAACTCTGGTCGGCAGAGTGGCTCTTCCTTCCATTTCACACACATATATTAATTTGTTCATATTCCCCCAGTCCCCGCTTCCTCTTGCTAGTCTCCTTCCTTTCTCCTTCCGCTTTTGTGTCACAAAGATGCCCTTACTCCCGCTCTCCCCTGCCCCCTTTAGATTTCTTCCTCTTTCTATTTCATGCCATATACATACATACATACATACATACATACATACATACCATACATACATACATACATACACACACAAACAATATATACACACACATTGCCAAATCCGCCTTTCATCCTCAGATTCCCCGGTCAAAGGAAGCCCTGATGCTTTCTTCCCTGTTTGTAGATGCGTAAATTAAGGCTTTGAGAGCTCGCTGGTTTCCACAGGGCACGTACAATGTATGCTGCTGGATACTCAGTTGCCGCCAGGTTTCCCAGATTAACAATGGCGGCAGCCATTTTGAGATCCGGCGAAGGCCAAAACTGCACCATGAGCCACCCTTACAACCTGTCTTCTTACCTTGCCAGGCACCTGTAGCTTGTGCTTCTCTCTCTGCAGAAGTGAACTGCAGCAGGCCCATCTACACCTGGGAGAAGGAGGCAGGAGGATTGACAGGGGCTATGAGCCTGAGTGCTGGGCTACAGGGCCAGGTGACCGGAAGCGGAAGCTGCAAGACCACCTGCCTCTCTGCCTTGGCGGTGCAGACACTCTGGGTCTCCCCTTGTACCTGGGAGATGCTACTTAAGAAGAGGTGAGAGCCAGGGAAAGTTTGTGGGCAGCTGGACTCCCAGATAGGGACAATGGGCACAGTCACTCCGGGTATTAGCGGAAAGCCACAGATGCTGCCAGCCCACCGATGGTGAGGCACATGAGACAGTCGTCCCATGGAAGTGAGCCCTGGGTCCACATGTAGACTCAGTGGCTACCCGGTTTCCCAGCTTAGCAATCTGGGTCCTTTTCATCCATTTTAACATTATCTCCCAAATGTTAAATCTCATTTGGGCCTATGTTTGGACATCTGAAACCTTGAAGAGGATTGTTCCTGACTTTCCTCCATTTCCCTCTCTTAAAGTGACCACCACTCACTTTACAAAAGCAGACCTCTCATGCCCACACAGGCCAGCACATTGTGTCTCCCTAGCTTCTAAGACCAGTGCAAAGAACGCCAAGCCAGGATGGACTCCCCCAGCGGACAGATGCCCCTCCTAGCTCAGATCTTCTCTGCTTTCTGCACCCTCCAGGAAACTGCGGTGGCCTAGGCCCTCCTTCCTCCAGGAACTACAGAGCCGGAAGGAGAGGGAGAACCTGTATGTGGTGACTGAGACTGTGGAGACCCTGCAAGATACCATACTTCAGAGCCACGGGCAAATGCTAGGAGCTGGACAGCTGTCTCTCCTGCAGATGGGCCACGTCCAGGTGTGCAGTGTGCCAGAGTGGGTACATAGTGGGCAGTGAGATTGGAATAATGAATATTATCAATCTCATGAAGATGGTCTACCTAGAAGTCTCCCTACCCTGAAGGGAATTGCAGTCCTTGCAAGATGACACGGTCTCAGCTCTGCCCGCATATGTTTTACTGAGGTTTCGCCTGTTCACACCGCAGGGTCCCCTCCTTCCCTCTGTTTTGAATCAGGGTCTTAGGATATTGCCCAATCTGGACCCAAATGACCGCCTGTCTCTTCCTCCCAGGTACCTGGTGTTACAGATGTGACGCAGTGTAAGGCCCTACTTGGTTATCATGGATCTGAAATAGCACACAATCACTGGTTTTGTTTGAGTTTTTCTGGATGATTCCTGCATGTGTCCTTCACAGGAGGAAGATTTGAACACCTGGTTACAAACATCCATTCTTAGGTCACTTACATGGGAAGGCTGAAGTCACATGAACATTCTAGGTTCACATATTTGATCAAGCCAGTAAACAGCAGCATAGCCTACTGCTAATTCTAATCACATGTTCCTGAAGTGAAGTGACAGTCTTCTGACCTAGCTCATGCAATGGGGCGGGCATCTTTGACAAGGACAGTATCTTGCAGTTAAACATTTATATTATCAGCATTTATTGCTGATATTGTTATGGGGCCCAAGTTAGATCCAACACAACTCAAACACTTGGTCAATGCAGAAAAGAAAGGTTTATTGTAATAAAGCCACTGATGGATCAGGGGCACAGAACAGTCGTGAACTGAATTGCAACTAGGAGCCAGAATGTTATAGTCCTTTGGGGCTTGAAAAATCACAAATGTCTGTGCCAAGTTATAGTTATGTTTTCCAACCATCAGATTCAGGGATAGGGGACTTTCTTAGAAACATTTATTGGTGGTAAATTTATCCAGTTATCATTGATTGTTTATTCAGCTGTGCCAGGGTATCTTGTCTACCTTTTGTGCCTTACCTTGTCAGCCAGGATGCTAGTTACCCAGACACACACCTCTTTCTGCCAAGTAGGATGCCCGTTACCCAGGAAGGCCTTGGGAACTTAAACTTCACTTGACTCCTATTCAAAATGGAAGTCTTATTCAAAATGGCTTCATTTTTGTTTCTTCTCACAATATCTTAGTACATGAAGATCCTAAGTGTTATAAGACTGGGTTCTAGAATAAGGTAACCAGCCTTCCTAGACTGCTGAAAGTGGGGTTCTCCCAGGACACAATATTTTGTGCTACAACCCAGAATCCCAGGAACACTGAGACCCCCAATTCTTTGATGGCAAGTGAGGGGAAATTAAAAAAATAATATTGACCCCCAAAAAGAAAAGCATTTTCCCCTTACATAAAAGTCCAGACAGGAGCCAAAAGAGTCCCAGTGGTAGACCACAGGTTTTAGGGACCCGGTCTTTCTGTTTTTCCATTCTGTCACCCCATGTATGGCTTTCACCTCATGTGTGAACATGGTATCTAGTTATCATATTCATCCCATACAACAGAACGGGGAAGAGGGAGCAGCACCCTCCAAACTTATACACACAACGCTTTGTGTGTCCTGTCAGCCAGAACTTGGCTATGTGGCCACATCTTGCTGCAGATGGTGGCCCAAATCCAGGACAGCCATGCTACCTGATGAAAATGTAGTTTTATTACGTGCTTTAAGTAGCTTTTTCCTGAAGGAGAAGGCAGAAGGCTGTTACAATGGACAAATATCACAAAAGCCTAGCGTCCAGGGCCAACTCCCCCGCCCCTTACTTCTTTAAGCCCATGTGGAGAATGGGAGAAAGGAGCTTTGCGGCTGTGTGGAGTATAGATAGGCCAGCCATACCCCAATGCCTGCACCTCAGCATTTTCCAAGTGAGTGTCCCAAAATGAGTGTAACATATTTAATAGGACAGAGCATACTTGTCTGTTGTGCATACAGACATAATGTCTCTGTTGTGTGATTTCTTAGAACTTGACCAAGCCATTATGTCTGTTGTGCATACAGACATAATGTCTCTGTTGTGTGATTTCTTAGAACTTGACCAAGCCAGGTTCATTGTTTTGAGTTCGGAATGTCCTGGGTTGTTTTCTAGAAACAGCTTTTATGCAAGCATAGTTTGTGTCCTTGCTGCACATAGAGGTCTGTCTGGCCTCACCTACCTGTGAAGCCAGCCCTCTAGGAATCTTGTCATCAAGACCCTGGTAGTTTTCCTATCTGCCTCCAAAACTCATTTCTGAAGCTTCTGGACGCTAGATGGCTGTGGTCCTTTTTTCCCTGCCTCTTACACAGGTCCAGGGGCAGAGCCATGTAGACACAGAGAAAATGGTGAGCATCCCACAGGGCAGTGTACTGGCCTACCGGGTTCTGCAGCTGGTGGTGGAAGAAGATGGCTGGGGTAAGCCTATTCCTTCCTGCTCCCTACCCTACCCACCCCCTACCAGCAGACAGATACCAGCAAGCAGTGAGGAGCAGAAAGTCCTACCTCCCCTGTCCCATTGGCTGAGTAGTATGCTGGTCAAGCCACCTAAAAAGACTTAACTTTTGTAGAAATTATGGCTGCTGTGGCCATGCTGGGGAGGCCTAAACCCAGCTTGTCCCTGCCTGTCCTGTGATGGGGCTGAATTCTACCAAAGGGACCTGGTTACCCCAGTGGAACAAAGTCTCTCTGCTTATCTATAGTCAGAAAATGAGCAGAGAGACACAGTGGACCTTGCTGCCCCCATTCATGTCCCAAACTAAAACATCTGGAAACTACCTGAATGGCACCAGCTCTCAGTACTCACTCTGGTCCCTGAATCTCTCGGCTTGGCCTTGGAGTGGGAGAAAGGGGCAAATGGAGACAGCTTCTTTGTCCCCATGGGAGGGAAAAGCATGAGCCCTGGCCACACCCCTCTCTGTAGCAGGCCTTGGGCTGCCCCCTTTAGGATGCCCTTTAGGGTAAGCCTGCAGAGTCCCACCCCTGCTGGCTAGCAGGGCAGATGCAGGCTCTCTGACCGGATGCCCTGCTTCTTCTTTGGGTTTGTTCGGATTGTCCCTGCTCGGCCACATGCAGCTGTCCTTTACTTCCCTGACAGAAAGCTCTGCGGGAACACCAGGGTAGGTGAGTGACTACCAAGGTTGGTGACGACTGCTCCGACATGGTTCTGCAGTCTCCAAATGCTATGTGGTGTTCCTAGGCTGTTGCGGAGACTCCTAACTGTTCCCTCTCTGGTTCCCTGGTTCCCTCTCCTGGATACAGGAGTGATGCTTGTCTCTCCAGCCTAGATGATGAGAGCTGGTGCCTCAGGATCAGGGGTCCCAGAGACAGAGGAGTCTAGCAGCCCTGGGAGAGCGAGCTAGGACAGGCTTTGTTCTTTCTGTGGGAGCACTGTGATGGGGGAAGGGAAAATAGGAAACAGTAAAGTGACAGGCGGGAAGGCTGGCTGAGATCTGTGATTGCCTGGTGTGGACAAGATGCCCTGCAAATGTCTGGTGAAGGTGCAGTAGAGGAAATGAGGTAAGTATATATGGCACATTTTGTATGAGGGAGGTGCACAGGGTCATTCCTGTGCTACTGGATTTCCTGGGGAAGCTGGGAACAGAAAGGACCTCCTCTCCCTGCCCCCCTCCTGAGGTGACTGTTACAAAACTAAGTAGCTGCCCATCTGGTCTCTACAGGTAGAGCCTTCAGCCAGGAATCAGGAGAGGAGTCTAGCTTCTACGACTTGCAGGACCAAGCAGATAGCCAGTTGCAGGACCTGGTCACTCTGTCCTCAGAGCAACGGGACACATTGCTGGGCGCCCTCCAGGAGCTACTACAAGACCACCAGGCACTCCAGGAGCTGGAGGACACGGTGATAGACCTACTTACTAGACTTGGGAAAGACCTCAGATCTAGGCAGCCAGGGAGTGGGCAGAGTGGGCAGGAAGAGAGCTTCACTGAGGCCCTCACACACTTCTGAGATGCAAGGCAGGGCTCTGTATGGACTGTATCCGACCCTGAAGTCCACCCAGTGAGGAAGAAGCTGGTTCAGCTAAGCTCAAGCCCAAAAGAAAGCCCAGGCTCTTTGCAAACATGGGTTCCCAGAGGCAGGAGTGACTCCTTGAATGGACAGGGGCATTGAATGCATGGACAGGGGCCTCTTCCTAATACCCTTTTCCTGCAGCTGGAACAGGCTCTGGACACCGGGCTGCTGGCACAGCTAGAGGGCCCAGGAGGCTGTGTCTTAAGCATCCTCCAAGACTCTACAGGCAACTTGTCATGCTCTGGCGGCGGGGCTGTCCTCTACATTCTTGGAGCCCTAGAAGGTAAAAGTGATGGTCAATGACTGAAAGCAGATCCTGAAGGGTGAACAAGAGGGAGGAGCCCGTGCTGAAGCTTGGGCTGCTAGGGTGTGATGCCCTGAATCTGCACTAACAGTATTAGTGGCCTGGATCAAATCTTAGACACTGACTAATCACTATTGCTCACGACCACTATCAGTGGAACAGCTTGTATATGTGAAAACCTTTGTGTTTGGCATTCGTTGCCAGCTCTAGGTAGACTATTCCAAGGTGATGTGTCTACCTTTTAGAATCTTTTTGAGAAAGATAGCTCCAGAGGTACCAGGACTAGTAGTTTCTCCTCACCAAAGGACTCCTGAGGTGCAGCCCCCTCCCATCAGAAAGACACAATAAAGAACTACCTGGGACTTCCTCTACTTGGAACCCCCCCCCCCCTTCTGTCTTACAGCACTGAATGAACTCCAGCATTGCCTGTTGGCACAGTCCATAGAGAGACAAATCCTATCTGAGGAACAGGAGCTGGTGAGAGCCACAAAGGAGGGGGTACTGGAGTACGGAGAGGTACAGGGGGAGCTGTGGAACAGGTGGTGAAGCTCTGTAGAAAGATACGATCACCATTCCCCAAGAGCCTGTCCACAGCTCATTTGCGCAGCCCCAACTCTGAGGGAGCAGGCTCTGGGTCTGACCTTGCAGCCTGCAGCTGAGCAGCCTCTTATTGGGGCTGCTTTGTCCTGCATCCTGAAATACTTTACACACCATTTCACTCATCTCTGCCAAGCCTGAGAATGTGAACGGTAAGAGGATGCCATCTAACTGACTCCACCATGGATGGACAGTATTGGAATGAGCTCATATATTTCCGGTGGAGCCAACTCTTGGAAGTTGACAGCTAGAGTGGTGGGCAGCCTGGCAGAACAGCAAAGGCTGGAAGGCCCTGGGGAGTGATAGGGATGCTTCACTGTGGCCAGCAGCAGTCAAGGGCAGTGTAAACAGGAGTAGAAATGGGGTTGCACAACCCTCAGGATCAAGGGCAAGGATGCATAAACATAAACCCCAAAACCAGAGCTGGCTGTGGACAGGAAGCAGAGGCCCCTGGCTGTTGCTTGAGGGTAGATGCCACTACCGAGGCCTAGGTGGTCCCTACCATCCTTCTGAGTTGTTCCTTGCAGGTGGCAAGCATCTTGGAATGTAACTGTAATCAGACAGAGGAAGCAATCTCTCCTCTCCCAACGGGAGTACTCAGTGCTCTGAAGAGTGAGGATGCGGTCCTCATCCTAAGCCTGGTGGAGGGCTGTGGGCTGGAGCTGGAGAAGTCTAGCTGCCAGCTCACCTGGGACCCTACAGCGGTGCCTCAGCTTTCTGCACTCTATGGGTGCCTTACAGGGCTGCACCTACTAGCTGACCCAAGCCCTGGGCCTTCTAGGACAGTGCCTGAAGAGGAAACACTGATCTATCCCTAAGGTCTCATCCGATCCAACGCCTGGCAGCCTAGGATGTCACTGACTGTGGTCATAGCTGATGACAGGGTTCCAGCGTGAGAGGCCCACAGCACACTTAAGACTGGTTCCAAACACCAGAAACACCTATTTGGAACAAGTATCCGGAATCAGTGTTCTTTCTGAGCAGAGCAGGCTGGCTGCAGAACAGTTTGGCTGTATATCTTAGGCAACATAGTCCTCTCTGTGATCAGCTAAACACAGTCATTGTAATTCCCAGGGCACAAGAACTTTCTAAATTATATGTGACATGCTTACAAGAGTGCTGTTATTGTATGGTGCAAGGTGAGTGAGGCCACATGGAGAAGTAGCTCTTCAGGGCACTTCACTTCAGGGTACACGACTCAAGAGAAGCTGTCCTGCCTTGCATTTCCTGCATTGACCTTTGTCCCACCTGTAACATGACAAGTAGGACAAGCTGCTCAGGTTCCAGCCAACTGCACCCAATGACTATACAATATCAGAGCATGGGATAGAGTCAGGAGAGAAGTCAAAAAGAATTGAGAAGTTGAACCCTTCCCTCATACACCAGCTCTTCCCAGTCTCCCTTGTTAATGGTGCAGGACCTGAATCAATGTCAGCTTCTCCCTACAAGTTTCTTCTGTGATAGACTGTTTCTGGTAAAACCTACTCTCTAACAAGGGTGCCCCTTACTGCGCGTGCGTGCTTGTGTGTGTGCATGCATGCATGTGTGTGTGTGTGTCTGGAACTTGCAGTATGGTTGGTTCATCTTCTACCTGGGCTATCTAGCTGACTTTCTGCATACCTCTTGCTTTTCCCCCAGGCCCTCTTGTGTTCCCCTTGCGCTGCCCCTGTCCTTAGCCCATCCCCCATTTCCACCCATCCTTCCAGGCACTCAGGCCAAGTTTCTTCTCTTAGGCCCTCACTGCCCCACATTCAAATCACAGATTGCCAACAAACTCACCATCAGTTTTGCCTCAATATCAACGGCTTAACTGGCCCGCTTCTGTTTCTGTCTCTTCTTGGAATAACTGGAATGAAGCCTTTGAAATAGACCATATTATCTCTTTCCTCTGTTGCCTCAGATAGAGGCACAGCCTGTTTCAAAGGACCTGAAAGGCTCTCTACTCTGCTCCATTCTTCTTGGCTGTACCCCCCTTCTTCCTCTCAGCCGCAGACCTACTGGCCTCCTGTTCTCAGATATTGGCTGCCTTCCCCAGATTCCTTCTCCACAGAGGGGCTGCATCTCTCCTCCTGTCTTGGCTTACAAGATAACTTTTTAATGAGCCCTACATTGCAATCTGCCTTTTCCACAGCCTTTGGCATCTTCCAAGATACCATATTAGTGTTCTAATGTCAAAGAACTGGGAATATATAGTACCAGATCAAGTCTTAGGAATGGAGAAACTGACTACCTAGAAAAGCAGGGATTGAGCAAGACTTACATGATCACTTCCTTAACTGTGTTGGATAATAGACGCCAGAAGGTGGTAATAGGAAGAAACAGCATTCAAGGAGATGAGTAGCCCCTGAGACTGCACCCATCAAACAGCTCTGCTTCCCTAGCAGGAATTATCTCAGTAGGGTGGAATTATCTCACAAGATTTAAAGCCCTCACTTTCCTCAATAGCAGAGGTCCTGGGTTCAGTTCTCAGTACCCACTCAAAACCATCTGTAACCCCAATTTCAAGGGATCTGATGCCCTCATCTGGCTTGAGTATCAGTGTACGTGGTACACTTAATGCAGACAAAACACTTATACACATAAAATCCTTTTCAAAAATAGAGTTGAGCCGTCAGACAGGAAAAGACCTGCATACCTTAAAATGCCAAACAAGTAGACTCACTACTTCTTTAGAGATTCAACTTTCAGGTATAAACACCTATACCTTGGTATGCTGTGTGCCTTCAGGCTCTGTAAAAGAAGTACTAACTCAGTAGTAGCACCAACTCTCGAGATGCTCATGAATACCACACTAGTTAACAGTCAAATGACAGCCTCAGTGGCATTAAAGTGGCTCTTGGGATACACAGGCAGCCCAGGCCCACTTGATTTACAAAAGCTATACTGTTTTTTCCTGAATGCCTTTAGGACTTGTAAAAAATGCCCTCCTCATACAAACTCACCATCCTTGTCATCCAGGGACACAGGCTGTGGCTATGTGAGCATACCTTACTCACCTAAAGATGGTTTGTTAACACGCTCCATGAAACAACAGCCCACTCCCTGGAGCTTGCCACTTGAGAGGCTGCAGGAACTGGACAAGCAGCTCAGTGGTAGAGTACTTGCTTAGCATGCAAAAGATCCTGGGTTCTACTTCACAAACACTGCAAAATGTTAAACTGTTTAAAATTGTGCTTTAGAGCTCTGGTGAGATAGGTCACTAATTAAGATCACATACTGCTTTTGAGGAGGACCCATGCTGGGCAGCTCCTAACTACATCTAACTCCAGTTCTAGAGGACCCAATGGTTTCTTTTGACTTTCCTAGGCATCAACACACACATACATATATGCACAAAGAAAAATATACACATAATTAAAAATCTTAAAAAAATGTTTTAGTCCTAATAGTTAACTGCCTGCTATTCAGAAAACTGCAATCATGCAGTTCATCAATTACAGGTTCTAGTATGAGTCCTCTCAGATTGGATAGGTCTAGCTCCTTCACTATGCAGTAAGGACCAGTGGTGTACTCTATAATGAAAAACCTATACTATTACACAGGCTACCAGGGGGTAACGGTAAAGCTACGATGGTCAAAATAACACTGAGTACCCCTGGCCTGCAAATATCCCACACTAGATGACCTCTTGTGGCCACTCTAAAGACATCCTGTTTCAGGACAAGATATTTAACCAAAGTCACAACAGGTTAAAGGAGAAAGCTGAAAGCATTCAAGCTCACTGAATAAACCTCGTAACTCCACCAGGTTACTAACTTGCTGACAGGACTTTTGAGAAATTCTGGTGGCCTGGGATCAGTCAATTATTCCTGGGCAGAGCTATTCCGGGTCTCAGGGTTCTGAATCCACAGGTCTTCCCACTGTCGCCTGTGCTTACACACTCAGTTGAGGGACTATTTAAGAATTTCTAGCACGCCAGTTACCGAAATCTCTATGGAACCAGAATGGCATTTCAAACCTAAAGTGCTTCAATTCAGAAACTTAAGATTTGAACACACAGATGCCAGTTATCTTCATAAGCCTAAAATACCTGCAGTCATCTTGGCGGCCCAAAAAGCTAATCTGAGTCCTTGCGAAGGGAGCAAATGGAAGTTGAAAGCACTGTGCATTCACGGCAGGTAGTGAAAGAAAGGACAAAAGCTAATCAGGAGTGCACTTCAGTAAAAGATATGATAGCTTACCCCACTGGTTTGAACCAGGAGCATATGGTCCAGAAACAAGCTGGGCTATATGCTGACAAACATCCTTTAAGAAAACCACAGGGGAAAAGGAGGCAAGCTTTGGAGTCGTAGCTGCCCCTAGCAGAGCAGGCTCAACCTCTGTCCAGTGGACAAGGAGACCCTTTGCCGAGGCCTGTGCTGTGCCCAGCCCAGCCATAGAATCATTCACTCTGAAGGCAGTTTCTTAAGCAGAGGGGAAAAAATGCAGAGCATGCCAGCACACCCCTTGGATCATATGGATGGGAAATAGCAGATCTGAGGCTGAGCCCATTCCCTAGAAGCAGCTCCTCCGTCACTGCAGCAGTATGCCCCTATTATTCCAGACTGTCAAACTTCTCTCGAGGAAAGGGACCGATACATTCTGTACAGGGTCAGGACATACTTGAGCCTCTGATGGCCATACGGTCTTTGTCACAATTCGGTTCAGTGCTGCTACCATGAACAGATAGCCATAAATAATCTCTATACAAATGAAGCTATGTTCAATAAAATTTTATTTATGAACACTGGAGTTTGAATTTCATATACTTTTCTCATGCTACAAAATATTTTTCAGCTTTTAGAAAAACATTTGTTATTCTTTATTCTCCCAATGTTTTAAAAATCATTCTTAATTCACAGGTTGTGTAGGTACAGAGGGAGGTGTACTGGCCCACTGACTGGGCGACTGACCCCTAGGCTAGAGTTAAAGATTTTTTTGCCCACTTAATCTTCAGCATGCAGAGTGTGGACCACGGTTCCTGAGAGGCCACAGCAGGCTCACTACATCTACCTCATCTATCAGTATTCACTCTCTCCATCTCTTACTCACTTGGCAGCGCTCCGTAGTTAGGGACTATGCAAGACCCTTGCTTGGGACACCGAAGAAATATGACATGGCTCTTCTCAAGTTCTCAGTCTCTGCAGCATCTAGACATTTTAACTTCTCATGAGTATCAGAGAAGATATAAAAGTGTAGTGATGTATCAGGCTGTTTTGTGAGACGGTTGTATTCAATGCTTAGGTTGACTGTTACAAATTACCACAAACTAGGTGGCTTAGAATAGAAATTTTTTCATAATAGAAGTCTGAAATAAAAAACAGCAACAGGGTAGGTTCCTTCTAGAGGCTCAGATAGAAAGTGTTCCATGACCCTCTTCTAGCTTCTGTGGTCCAGGAAATTTCAAGATATGATGTTTACCTTTGCCTCTGTCCTCCCAGGACCTCCACTGTGTCTGTTTCCCCTTCTTTTCTCTTAAAAGACTTGTCAGTGTGGTTAAGGCCCACTCTAATCCAGGACGATGCCATTCATAGGTCCTTACATTCACTCAAAAATGCCCTTCTTTGAAAGTAGGCCATATATACAGGTTCCAGACAGATATTACCTTTTGTAGAGTGCACTATTAAACCCATTATAATACTGTTAGAAGACTCCTAGAAGACATGGCCAATGTCATCTGAATGGTTTTTGGAGGAAGTAAAAGAAACTGATTTTTGAGAGATGAAAGCTGGTGTTGGTCGGCAGACATGAAGGAGAGAAGGAAGACCAGGTTCAGGTTGTTGGCCAGATCAGTTACGAAGCAACACCACATGGAACAATCTGTAAACAGGAAGTAGTTAAGCTTGGCTGGAGACCAGGGGATGCGACGGGACATGAGTACGCAGGAGGCCAGAGAAGTCAACTGGACTTTATCATCAAGTGCTGTGCGCGCCACAATCTGCTGCTGATGGAGAAGACCCAGAGGGCAGCTTGGGATCATCTTCCATGGTTAACCACTTTAACTGTATCATACCTCAGATTCCCTTGTCATTAAACCACTGACAAGGCTGAATTAGACAACTTTCAAGCAGCTTCTCTCAACCAAGACAAATTTCTTTGCCTTGGGCTTTATGATTTTAAATTGTAACACTTGGTCATTTCCCACCACTAGTGAGATCACAGTCTTTCATTCATTTCCTCTGGAGTACTCTTAGTGCTTGCTCACTGTCCTCCAGTGTCAAGGGCTCCTCTTGCCTTTGAGACACCCTGTGTTTCCTGGTGCTGCCCTTTCACTCCTGAAACCAAGAGCTGAGAAATTATGGTTTTCCTTCTATGACTATGCTCACAAAGATGAAATCAGAACAGAAGTCAAGTTAATGACACAATCACTGGTCATCTTATACACAACAGTTTTAAAGTCAGTTTAACTTATTTTGTACATAGACAAAGGTAAAGCAAAACAACTGAAAAAGACATAGGTATCACCTAAGAGGAAGAAAAGTTATGTAATGTGTATATGCATTCCACAGGAATATATACAGGGGACACTTCCAGAAACTTCAGTAAACCAAGCCACACTTAGAAAAAGGAAAGCTGATTTTTATTTTATCAACAGCCATTCTTAAACATGAACATGCATACGTAATATTCTACGCACACATCACAGTTTTTAACGTTAGTTAATAAAGGTTAAACACACAACATACAACCTTACAAAAAAAAGTCAAAATGCAAACTTAAAACTTTAAACAAAAGTCTTACTAATTTAAAAAAAGTTTGTGTTGGGTACCATTTGTACAACACGGTTAATTTAAACATTTTCATTTTGGCTGCACATGAAAAAGCGGCAGTAGAAAATAAATTTATGAGGGTTTTAAATAGCAGAATAGGCAGTTTCGCCATGCAGGAGAAGCAATATTAAATATTAGTTTTCAAAAAAAAAATCCACATTTAAAAATATTTAGTTCAAGTCACAGAACTTTTCTCAGTAGAGACCTCAATGCAATGCGTAATTAGCTGCCTTAGATGGCCTGTTTTGAAAGGACAAAATCCCTTTCAAAGTATAACTTTACTTGATTTTGGCACAGAAAAGAAGTCTTAAGAACATGATTAAAAAAGTGGGAAGAGGAACAGAGGAAAGAAACCAAAGCGAGAGTAAGGAGATTGAATGGCATTCACTAAGACTGCATTCTCGGTCACTGAAGAACACTGTGCGCTCCATCTGCAGCGGGCGGGGCTGCTCCTCAGCTCTCACTGCAGCATGGACCTAATCTGCTTGGAGGTAGTCTCATCATTCAAATGTTTTGTTGTGTACCTATACGAAAGAGAGAGAACAATGTTAGGAAATGGAAGTCTGTATGGGCTGTGTAAAATGCCAAGATAAGTAGCTGGTCAATCAATATCACAAATTCATGCCTTAGGATGGCAGTTTTAATCCTGATCAGGCGCACACTACTTCTCTCCCCATCCAACAGGAGCAGCTGATTGCTGCTCACCTGATTATAAGCACATCGCTGAAATGGTTAGCCAAAAATCAGAATCAATAAGCTACCTCTCACTGATAGGAAAATGACAGATCTGTCCTACATGCTGGCAAATTATGGCTCCCCCTGCCAAATACAGACTATTTTTGCATGGCATGTGAATTAAGTACATATACTCTTTTTAGATGTCTGGATCACTAAGGGAGAAAAAAATAGGCAATATTCAGTTTTAGTATATGAAATTCAAATTTTAACCTTCATACATAAAAGTAGTATTTGGAAGGGGAGGAACGGGGAGTGGGAATAATCATTGGATGCAAAGTTAGTTCATGTATGCATTATCTGAGGTTTCCTTCTTGACACAATGGAAGACATCTGTATCTATTCTAGAAAACAGCCTTCAAAGTCTAACGTTTTACTCACAAGCCTTATAGTTTCACTCTATGCTGTACCCTGGAATATTTACATTCTCTAAGTACTTTATTTTCAGGTAGGTACATTTTGAATAAGCATATAAGTACAAACTCAAAATGAATTCAACAAGATGAAATATTCAATTTTAAAATTAAACACTGACTCTTTAAATAAGAAAGCAGCAGGCAGCAAGTCTCCAATGTCTTCTAGGAATTACTACCCAACAGGAGAAGGAAAGCCAAGCACTATCTGTACAGGAGGCCTGGGAGCAAAGTGTAAGAAAGAGGCTAACTAGCTCTGGAAATCAAGAGCAATGAAAGAAGGAGTGACAGGACGCTGAGTAAGACCTGGGGGCTTAAGCTACAGGACTTTCAACTGAGGAGCTGCTACTAAGGAGTAAAGGAGATGCCTGAAATGGGACCTGATCAGCAGCAAAAGGCAGAGGTTTACAATGCTTAGATGTGCAATGTTTTCAGAAGATAATTTAAATAGGTTGATATTCGGCTTATAAACATTTCACAAATAATTTTCAAAGACTAAATCGTTTTAAGTAGGTATATAGACAATATATGTTAAAGAAATTTAAGCAACTGTTCAGTTTATTCCAAATAAGCTTTTAAAGTAAAGATCTTATCTGTACTCTTTGTAAAAGTGAAGAGATGGATGTTTACCACACACCTGGCATGAACTGTATGTTTCTTAGCAGTCACTTCCAAACTGTTCTCATTGAAGAGATATTGTAGTTTCTGGTACATAATGAGTATTCACTGAATAAAACTCATTATGTTAGGGCAGTTAGGTTGTGACAATGGAAAGGAGATGTCTACAGAGCAGCGGGTCCCTCCTAATGTGGTGACCCTTTCATACTGTTCCTCATGTTGTGGTGACCCCTAACTGTAACATTATTTTCACTGCTACTTTATAACTGTAATTTTGCTACTATTATGAATCATAATGTACGTATTTTTGTAGATGAGAGGTTTGCCAAAAGAGATCACAACTCACAGGTTAAGAACCACTGCTGAAGAGGATTATCCAATGAAATGGTAGCAATGGGGCAACTGTTCTGTTTTATTTAGATTGACAAAGCATATATGGTCACATATCACCTTATTCAATATCAGGAAATAGATGTCATCCATTTCTATGGTTTCTTTTCCCTTTCCTTTACTGGAAATAACTGGGGAACATGGATAGTTAACTCCCTACCACGGAATAGTCAGCAATCTTCACATTCCTTGGGACTTACCATGGAAGACCATGCCAAAGGTGCTGCATCACCACTCTTAGTCAGCAAAGGTAACAGCACTAACTTTGAACGAATGACCACACAGGATGGGTTTACTATCCTTTGCACACAAACCCCAAGTCCCCTTTCAAGTACATGTGACTTCTCTACTGAAAAACAGTTGCTGCCTTTATCTGACGGTCAGCAAAGAGGCAAGTACTAGAGCACTACACCTGAATTCATAATTCTTTCTCCCTTTCCTAAGAGAGTTGGTCCCAGATCTCTATAAAAAATATTCATGACTCACTGCTTCCCCCTTTTTGCACACTAAAAGTAGAAGGTATTGAATAAATAATTAAAAACACATATACGAATATAATTCCATTAAAAAATCTTTTGGCCATTAATTTTGCAAGAAGTGTGTTTGGTTTTGCTTGTTACAAGAAAGCTAAACTAGGCTGTGATGTCTTAGTTTCAACAGTGTTTTACAAAGTACTAGCCAGGGTTATTTATTTAAAATGAGAGAGCCTGAGTCTCAACTCAGATGTAAGGAAAGAGACTCTAGAGGTGGTGACCTGGATCTCTGCATGTTTTACAATCTATTCTGAAACACATCCAAGTTCAATACATAATAAACCGGACTGGGATATCAAAAGGACATCAATTTCAGGAATGAAGCCCTGCATCAACTCTGGTTCCTCAGAACCTGGACTACTTCTGGGTTCATGTGATAAGAATGCAGATGCAAGCATTGCCCACAACCACTGCCCCATCCAAGCTCAGGTAAACAGAGGTCTCACACTCAAGACTGCACTGGAAATGCATGGGAACAAGAGATGGTAACCAGCACTTCCATAAAGCATGACCACTAGCATTATAGAGCCCCAGACAAAACGTGAGACCAGACATAGAATGTGCTTACTATGAACTAATAGGGTAAAAAGTATTCCTTACAACTTAATAAAACTAACAAGATACTTTTGTTTTCCTCAGTGCGGCCTCCTATGGAAACACTTCACAAACAATACTATACTCAACACTACTGCCCTTCTTGGCTCTAACACTAAGAAAAGGAGACTCAACTAACGTCACGAAAGTTCTAAAAGCAGCACTGCACTGCAGGGGTTCTCAACCACTCTTTTAGCATGCTTCCTTTACAGTAACATAAGAAATACTAAAAGTCCTTACAACCGCTTTACCTTTAAGCTGTTTTGGATTTTTGAGATATGTTCTCCCTAAGTAAACTAGGTTGGCTCCTTGGGTTTAAAAGGTACATACCACCATACCAAGCTATTTATTCCTAACCTTTAACAATAAATTTCATAATAGATTTCCTAACACCAGTTGACTGCAGAGACTGACCCTTCAGGGAAAAATAGATTAAAAAAAAAAATCAGGCACACTGAGACACAGATACTATCCAGAAAGGCTATAAAGAGGCCCATGCCCTACATAGCTAAATTTCAAATGTAATTTGCAATGCAAAAGGAAGAAGAAAATTTCTAAACATTGGGTGTGTGGTTGCAATACCCTGATAGTATATAGATTTAATTAAACTATGTTTTTGTCATTCTAATATTCATTTAAAGTAGCTTTCCTTTATTCAGGCTGAAACCGTTTACACAGCATGTTCCATAACAGTTGTATATAGGTTTCACTCAGCTGAAATTGACATTTTGCTTTTTGATACAAATACCACTACATAAATATTTCTATGTTCACTATTTTTTGTAAATAATAAAGCATAGAAAATTAGCTTCTAGGTTGTGACATTCTTTTAGCTGATTCTGTGCCAGTATGTTATAAAGCATGAAGGAGTTCACTTAAAAAGATGTCATGCAGCAGAGCAGAAGTTTCATTAACTAAAGCAGCAATGACTCCTCAAATCAAAGATAATGCAGCCTTGGGAGCATGAACAGAAATGTTACTAGGTTACTCAGGAGAAGAGCAACTACCATAAAACTGTACTGTTCTATCAACAGTCCAGTAATTACCCTGAGCTACAATTCTCTCCATGTGTAACGAAAAAAAACCCGATTTGTACCAGGGAGCAGGGAGACTCCATAGCCTTCTGTGCACAGCCCACCAGGAGAGGGTGATCTCCCAGCAGTGCTTTCACTTCTGAGCTCAGAGGTGAGATCTCCACCTTCTCCCTGGAGGGGACCAGCTAGGAGCACACCGGGCATAAGATCAGTGGAGCAGTTGGGACAGAAGTCTTCCCACCATTTGCACCAAGAAGCCAGAAAACTCCAAACCCTTTTGTGCATAGCCTGCCAGGAGGGAGGGACGGAGGGAGGGAGGGAGGGAGGGAGGGAGGGAGGGAGGGAGGGAGGGAGAGAGAGAGAGAGAGAGAGAGAGAGAGAGAGAGAGAGAGAGAGAGAGAGAGAGAGAGAGAGAGAGAGAGATCTCCCAGCAGTGCTTTCACTTTTGAGCTCAGAGCTCAGAGGCTTACAGGCCCACAGGAGGAACAAACTCCAGCCAGAGACAACAATACCAACTAGCACCAGATGGTGAAAGGAAAGCACAAGAACCCTACCAACAGAAACCAAGGCCACATGGCAACATCAGCACCCAGTTCTCCCACCACAGCAAGTCCCAGATACCCCAACACACCAGAAAATCAAGAGTTGGATTTAAAATCGTATCTCATGATACTGATAGAGGGCTTCAAAAAAGACTTAAATAACTCCCTTAAGGAAATACAGGAGAACATCGGTCAACAGGTAAAAGTCCTTAAAGAGGAAACACAAAAATCCCTTAAAGAAATACAGAAGATCATGGGTCAACAGGCAGAAGCCCTTAAAGAAGAAACACAAAAATCCCTTAAAGAATTACAGAAAACACAATCAAGTGAAGGAACTGTACAAAACCATCCAGGACCTAAAAGTGGAAGTAGAAACAATAAATAAATCACAAAGTGAGACATCTCTGGTGATAGAAAACCTTGGAAAGAAATCAGGAGTCATAGATGCATCATAATCATCAATAACAGAATACAGAGATAAAAGAAAGAACCTCAGGTGCTGAAGATACCATAGAAAACATCTACTCAACAGTCAAAGAAAATGCAAAATGCATAAAGCTGGTAACCCAAAACATCCAGGAACTCTAGGACTCAATGAGAAGACCAAACCTAAGAATTACAGGTATAGATGAGAGTAAGGATTTACATCTTAAAGGCCCAATAAATATCTTCAACAAAATTGTAGAAGTAAACTTCCCTAACCTAGAGAAAGAGATGCCCATGAACATACAAGAAGCCTTCAGAACTCCAAAACAGACTGGACCAGAACAGAAAGTCCTCCCAGCACATAAATAATCAAAACACCAAATTCACTAAACAAAAAAAGAATATTAAAAGCAGTAAGGGAAAAAGGGCAAGTAATTTATAAAGGAAGACCTATCAGAATTACACCAGACTTCACCAGAGACGATGAAAGCTAGAAGATCCTGGGAAGATTTCATACAGACCCTAAGAGAACTCAAACGCCAGCCCAGGCTACTATACCCAGCAAACCTCTCAATCATCATAAATGGAAAAAACAAGACAGTCCATGATAAAACCAAATTTACACAATATCTTCCCACAAATCCAGCCCTACCAAGGATAATTGATGGAAAATGCCAACACAAGGAGGGAAACTACACTCTAGAAAATGCAAGAAAGTTCTTCTTCCAACAAACTCAAAAGAAGATACCCACACATAGACCAAGCTGGCCTCGAACTCAGAAATCTGCCTGCCTCTGCCTCCCAGAGTGCTGGGATTACAGTCGTGCGCCACCACTGCCTGGCATGTAATTCCCCTTTTAATTTAGTAATTTTTTTATGTCTACCATTTTATCTTATTTATGCATTATTTTTCACGATAATCTTCAATTTTAATATGTCTTTCTATATATTTCCTCTATCAGAAATGTTTTCAATGTAAATCTTTGATTTTATCACAAATGTTTCTTTTTTTGTGTGTGGAGGGGTTTTGATCACAAATATTTCTAATTCTACCTTCAATTAATTTAGAAAGATTTTTTATATCTACCATTTTAATATGTAAAATTTTCCATGAAATAGTCAATTTTAATGTGTTTGTCTATATATTTCTTGAATTTTACCAGAAATATTTTCCATGCAAATCTTTAATTTTATCTGAAAATGTTTATAATTCCACCTTCAATCAACTTGGAATTATCTTTATGCCTATCATTTTATCTGTATAATTTCCATGATAATCTTCAATTTTAACATGTTTTTCTATATATTTCTTCAATTTTATCAGAACTATTTTCCATGTGAATCTTCAAGTTTATCAGAAAATGTTTATAATTCCACTTTCAATCAACTTAGAATTTTCAATCAACTTTTATGCTTATCATTATTATATCTATATAAAATTTTCCATGAGAATCTTCAATTCTAACATGTTTTTCTACATTTTTCTACAATTTTATAAGAAATATTTTCCACGTAAATCTTCAATTCTATCATAAAATGTTTCTATTCCATATTTCAATTACTTTAGCAGTGTTTTACATGTCTACCACTTTACTCTTAAATTTTCCATGAAAATTGTCAATTTTTACATGTTTTTCTGAAATATTTTCCATGTAAATCTTTAATGTTATCATAAAGTGTTTGTACTTCCCTTTACTTCCTTTTCAATAACAAACAAAAAAGAAAAAGAAAAAGAAAGAGAAAAAGAAAGAGAAAAAGAAAAAGAAAAAGAAAAAGAAAAGAAAAAACCCACTAGGAGCTACATATGGTCAGATCACATGGTTTTTCTTTAAATTTTTCTGTTCGTGAATCAGCATGCATTAAAGTTACAAGAAGCAATCCTGCTTCTAAGTGGCAAAGAGTAGAGCAAGATTTTGAGCCGAGAAACAAAGCTAATATTGTCATTTTTCTACACATTGTCCTCATTATACAATACTATATTATTGCTTTGAGGCAACATTACCAATAAGTAAAACGAACATTACTGAAGTATCTCTTAGGTGCTATTCAAACACTTAACAAGTATTTTTCTGTCATACTTAGGTACATATACATACCTGAGAGCATTGAGAAGACCTTCTACACTATTAGGAGGTTGGTCCTTAAGAACTTTGATACAACCTTTCATCTGAGGAGAAAAAGAAAAAGTCAATACCACCTTTTTTTTTTTTAATATAACATTCATTTAAAAAAAAGCAAAACTAAAATTGGAACCTTAATTACAGAACTGAAGGAATCATATACTAGAAATGCTTTATTCATTCTTGGGGGTAGAGCTAGCAAATGTTATTATTTTCAGTCTCTCAGTGAGGCAAAACTTTCTAGGAATACAACCAGTCAAAAACTAAGAGAAGACATCCTGAAAAAGATACTATACACTAGTTGCAAGGATAGAATGGATCTATCTGGTCCAGGGAAGAGGAGTTTCCCAGGTAGCCTGTGACAAGCAGGGGACATATGGGGATTCTGTAGAGCTGAGAGGGAGTTAAAGAGTCCTGTAGTCCAGATGCTGGAGGTAAAACTGACTGATGGGTAGATAGTAGGCACAGGCTACACAGAAGGAGAAAAATTTTAGATCTTAAAGGTTAGCCTGGTTGTCTGAAAAACACAACAGCATAAACTTGAAAGAAGAGGTGTGGGGTTTAGCCTCATACTCTACCACTTCCTAGCAACTGTATTACTTAATCTCCTAAAGTGAAGCTGTTGTAGTGAATGGAAAATTCTTGGACAATGTTCACAGGCACATGGGAACAAGGTAAAAATTCTGGAACACAGTTACAACACAAATAAGCTAACGCTAATTCATTTTTCTTTATATAAAAGATACATATGAAAGCTAGTAATCCACAATTGAGAACTAAAATGCTAAGAGCTTGAAATAGTGATTATCAGACAATCCCTACCAAATACTAGTTAGAATGTTCAAGAGTAAACAGAGAAATGAGAAGAACCACTTCACTTCTAATAGGATCTTCCGTTTCTGGCAGATAATGAAAGTAGAAAGTAATAAACTATTCTGAATAGGAAAATGAAACAGCAACAACAAAACAAAACACATAGGCTCTTCCACTTTCTTAAAGAAGCACCAATGTTGACTTTTAATATATGTTCTGAAGTAAACCTTATCTTTGGTTATTAGGCAATAAACAGGAAATTTTATGTACTCATTAGAGATACTACAAAGAAATATTCACCATTACCATTCACTATTAGTAACATCTTTCAATCATCTAACATAGCCACATACTGGCTAGCAACCAGAAGTACAGGACAGTGGAGAAAAAGGAATTCCAACCATATTACAAACTGTGATCAGAATCCGTGAGTCCTATTCTTTAAATAAAACCTTAGTGATTTTCATGAATAAGATCAACTTGAAATCACATAAAGCAATATGTAACTTACATCAATTTTAGAAGTTTTGGCAAATGCTCCCACTGGATGGACGTGGTCATAGAGTATTATGACACCCACCATTACCCTCAAGCAGAATGATACTGTCTCTTCATTGGTAAATCTGCTTCTATATTCCCTGGAGGGCAGAAGATTTGGGTGGGTGAGGTACATTACAAACTCTATAATGAACTGACTATATACACCCACACTTGATTTTGACCTCATTGATATCTGAAAAGAATGTCAACATTATCCCTTTTCTACAAGGCCCTTAGGGAGAAGAAATGGACATGATGAGTCTTACAACCCACATATTGTGGTATCCACCTTTGTACCCACCAGGGTATTATGTTACGTCTTTGACAATTTCAGAGAAACCAAAAATTGCCTTGAAATAAGAGTTTGGCAATGGGTGCTTAGCAACATGAGAAAAGTCACTTGTTCAATGGAACAAGTAGGTTTGCTATTTACATGTTATTATAATACAGGATTCAATCAATTGTCTCATTTAGAAAAAAGAAAACAGAACTCTGATCCACATAGAATACAATGTGGCAAAGCAGTAGACCAGACTCAGAATGGGGACAGGGATCCAGCAGGTAGTGGGCTGGCAGTATGAATCCCTTTATTTTTCTAAACCCCATTCTCTTTCACAGGAGGAAAGAGTAGAAGGTGCTTATCCTCCTGCCCCTGGCGTTCATCAATAACACAGAGTGTAGAAGAGTACTTTGGGAAATGAGTGATGTAAAAACAAAAGATCTTTAATAAAAACTATCTTACTCAAGAATCCAAGACACATTCATTCTGGTGCTGATAGCAAAAGCAATCATATGTACCACAAATGCCTTCAGATAAATCAGGATGTCAGGACACAGAGACAAAACTAAAGTGTGAGAGAACGTGGTGAATGAAACATAATAACAGCCTTCTGAAAGGAATCTTCCCTGAACTCTCAAAAATCACGAAACTCTTGTTCTGGTGGGAAAAAAATTTGAAGTGCCCATAAGTCCAAATCTATGTTTCAAAAATAAATACACTAAAATGCCAAATTATTTTTGACTTTGTTCATACATTCAACATCTGATGGTCAGGATAAGCTTCATTTCTTTTTTCACAGAGACATCTGTGTTTGGATCTGCTTTAAAATGCCAGTCATTTCAGCAGTATGCTGAGGTGAAACAATCATGTACTCACGGTGTCTCCAACATGACTCTGCACACACTTGCCATGGTGCTTAAGCAGTCTGTGGTATTTTCTATTGGCAAATTTTTATTCTGTAAGTGTACAGAGAGAACAAAAGAAGCAAGTAAAAGTAAAATATGTGATACTTCAGAGTAATTTAAAACTTTATAGAATCCCAGAAACCAGCAAATGCTCTGGCTCCTATTTCTAACTTTCTAAGCAATGACCGTGATTCTAATCACTGTTTCCTGATCAGGGGATAGAACCATGTACAAAACAGCCATGACCTTGTCACCTTCAGAAGACATTTCTGTTAGGTGAGTGAGAAGAATAAGCATAACCTTTCAACTACAGGAGACGAAGATCAGCCTGAAGGGAAATTTTATTGATTTCATTATATCTTACTTATGGTACGTGGGTATTCTCTTGTGCCACAGTGGAGAAACTTGTGGTAGTCTGTTCTCTCTTACTTTATGAGATCTAGAAATCAGTCTCAAATTATCAGGCTTAATGGCAAGCCATCTCTCCAGACCATGGCAAACATTTAGTGGAACAAGAGTAGAAATAAGAATAGGTAAGGGGCAGCAGTCTGATCTGGGTATGTAGCAGGAGCAGGGGCTAAGTTCTCATAAGCATCATATACTTTTAAGAGAATCCAGCAGAATGATTCTGTGGATCAGATCAAATCAATGCAGAAAGGAACTTAAAATGATCATCTGAGATTTTTACTCATTATTAGTGAAGGAAAGGGAGGGTTCTAAAGGCAATCAGAGCACACTTAGGCTATGTGATCACAACAGTACTCAGAGTACCTCCAGAGAGGCCGCAAAGCAAGTGGGCAGCTGTGCCCATGCAGGCCTCAGTTAGGGGTCACTGTCTCAGGGTCATACTTGGAATCACATGACTGCTGACATAATCACATCTGCAGTGAGTGGAACAGCATCAATGCAGAGAAGGTTACCCAACAACTCACCTCTGATACAAATTTTGTTGTTGCATCACTTAAAGTTTTCAGCATTGGGGTGGCTTCAGCATAAAACAAAGACATTCGATTTGCCAATTCATTATTTACTTCATTTTCTCCTTCTGCCTGTGTGGAAATCATTTGACATTAATTCACAAATTATTAAACCAATGAATGAATGAAGAGACTGAAAATAATATTAAACAATTGTTTAAAAAAACTATCTATTCAAACATATTAAATGGTATTATGGAATTGTAATACATTGATGGGACATCTTACTACACAAGAGACTGCTCAGAAGGCTCTGGAAGATGAATTACACTCCATCTTCCAGTATGAACAGAAGGATCTACCCAGTACCACGATAAAATACAGGCAACAACAAAAGGAAGGGGATCTCAGACTAAAAGAAAATGAGGATTGATGAAGTCTTGGGCTTTTACAAGTGATGATGTATATACATAAACAAACAAGTTATTTCTATTGGCAGAAGGAAAATAAATTTTTAAAATGTCTTAGCAGAGCACATTTTGATACATTGAGTGTAACAGCAGACAGCAACTAGTGAAAATTAAAGTAGAAGTGAGACTGTTGAGGGCCTTAAATGCTACTTCCAGTTTAGCATTTTCCTTACAAATCGGGATCCATTTGGAGAATTAAAAGGAGTATCAAATAAATGTTTAAAAAAAGGAAAGTAAACCAACCCAAAATAGTAGGAAGACAGTTCCAAAAGGTCAGAAAAGAAGTTATGTGCTACAAATTAACTGAAAGAGAGGAAAATGAGCTATGAGGTTAATAGAAAAGAGAAGAGATACACAGCAAGTTGGGCAAGAATATGAATCTAAGCGATCTCACTGAGAACTTCGAACTTTGCGCATAACTCTTGAGAGTGTAAGATAGCTTGAAGATCTCTCTAAAGTCCTGGGCCTCTTGTGTAGAGATGGAGATGACAAAGAGGGTAAAAGAATGAGTTTTGTTTATTTACCAGGTGAAAATAAAAAACAAAACCAAACCAGACAGACACTATAAATCAGTTTCACACTAAGTGGTCTGTATAAGCCCAAACTGTTGTAAAGAACAGAGAAACCCTTTACCTCCAACCAGGTGCCCATTTGAAAATAATCATTTCATAGAGATGTTTCAGTACCAATAAATACATAAGTAAATGCTGCCTTTGGAGTTAAACATTCTCTCTGACCCTCTATCAGCCCTTACACAGCTCCAGTACACCTATATGAAACTACTAACATGACCATAGAGTTGTGTTGTGATTTCTCCTATTTTGACACCAATTACCACAATATGGATCCACTAAACACAAAGAGTATCTTCACCTGTAATTCCATGAAAGTAGAAAAAAGCACTAAACACTTTGGGGAGGACAGAAGAGACTAGCAGCCCAAAGGAACCAGGAAAGAAGCTATGATGCTAAGGCCTAGGCCCAGAAATGACTTTCTCATCAGCATGAAGCAGATAACTTCTTGCCACTGGCAGTTAATTTTCTCATTCTACGTCAGTTTTCTTCAGGAGTCACCACTGTAACAATAACATTCATGCAAAATTTTTTGTTCAGTTAAAATAATAGTATACAAAGAGATTTAAAGGATTACTGATATAAAGGCAAAATGCAATTTTATTGAAGTAGTTGTGGAAATTAAAGGCATTAGAAAAAAAGAATATATGCTACAAGGTTTGCTATAGTTTGAGCTCTCCTTCCACAGGAGCTTTAACTTCTGAATAAGCTGGAGGCAGAGGCTGGTGGAGTTCAGTGAGTTCCAGGCTAGCTTAGGCTACATAGTAAGTTCCAGGACAGCCACTGCGATGGAGAGATCTTGCCTCAAAAAACAAAACAAACAATCCATCTAGTGAGTGGGAGGGTAAATGAATGAACAAAGGGAAGAATAAAATCAAGTTATTCTTGCCACCACTAAATCTAATTGATAGCAAAAGCTTACCGGGACATTATTAATTCTCATACGACTCAATGTTCTTCTGTAGTAGCTGAAGTCATTTTGTATGGCAGGATTTGTCATCTAAAGAGGGAGGGCATGTATGAAAGAACACTGTAATTTATGAAAGACAACTGCTATGTATCAAATGCTAATATAAACTAGGTGAAAATCTAATTTAGTTTGAACTGGTAACCTAACATTCTCATGTAACTTTAACAACTACCTGGTATACTTACAAAAGCTCGTAGTACTTTTGAACTCTTCAGTGCATTTTTTCCCTTGGACACAAGGTCTTGAACCTTACAGAGTTCAAGGACCTTAAACTCAAAGAGACCTTTGGGCCTATGCCTTCCCCAAGTGCTGGGACTAAAGGTGTGTACTATCATACACAACAGCATTCATGCTAACTGCAAATCATAGACTGTTTCCAATTGTGGGCTTTATGCATTCTTCCTTTTCAATAACTTTAGGTAAAACCTTACGAGCTTGTTTATCAAAAATATTGATATTACAAAACCAAACAGAAAACAAATGTAAGTGTACTTGCTTTGAATAAAAGATTATGTATGTACTTTATATTTTTGTACGTTTGTGCCCAAATTATTAATAGTAATTAACAGTTGTCTGTATGAAGTAACACAGAAACATAACTCTTCCATTTTCTACAAAAGGTAATCAGGATCCTTAAAAATAAAGTCTCATAATTTGAACTCAGGACTTCGATTAAAAAAACAAAACAGTGCATGCCAGGTGGTGGAGGCGCACGCCTTTAATTCTAGCACTCAGGAGACAGAGAAAGGTAGATTTCTATGAGTTCAAGGCCAAACTGGTCTCCAGAGCAAGTTCTAGGACAGCCAAGGCTGTTTCAAGACAGAGAAACCCTGGTATACTCACAAAACCCTGGTATACTCTTGAAAGAAAAGTGTTTTATTAGACTTGCTCCACATTGCAACATGGGAGTTATAAGTATAAATATTATAAAAAGTTAGATAACAAGATAAATAGGGAAGAAGAAAGTAAGAGTGGGGAAGGGGGAGAAAAATATGTTTTTTTTAATATATATATATTAAAAAAAAAGGACAAACAGAAAAAAAACCCAGAGAAGCAGCTTGGGATTACGTTCTGCTTACAAATTCACATTCACAAACAGTGAATGACTCCTGTGTACTTGGCTGGCTGCCACTTCAGCTCTAGCTTTCCACTTGAGTAGGAATCATTTAAATACAGGTTTTAAAAGGTTCCTCCTCTTATTCAGCAGAAAAAAAGATGGTTTTTATAAAAAGTCTATCACCAGACTCTACCTTGAGCTCATCAAACCGGAGTGTGAAGTGAAGAATCTCTGCAAACTGTTTAGCAAGAGCCTGCTCTCGCTCTAGATGCTGCGTGGGGGAGTATGGCGTACTAGTCAAGGCTCCCAGAAGGCCTCTTAATGCTGCTTCTAATGAAAAGAAGATGAATACGTTGTCAGAGAGTTCAATTCCCAACCAATATTCAGATGCACATATTCTCTCTCTGTAACCAAGATGAACCAACACCTTACCACTGCTAATACTGCACATACTCAAACTATCTACTGCAGTAATACTTAGCTTAATAAAAACTTTTAAAAGAGCCAATTCTATCATAAACTCAGATTCGACATGATACAGAGCATGAATCTAAACACCAAGGGCACAGGGTAAACTGTTCTGTTTCCCTTGTTTGGTAGCTCTGACATCCTAAGCATCCCAAATGCTGAAATTAAGCCTGAAACTTGATCAAATGTAGGCAAATGCTAATTTTTCTTTAACATCCTGTTAGACTTTTTTCTTCTGCTGAAAGGACCTCAAATTTTGTTTTCTAATGACAAATTTCTAATACAGAAAAAATTAATCCCTGCTCCCAAACTGAAATTGTTCTCTCCTTACTTGATTTTCTCATCCACTCTTATACCTTATAAGGCACATATAACCTCACATTTCAGCCTTTATACTGCAGGTGAAGTAGCGTTTTAACATGGCAATTATGACATTACCCAGCTTACAAAGTTCTTGAGCTAGAACAAGGGGAAACGAGGTGACCAGAAGAGAGGAAGCATCTGTAACGAGTTCTCCTTTAGAGACAAGTGTCAACACCAGAACCTTTGAAAACTCAAAGGACCCAACACCTGCTATCTCCTGAGTTTTTAATCTTAGCCATTCTGACTGGTGTGAGGTGAAATCTCAGGGTTGTTTTGATTTGCATTTGCCTAATGATTAATGATGTTGAACATTTCTTAAGGTGCTTCTCAGCCATTCGAAATTTTTCAGGTGAAAATTCTTTGTTTAGCTCTATACTCCATTTTTTAATAGGGTTATTTGGCTCTCTGAAGTTTAACTTTTTTATATATTGGATATTAGCCCTCTGTTGGATGTATGATTGGTGAAGATCCTTTCCCAATTTGTTGGTTGCCATTTTGTCCTTTTGACAGTGTCCTTTGCCATACAGAAACTTTGTAATTTTATGAGGTCCCATTTGTCAATTCTTGATCTTAGAGCATAAGCTATTGGTTTTTTGTTCAGGAACTTTTCCCCTGTGCCCATGTTCTCAAGGGTCTTTCCCAGTTTCTTTTCTATTAGTTTCAGTGTGTCTGGTTTTATGTGGAGGTCCTTGATCCACTTGGAGTTAAGCTTAGTACAGGAGATAAGAATGTATTGATTTGCATTCTTCTGCATATTGACCTCCAGTTGAACCAGCACCATTTGTTGAAAAGGCTATCTTTTTTCCACTGGATGGTTTTAGCTCCTTTGTCGAAGCTCAAGTGACCATAGGTGTGTGGGTTCATTTCTGGGTCTTCAATTCTATTCCATTGATCCGCCTGCCTGTCACTGTACCAATACCATGCAGTTTTTGACCCTACTGCTTTGTAGTACTGCTTGAGGTCTGGGATACTGATTTCCCCCAGAAGTTCTTTTTCTGTTGAGAATAGTTTTAGCCATCCTGGGTTTTTTGTTATTCCAGATAAATTTGAGAATTGCTTTTTCTAACTCTGTGAAGACCTGAGTTGGGATTTTGATGGGGATTGCATTGAATCTGTATATTGCTTTTGGCAAGATGGCCATTTTTACTATATTAATCCTGCCAATCCACGAGCACGGAAGATTTTTCCATTTTCTGAGGTCTTCTTCAATTTCCTTCTTCAGAGACCTGAAGTTCTTGTCATACAGATCTTTCACTTGTTTGGTTAGAGTCATACCAAGATACTTTATATTGTTTGTGGCTATTGTGAAGGGTGTCATTTGGAGAAAGAGGAACACTCCTCCACTGCTGGTGGGATTGCAAGCTGGTACAACCTCTATGGAAACCAGTCTGGCGGTTCCTCAGAAAACTTGGCATGACACTTCCAGAGGACCCTGTTATACCACTCCTGGGCATATACCCAGAGGATTCCCTGGCATGCAATAAGGACACATTCTCCACTATGTTCATGGCAGCCTTATTTAAAATAGCCAGAAGCTGGAAAGAACCCAGATGTTCCTCAATGGAGGGATAGATACAGAAAATGTGGTATAATTTACACAATGGAATACTACTCAGCAATTAAAAACAATGATTTCAAGAAATTTTTAGGCAAATGGTTAGAACAGGAAAATCATCCTTAGTGAGGTAACCCAATCACAAAAGAATACACATAGAATGTAGTCACTGATAAGTGGATATTGCCCCAGAAGCTCTGAATACTCAAGACAATTAACATATCAAATGATTCCCAAGACAAAGGAAAGAGAGGGCCCTGGTCCTGGAAAGGCTTGATACAGCATTGTAGGGAATTACCAGGTCAGAGAAATGGGAGGGGGGGGTGATTGGGGAAGGGGCAGAGCGAAGAGGGCTTATGGGACTTATAGGGAGGGGGGAAATGGGAAAGGGGAAATCATTTGGAATGTAAACAAAGAATATAGAAAATAAAACTCAAAGGACATGGCTGGGGGTGTGGGGGTGACAGACACAACATAGCACATAGGAACACAATTATTGTGAATGCTTTTGCTTGTAAATCTTTAAATGTTTTTGAGTAATGCAGCATGCTAGGGATGCAACCTGGTTGAGATAGTGCTTGCCTAGAAGGCTTGAGGTCTTTGGTTCAATCCCCAATACCACATAAATTTGATATGCTTGCCTTAGCAACCAGAAAGTCGTAAGTGAAATGCCAAAATCAGTGGGGGAGGAAGGAGCACCAAACCCTATGGAGGGAAAGGCAGGCAGATCTGTAAGTTCAAGGGCAGCCTGGTCGTCTACATCATGAATTAGGGACAGTTAGGACCACATAGTAAAAGCATGTCACGAAAAAATCAAGATAAAAGTCAAGAGACTAGGAGCTGTACATACAGGACCCCATAGCAGAAGAAGGAAAAAAAAACCCAACTACTGTAATCTGAGTTCCACACCTGTTCTGCGATATAGATAAACATGCATGTATCTGCCTGGATTTGTGTATGTATGTGCATTACATGCATGCATGGTGCCCACAGAGAATAGATTCTCTGGAAGTGGGAATCATAAATGGTTTTGAGCCAACACAAGGGTGCTAGGAATCAAATCCAGGTCCTCTGTAAGAACAGCAAATGCACTTAATTACTGAGTCAATTCTGCAGGCCATAAATAAATAAATCTTAAAGAAAAAAAAAGGTTCAAGGTCATCTTCAGACATGGTCAGCTCAAAACCAACAGACTATCAGAGATCCTGTCTGAATCAAAAGCAAACAAACAGTTCACTACTTAAAAAAAAAACAATAGCAGTCTGGCAGTGATAGTGCATGCCTTTAATCAACCCCAGCACTTGGGAGGCAGAGGCAAACAGATCTCTTACTTCAAGGTCAGCTTGGTCTACAGAGTGAGTTTCTTGGTCTACAGAGTGAGTTTTCGGACTACAAAGGGCTACAAAGAGAAATTACTTCTTGAATACAAAAGGGGAGAAACACACACACACACACACACACACACACACAATAACCACCACCACTAAAACCCCAAACCTCAAAACAAAGAAGAAAAAAGCCCATGAAAACAGCTGCCATGATGACTGTGCTCCACGGACCCTGGACAGAAGAAGGTAGACCTTGGTGAGAACAAACATTATGATGACTATTAACACAGGTAGTTGCCTCAACAGGAAAGGCCTTAGACTAACACAAAAAGAAAATTTCTCTGGCCAATATGATTGTCAACAAAACAGCCTGGCAGCATTAGCCTTATAACTCTAACAGGATTCAAACAAGCAAGTTACCAAGGTCTCTTCTGAAGTACATAATGTGTATGTCTTCAGCCAAGGCCAGGAGCTCTCTCATTGGTACTACAACACTCTTAAGGATTTGTACAACTTGATAGTTGTTGGTATCCCTCAAGCTGTCTGGTATTCATTCTCATCTCTGGCTCCACAATAGAGGGGTAGGTAGAAAAGTAGGAGAGGTTTAAGAGATATAGGCAAAAGACTGAACAGACTGCAAGTCTATATAGAATACTGAAACTCTGGATATGATCAAGATTATTCAGCTAGTGAGAGTCAAACAGGGCTAATATGCCTCAAAAGCCTATCATGTATTATTGATCTTAAGGTCCCAATACATATTTAAGACACCAAATTTGTGTAGCCATTAAACTATCAGCCACTCGTTTAACAACACTAAGTCAAAGAAATGCAACCCATTAGCAAGGGAAGTAGAAATATTAACCAGGTTACTGAGTTGCGAGGGAGGTAATCCGTTAGGTTTCATAGTCTTACTTTACTCATGACTTTATGGAGCTGTGAGAGTTCTGTTATGAAGAGCTCAAGGCCTGCTCCAAAAGCAGGAACATCAAGCTTTTGCTATGGATTGTTACTATATTCTCTGCTGGAGTAGAACAACATCTACCAGATTAATTCACACTTACCAGATTAATTCTAACATCTAGAACATCAGAAAACTTTGAAACCCAACCACTTGGGTTTGTTTTTCCATTGTTCAAAAATATACACTAAGGGACTAAGATAGCTTCAATAGAATCTGAGCATTTTAACTTCAAAGGATGCTAAGTATGAACAGAGTAAGAAGGAGTGTGTACAGTAGTAAAAATAATCAGGATGATGACTTGACAGAGATTACAGAGTGCAAAGCAACAGACCACAGAGACACTTCACTAAAGTCCAAATAACTGGACAAGAACTCATTTTCATGCTTTACGCTTCAAATATTTTTTCATGCAAAAATAACCTACAGCTATAACTTATAGTAAAAAGAGCTCGGGGGCTGGAGAGATGGCTTTCCGGAGAGCACTGGTTGTCTTGCAAAGGACCAGGACCAAGGGTTCAATTCCCAGCACCCACCTGGCATTTCACAACCGTTTGTAACTCTAGTTCCAGGGGATCTGGTACCCTCATACACACATACAAGCAGACAGAACACCAATGTACAGTAGGAAGGAAGAAAGAAGGAGGAGAGCGCAGAGGAGAGAGGAAGGAGGAAGGGAGGGAGGAAGGGAGGAAGGAGAAAAATAAACACTTGTTGCACAAAGTGAGGACTTGGGTTTATATGTCCAGACCCACAGGAAAGTCAGGCATGGCAGCACATGCCTGCAACACTAGTCTAAAGGGTAAGCTTCTGGATAGTAGGCAACCCTGTCTCACTCAAAGATACAGAAGAAATCATTATAAGACATTCTAACAACCTCTGGCTTCCAAATACACCACACCACACCACACCATACCCACCCAGTTTTTTTTTTTTATTATTTTTTTAATGTTTTTCTTTTTTTTTTAAGATTTATTATATGTAAGTACACTGTAGCTGTCTTCAGACACACCAGAAGAGGGCGTCAGATCTCTTTACGGATGGTTGTGAGCCACCATGTGGTTGCTGGGATTTGAACTCAGGACCTTCGGAAGAGCAGTCAGTGCTCTTAACTGCTGAGCCATCTCTCCAGCCCCCCCCCCCCCCACCCAGTTTTTAAAAAAAGGATATTTATTATAAAAATACTTTCCAATTCCTGTTTAATTATATCTAGTGTCTGCCCCTAAGGGTTAGGATGCCACACTGTGGTCTACCAAACACAAGGCACTGGGTTCTACCTCAATATGAGGGGTGAGAACTCAAGAGAGTCTGTCATCAGGCTAATGTAATTTCTTATACTGAGATGCAAAGAAATCAGATCTCCTTCTGTAAATCACAACTTGCTGAGGAAAACAGTCTAAACAATTCAAAAGGTTGAGAAAATTATGAGAACAATACCAAGTGTTCATGCGTAGTCTGTTGTACCTACACAACAGATACACAGCCAACTTCAGTACTGCAAACAAAATCATCTAAATAATTCTAGACCTAAAAAGCATTCTTATCAGGAAAGTAAAAAATTACAAAGTTTTAAGCTTACCTAGTCTCTGAGAAAATTCGTAAAATTTCTTTAATTTGCCTACTAGTGGCACGACTGCACCCCATGCCTTCTCTTGCAACTTCTCATCGGCTGGATGCTGGATTGCCTTAAAAATCCAAGAAACAAAAAGTTGAGATTTATAAAAGTTACAACAGTCCTTTTTTACATTAAGGCAAAAGTTTTAGCAAATGAAGGAGATCTGGATATTTAAAGAATAGAATGACAGACACAGAAATTCCAAGTTTGGACTTTCTTAACCCCACAAGTTTTTTCCCACAACAGATACTGTACTAATAAAATCAACACTGTTAGCTATATGACAACTTGGTGTCATTTAGATCCACAAAAAGAAAATGTCTTATACTATTTCTTCTATTGTAGAGACACTCTTGGTATGAATTCAGGAAGAAATAAAGTAAGACAATACATGAAAACACCAACTCTGAGAAAGAGCCAAAAAGCTGTAATTCAATTTGCATGGTCCACGCCAGCTCTAAGAGACCTGGCCAACAAGAACCCGAATCAACCTGAAAAATGCAATTTAGAAATATTGCAAATACTCATTGTTTTGAACTAAAATACTTTTCTGGATTCCAAGTTTTTTCAGGCTTTCCTGAGTAAAAAGATAGGAAAAAACAAAACAAAACAACCCAGCTTCAGATCTAAGGGAAGAAATCAAGACAAAGCCGGAGCTCACGAATGCACAGACCTCTGTCAGCTCAAGTCCTTCAAGCTATTCTGCGTCTCCTCTGAGTATGGGGTTATTCCCAGGTGAAAGAGTTGGCTTACTTTTACTTGCCAGTTGCCTACAGATGCTTTCTTAATCCTTTATCAAACGCAGTGTAGTTTTCCCTCCAACAACTTGCTTTGCTTTCTCAAACATTTTAAACAACCCAAAGTTTAAAATGACAGAACTTTAGCTATGGCAGGAGCTGCTTGTAAGGGTCACCAGGCATGACATGTTTAGTTCCCCCAAGGCACTGGTACTGAATCTATGCACACAAAAACAAAACTCAGGAAGGCAAAATAAAATTATACTCAGATTTAAAATTTCTGTGAATTAGGTGCAAATAAATAAATAAATAAATAAATAAATAAATGGGCTGTATAAGTAATTCAAAATCACAGACCTACTACGTAGCCCAGACTGTCCTCAAACTCATGATCCCACTGCCTCAGCCTCCCAAGTTTTGAAATACAGGTATATGCTACCACATCTAGCCAATATTTTCAAATTTTGAGGTTTTTTTTTTAAATAATTCTTAAGATACAACAGGAGCCTAAAGCCAATATTACTGATGTTAGAAATACTATCTGGAAATACCGTAATATCAATGATCACAACATGTAATAAATATTCCTAACTTCATAAAAAAATTTTTTGATAACATGCTAATATATCTAGTGGGACTGTAAATTCAGGAAACAAGCAAACAGTTAAAACTAACTTTCACTGATTTCCTCTTAAGTATCCCAACTTCTCTTATGAAGGTCTACACACTAATGCATCTCCATAACACACAAATGTGCCTGTAAATGCTGTCTACTGTCTCCAGTGAGCAAGCTACTTCCTAGGACCTGCTTTGCCTTATGGATTAAAGACAACATGTTCCTTCATGGCTAACATCCTATGGATCTTAGTGTCTGCTTCCTTCACCTGTCGCTTCAGATTCACTGCTGTTGGTAATAAGGTTTTGAGCCAGTATTCATAATAAGTCAATATACAAGATAGCACTTAGTAATGTCAAAGGCAAAGCTATCTTAAAATAAGTACTACAACTCATTTTCAAATCTGTTAAACTTTAGGGCAGAATTCAACATTACTGGAGGTTCTTACTCCCTCACTAGAGGTTTATACTAAAGAACATACTTATCTTAATTAATAATTACTCCTTTTAAGGTTATATGTTTAATGTAGTGATCTACTTATATGTATGTTTTGTCTGCATGTATGTCTGCGAACCACATGAAAGGATGGTGCCTGGAGGCCAGAAGAAGGTGTTGAGTCCCCTAGAACTAGAATTTCAAATGGATATGAGCCACCATGTGTGTGCTGGGAATTGAATCGACCCATAACCCAAGCCTCCTGGAAGTACAACCAGTGCACTTAACTGCTGAGCCATCTCTCAAACCATATTTATTCTATTTTAAAGTCACATTTTATAAATTTTATAAATGTTATTTAATACATACTCAAGTCCTTAACAAGCTAGCTACCAGGAAACAATTTGTGTTGTTACATGCCAGTACTATGCTACACTATTTATATGGAGTTTTATAATTTTATTAACTACAGAAATATTTCTAGTTGCTTCCATTTTTTTTATGGTGAGTTAAGGAGCCATTATTCTTTACATTTTTTCTTATTTGGAACATATAGATACAAGTACCTCATTTAAAATAATAAGATACAAGTACAAATAATTTTAGAGGTTTTGTTTTTTGATACAGTGACCTCTTGATAACCATTTTATAGTGTCAACTTGCACTGACTTAACAGGCCATACTCTTCACAAAAGAAACTTCTTCAGAGATACATGTTTATTCACAAAACCATAATTTTCTGTCGTCTGTTTTTCACAGGCCACCTGTTGCAGTCCCAGCAGATATCAGTTCTTTGCATGTACTCAGCACTGTCCTTTCATGTGAACTGCTTTCCTACTATTCAGAAACCTAATCACATGTATGGATCCACACATTTCTTAAAACTTTAACTGCCTGAACACTATCTATATCTGTCCAATCCACAGATAATGTGCTTCTAGTTTTCCAGTTAATATATTTTACTACTGTTTTGCTTATACACTTCTGTCTTTAATTTCCTTTTGTTATGTTTATTTGTTTTAATTGAAGACAGGGTCTTACTCAATAGCCCAGGTTGGCCTCAAAACTCAGGGCATCCTCCTGCCTTTGCCTCACAAGTGCTCAGATTGTAGGTATGAATCAGCACACATTAACCTCTTTGTCCTTAAGTCCTTTACCAAATAGTTAGAAATGGCATAGTAAGTCACAAAGCTCGATAAGGTCAGTCTCTTAATATTTTCCCCTTATACTTTTATGTTTTCTAGTGTTATATGATTATATTTTTGCTTCCCTACACAAGCCTTTAAATATATATGTACACACACACATACACAAACACTTTAATGCATTTGTTTACTTTTCCACATCAAAAATTGTGGAAAGATGTGAATTATATATCGCTATAGCCCTGAGAAATCAGCTCAGTTGCATACCTAGGACATGTGGAGAACTCCAATCCTTGGCCAAGGTATTCAGAGTTTCTGTGGCTTTTCCGAAATGACCTATATAAACTTTCCTACTATCGTACTTTCTTTCCAGAAATTAACTCAAACTAAGCAAGAAGTCAATGAAGTGTACATGAGAATAGAGACCAAGCCTTTCCCACAAAAACACAGAGCAATCCTCTGATGGAAATGAAACTTTTTTCAATCCTAAGAGTTCTACCTATAGGAAAAAAATACACAAGTGTCTTTGTAGTGAATGAGATTTTTTTCCCCCTTCATTTACTCTAAGAAGTAACTGAAAAAAAAAGTAACTATGATGAAGTGATGCTCCAGTATTTATTTCCTCAGCAGTTTACACCTTGCTAGGCACTGAATATGTAAGAACCTGGGGTTTAACACTCAAGCTTGGTGGGTGAGTGGTATAGAAATAAACACCAAGTCATCATTATTTTTTTGAGGCTCATGAGTACCATAAAAGACACATGTGTTTAGTACTAGGAAACACAGAGTAAGGGGAAGTAGGTGTGAAGTACATGAACATGTCAGTACATGTGAAAGAAAGAAAGGAAGGGCATTCTACACCAAGGCAAAGGTGAGATCGCTCTGCAAGACAGCTTGGTCACAAACAGGAAAAGACTACATGTCATTTCAGTGTCCCTCCTCACTTACAGTAGAGAGCTAGCAAGTAACCACAGCATCCTCTTCTGTCTGCACTTTCTATGAGGTACTACTACAGCAGGCATCAAAGGATAATCGATTGGGAGCCCAAAAGACTGGTCTTTGATGACCTCTGTACCTCTTGATACTGAAAGTAACAGAAGCAAGGATGGCATGAACAAAGCACTAGTATTGCCTTCAAGAAATGTGATGTTCTATTCAGGTTTAGAGGCAAGACAAGAGAATTTGAGCACTGTATCAGAGTAGAGTAAGTACATTCAGAGGAAAGAAAAGCAAGTAAAGGTGTGATTAAGAGACAACATAGTGAAAGAGAGTAAAGTTCTAGACTGGAACTTGAGAATAAAGGTAGAAATAATCAGGGGAGTTTCAGTTTCTGAAAAATAAAAATAAAAAAGGGAGGACAATTCAGAGTCTAGAACAAAGGTAGAAACACTTCATTTCACACATTCCTTATAGCATGCACCTATTAGAGAAGAGGCAGGTGGGGAGGGGCTGGAGGTGGAAGAAGTATCTTGGGTGGTTTCCCATTCTCCTAGGAAGCTTAGGAACTGAAAAATAGAGCTGGAGGTGGGAGGATTTTGGGGAAGGGAGCCAGAAAGTAATATTCTTTTTCCAAAAGAGAAAAACAAAAATAAATAGTTCCCAAAGGAAAACCCAATTTTCATGTGTGACTATAACAAACAGATGTTATTAAATCACATATGAGTAGGTAGCACTGCCCCTTTGTAATACCTCTCTGTCCCAAGTGGTCTTTCAAATATCCAGGACAAGTACAGAAAACAATAGAAATTAAGCCAATTGACAAGCTGCCAACTGGCCTTTACTGATAAGTGCCTATAAAAATTATAAACTTTACCTCTCGTATTTCGTGGCCAGCTCCTCTGTACGACTGCAAGTCCTCCAAGATGCCTTCTGCATCTTTTAACACTACATTCACCTGATTATATATTTCCTTCTCAGACTCTGTAGGCTGGGCATCTAAACAGCATGAAAGCACAAGAACATTTACAGTGGCATGAATATTTTAATACATGTATTAACTAAAAGCAATTAACAACCCAATTTCCAAGGATGAGTTAGATTTTATTCAATATAAATTTTACTCTTTTAGAAGACACATTTAAACTAATTTCAAATTTATACAAACTATAAAGAAGAGGAAAAATAAATATATGTTTAATTTAATTTACAAACTACTGTGGTATATTGAACCAATCTGAGAGTTCTAATCAAAATTTAGACTGGTACTACTTATAGCTTTGGCTTGTTCAGATAGTTTCACTACACAGTACACTCTGGCTTTTAACATTATGTATCCCAGGCTGCCCTTAAACTTGTAAATCTTCTGCCTCAGTCTGAATGCTGGGATTACAAAAAAGCGTATCAGTGTCTGATATGCTTAATAATCACATTTTTGTACTGCATGCCTGTCACTAACAAAACAAATGAAGCATCACTATTTTATTTTAATGCAACAGAAATGAAGTCTACCTATTAATGTATCTTGCTCATCTACAGTTTAAAGCTACTTCATTTTCCTTTATATTCCTATGAAGCTCATTTTATTTTTAATAACTGAGGTTTTCTTGGGGCCACTTAAAAACGTCTGAACAACTGGGATCATATGAGGTTATGAGAAAGGATAATATGCTTAAGACCAAGCGTATGGCGCTCTCACTGAAGTTCTCTCTTGGTGAGTATGAGGCCAAGGTTCCTGTGCAGGAGGACAACTACAAAACCGCTACAGAACTCCTGAGCAGTGAGGGCGGGTACTGTAAGCTGCCTGATCACTGCTGAAATTCTGAAATGACAAAGCAAAACCTGACTTTTTACATATCTAGGATGGAGGAGGAAGAAAACGAAGGAGTAATTACAGTTATAAGTATTATGGTACAAACATACAGGCAACTTTACTACCAGTGGTGCTAAAAAGAAAACATATGTTGAAAGGTGATAAAATTTGGATTTCTTTCTGCCAGAAAAAAGGTAACAGAAATCTCATTTTTAATAGCATGGTCATTTGTTTCCCCTAAGAGTAAATTTTTTAATATACTCCTTTCTATTTTGAGACAAAAAAAAGTGGATTGTTCAAGCAAAGAGTTTTTCATAAGTCTTTCCAACTAGAGCATACTCAATAGTACAAATAAGGTATAGAGTATGTAAAATAATGCCTTAAGGAAGAACTATGCTGGCAAGATTCCTCCATGCTACATGTTATTTTTAGGGAAAGGAGAGCTAATCTAAATTTAAAAAATGAATTCAAAATATTTCAAGCCAGACTCAACGGTTTATTTTGTTTGCTAGGCTTTATATCTATTTATCCCTTTGCTCAGAAAATAAAGAAAATTTTATTTCATACATGAGACTAAATGTAATAACATCTTATATTCTATCTTTATTTTATGTTTGGGATAAGTAATGATTCAGTTTCCCCTATTATCTTCCAACTAGTCAATAATACACAACACATTTAAAATGAACCAATTATAGTACCCAAGTTTAAATTTAATATACATAAGACAGCACTACAGAAACAGTAAGAAAACATTAGTGTGGAAAGCCAACTTTAAAAATATGTTTAGATATTTGTTCCCTTAATTACTCTTTAAAAATAAAAATATAATAGTTAAAGAGTAGCCATTAGAAATATTAAAAGATAGTGTTCAAAGTTACAAACATTCTACTAAAAGCAAATACTGAATTATAGATAAATGTCTAGATTTATAAATAGCAGGCTGTCATTTTAAAGCAGTACTGTTTCCAGATATAGCCAGACCGTATTTTCAAAGCTATGATTAGGCACACCACTTAAAAAAAAAAAAAAAAGCACACCCATCGCTGTTATACTTACACCAGATGCAGCATAGAGAAATACTTTGTACATGCAAAAATGAAAGTTCAGTTCTTTCTCATATGAACTGTGGAACTACAGACACAACATCAATAGACACATAGTTTGAAGCTATGAGGTGGGATTTCATGACAAAGGACAGTATTTTACATTTCAAAGGCATTTGTATCATCAGAAGACTAAAATATGTATTTTGGGTGTGGTCACTAGGCTAGTAACATAAAAATGTGACACTGAGTTTACACATAAACAAAACATTATCCAGGAGATTTAAGTAGACCTTGTAAGTAGTTAATAACTAGTAAAGGTTTAATGAGTACCAAGAAATTTAAAATAAAGGAGAAGATTCAAGTTTCTCTAAGAGGGAATAACACCCAGCACCACACTGATCAAACATCTTTTAGACTGTCACAGGAAAGTCACATTTATAATTTTGAAAGCTGCTGAAGACTGCTGTAGAAATGAAGACAGACAGAAAGAGCAGACAAGTAAGCACTGCTTTACTGAAAGCAAATCATGCAAAGGGTAAAATACTAGGAGGGAAAGACTGTAAAATAAAGCATTTCTTTAAAAAAAAAAAAAAAAGGGCATTTTCTATATAATGCAACCAAGACTTGTCACTTTGATTTTTCATAGCTTTATTTTTCCAAGGAAAACATACCACATAGCCTGACAAAATGATATTCATTTGAATGTAAGCAATGAATCTACTGAGGGAAGACATTTTCATTGCTCATCAGGCTTAAATGTATATTCGATTAAATGGAAACCAAGACATGTTCCAATTGCTCTTACTATTTGAAGGCAAAATTAAATATATTAGTCATATCATACCAATTTCCTACCAGGTAGAAAAATTTTCTAGAAAATACTAGCAAAGAATCACTAAGTAATCACTAAAATGGGAGATAGCAGGTTTTTTTTTAATATGAAAGGAGAAATAAAAGGGATCAACATAAAAATTATAATTGTGATATATGAGCTTACAGCTCCAACCTTACGATCATTTACTCAATAAATACTTAAAATCTATCTACCTAAGTTCCATCAAGTCAGGAACCAAAATGCATACTGTACCTCACTGGCACAGTACATAGGCTCAGCACCTTGCAGACTTTTCCTAGAATAAGGCAAAAGATATTGAAAATATGCAAGAGATTAACTGAAAAAATGTTAGCCTTAAAAGTGAGTACTGGTTTGTTTTTTTTTTTAAAAAGAGGGAAGACAGGCAACACAAAAGATTTGGGAAGAAGAAATGTATGACTTAATAACAGGAAGGCACTTTAGACAAGCAGAAAAAAAGATTATATTTCTCGCTTATAACCATTTTTATAAAAACTCTATTTTGATTTGCTTTGATATACATAAATCAAGTTTAACAAATACTAAGCATCTAGGCTGAGAAATGGTACAAAACCAAGTCCCTCTTCTGTTCTATGAACCAGAATTGTGTGAATCACTGACATAACAGTTGCTAAAGACTTACTAGAATGAGCTACAACCTTAATAGTACAACCTTAACAGTAGGTAACAGTAAAACTTAGAAGCTATACAATGCTTCCATTTTAGTATGATATTTTAAAATATGTTGTCATTAGTATATCTGCTGCCAAATATTGTGGAACAATTCTGAACTTATCTTAATAGAACTTGAGAGAAATTCCTGTATTTAATGAATATGCTTTGTTGAGCACAGAATGGTATCCGTCTTAAAACCATTGTGCATGTTGCTGCTGCTTTCCACAGTAACCTTCCTAACGGAGCTGTAATAATTACAATTCACCTTCCAACACTCAAGTCTAGCATCATCTTACTGATACCTTCTGATCTGCATCCTAAATTGTGATTCTTCACTTCTCTCTATTCTACTTGACTAAGGTCCCCATGGCAGCAATGAGACAATAGCCTTTGCATATCTAGCTTACTGGCTGGTATACAAGAACTAGCTTGAAGTGTACATGGACTCAAGTGTAAACCTGTAAAGGGGGTATGGGTTAAGGGAATAATGATGTTGACACAGTTTTCATTTATATAACAAATTACTAAGTACCACAAATTATGTTTAAAATGCATGAGATTACATAATTTGATACATTCTGATGGCCAAAAGCTAAACACAGAATGGCATTTGTCTTAACACCACTGTGCATGTGGCTGCTTCTTTCCAGTGTCCTTGGAGATTATATACAAAATTATGTTTGTATAGCTCAACTCTGAGGGTGTGCAAAGCTGGGTCCAACCAATAAGGATATGAACCAATAATAGGTCCAACCAATAATAGATCTGAATTACTTTGTTGGCCTGAATATTATTTTACATCTAGAAAAATATGATAGCTCTAACTACTTTAATCAAATAATGTGGCTGTATTAAAATATTAAAAAGAATTGGCAGATCTAGTACATAATAGTAACCAGTTAAAGAGGACTTATCTAATGTTATCTAATGGTCTTTATAGTAGCTTAATGATAAAGTTCCCAAATTCAAAAGTGAACATTTCTTTAAAAAGAGGAAAAAAATGTTTAAAAAAAAGTTTAAGTTAAAATTAAGATCCCACAAGTATCAGAAGCCAAAGAAAATGATGTACCTCAGCATCTGAATTCTAAGTTAGGAGAAAATTCTAGCCTGGTACACAGTGTATCTTCAATAAGGCCTCTTTTATGGTATACTAGCAGATAGCAAAGCGAAAGCTCTATATTCAATGAATATAGAAAAAATTCTATATTCAATGATAAAAGTAACAAGTATCATTTAAAATGTTTTTAACTGGAGAGCTGACTCAGTGGTTAAAAGCACTTACTGCTCTTCCAGAGGACCCAGGTTCAATTCCCAGCATCCACATGGCAGCTCAGTGCTACCTGCAAACTCCAGTTCCCGGGGGAGCTGATGCCCTTTTCTGGTATATACCAGCACTATACATGTGTACACAAATATGATGAAGCAAAACACATTTTTTAATATTAGCATGTCTTAAAAGTTTACTTTTAAAGGTTCACACATAGTTTTACACTACTATTTTTGTTATTGTGACTTGAACCTTTCCTACCACTATACTAGGTATTTAAAATGTGAAGATAATGATGCAAATGCCCCCAATTCAGCCCTGCAAGCCAGGATCTAGTAATCTTTTCAAGTTCTACATTTAAATTATGGTTCATACTTTTACAACACAGAATGCTAGCTTTATAAAAAGATCAAGTGCCAAGTCTTGAACAAGATCTTGACTATATGAAAGCCAAGATTCTGCAAATGTAAGATGTTTGGGACAAAGGAAAAAGAAGACAGGAGAGCAGAAAAATATAGAGGACCAAGTTTCAAACAGAGCAAATAAACTGAACAGCTTTAATGTAAGTTGCCTCATCTAGAAGAACATTCTGTAAGTCAGCATCTGCTCAACATCCTCAAGCCGATTAAAATCCATGCTGAACATGCACTTAGAACAGCACTGTCCAATTGTTGAGAAGGGTCAAGAAAACCAATGTTCATCTGGTGCACTTTCCCCAAAATCTCAACAATGTTAATGGTCTTGATTTTGGCCTTCCTCCCTTCTTAGCCTACATAAAGCACCCAGATTGTAACAGATTTTTGTACAAATGTACTAAAAGTAGGAACATATTAGAGACTATGAAGTATTCTATGAAATGAAAATATGTATGTATGTATGTATGTATGTATGTATGTATGTATGTATGTAATATAATGTATGTATGTATATATGAATCATTACCCTGGCTTAAAGGATAAACTGTGGAAATGGGCCATAAAATAGAATGAACTATACAAAAACTAAGTTGAATGTGAAAAACAAACGACTCTCTTTCCAAGTTATTTGCTTTTCAAAATCAGAAAGTCTAAAATTAAAGTACTTAAAAATCTGTCCAAATATAACAAAACACATGATGTACAAATATCTCTTCACCCTTTCCTAACAATTTTCTAATTATCCATTAAAATAGCAACATTCACACTATCACATCAATTTAAAATCATTTTTCTCAATTTAACCATCAGACAAGCTGAAGCAATATTGACAGCCAAAAGCCAAAGCACAGCATGCACACAGCCCAGTGGCACTTACCTGCCGCTCTCAGCCCACAAGGCAACCAGGCATGCCACACAGAACAGACACAAGGCACAGTACTTAAAGGTCTGTGAACCTGTTATTTTTCTTTTTACTCAGAGTCAGAATAAAACAAATTCCTGAAATGCATAAAATCATTTTAACTTCTTAAATTATCTGTAAAAATTATATAATTTAGGTTCACACTTACCTTTTAATAGTATGCCCAAATTACTGAGCTCTGAATAGCCGTCATGAACTGATCCAAGTTTAATACTTTATAGCCTCATGAGGAATAAACAAAACCTGCTTCATTTTTTTCTCAATTGTAATACAATTTTGCCTCAAATACTGCTTTTATTAGCAAATATCGAGGTAGTGGTTTTTTCCTTAATTTTTTTTTTTAGTGTTTTCATTATTATAGGACTTAAATAATAAAATAATTGCCAATTAAGAGGTAGTGGTTTTTTCCTTAATTTTTTTTTTTTGGTGTTTTCATTATTATAGGACTTAAATAATAAAATAATTGCCAATTAAGAGGTAGTGGTTTTTTCTTTAAATTTTTTTGTGTTTTCTTTATTATAGGGCTTAAAAAAAATAAAATAATTGCCAATTAAGAGATACAATCTCTTGGAAATTCAAAGAAACACTTGATTATTATAAGTAACTTTATAAAATGATTCAGTTCTAGAAGGTACCAGAAGTTTTAATCAAACAATTCACAGCTCAGTCATGCAAAGCAGTTAAAAAGATGGCAAAGTGGAAACATTCATTAGTGCAAGACAAACGCAGTCTACTGCAGGCAAAGAGAAATAGATATAAAATCATCTTCTCACTTTCAAAATCAAGGAAAAAATTTGGCCCCTGCTCAAGGTCTGTGCATGTCAAAACTTTAAGAAGATTCCCCATGTTAAGGTACCTGTCAAGACAAGAATGAGAAAGAGAAAATATCCCTTTATAAAAAGAACATCTGAAATTGACTTAAAGAAAAAATAGTAACAGGGAAAATGTTCATTAGGCCATGAATTCATCCTTCAGGTTACCCAGACTATGCTCTGGCAGACAGCAAACCGGGTTCTCAAGGTGTTGATGTGTAGGACCTAGAGGTGAAATATGGTTTTTCCTGTACATAATAGTACAACTGTTGCTCTAATTCTTCTCAAAATTCTCCCAAGACAAGTTTTATTAATGGCCTTATAATGAAAAATTCTTTAAGTATTTCAATAGTGCTAATATTCTGAAAAAAAAATTCTGATCAAGAATTATTCACATGAAACTTTCCAAGTATAGAAATGAAACTAATTTATTTAGGGGCCAAATAATAAGGTTTGGCCAAAGCTCACCTTCACATTTCATTTTAAAACATAAAAATTACTTCCTTTATGCCAATGAATATAGCAGGTATTTCTCACCAAATCTGATTTGTAAAATTTGTGGAAGCTATTTATTCATTTTAAATATGCAGCACAGCTTTTATTATTAAAGCAAATTATTACAGGATGATCAGTGGACAGACTCTGACATAGTCACTAAAGCATACTATTAGAATATTCATCATAAGGCTACTTGCTTCATGGACTAATGAAAGGACACCACTGGCTACAGACTCAACATGATTTTAGCAAATGAGAAACTAAAGAATTATACATATGATGGTGATGTTTGCCTACGATTAAGGGAAAAAAAAATCATGCAACCTTTGTTTGATTCCCCATGTTTAATTAACAAATGTTCTGGCTGGCCTTCACCGTGGTGTGAGTATAATTAATCTTCCACCTTTACCATTATGCACCAGCTGTGAAGGGCTAAGGAGACTTACTTTCAAAGTCCAAGAAAAAATGTGCTGCATTGTGGTCTATGTCCCTGGTTAGCACCTTAATGAGATTACCCATGCCAGCAAACCTAAAAATAAAAATGGCAACATCATTTAGTTCCAATAAAAGGCTGAAGCAGAGGCCTGGGGTTCAGCAAGGCTGGTTTGCTCATAGATGCCAACAGGTGCAGGTTCACATGGTTCTCACATTGGTAACTTGGAACAACAAAGGTTTACTCAGCTGAGCTTATAGCTCCTGTCCCCTGGTTTCACATAGTAAAAAAGTTATATAAGCAAGATGGGGGAAAAGATATTTTTACATGTAAGTTCCAATATTTACACTTGATTAGAAACTCTGCTAATGTTCTTTTTAAAGACTTTTGAGGTACATATTCTAAACTTAAATTAACAGCAGTGTTTTTCAAATATGTAAATATCCAGACAATTATTTTTAAATTAATGAAGTTTTGTCCTTCAAGCTGAATCAAATTGTATTGCAAATACAAAGAAGATAGTATTTTAAACCACTTTTAACCATCAGACTGAAGGTTATCAATTAATTAACCACTTAAGAAAATTACTATACAAATCACAGTATTTTTTTCTCCTCTAAGATTCACTATAACTTTATTATCAATTCTTAACTGAGTGTTTGGCTGTATGCATGACATGTGACTGAAAAGTTAACCCAGCAAACACCACATACAGAACCAGCAACTGCTCCAACTTAGTAAGTTTGCAGACAAAATGCAATGAAAAAACACTGGCATAAATCTTGCCCGAGGATTTGCCATGGCTCTGTGAAGATGAAAGGTGGTATCAGGAACCCAGGCTCAAACCTAGAGGCTAGAGTACCACAGCAACCTCAAACAAAGAACACTGTCGAGATTTCTCAGGACCCCCTTCCCGCCAACTACACTATTCTTTTTCCTCTGCTAAACTGCACAATATTTACATGATACAAAACGAAGTAATGATATTTCCATCCAGGAAAAGAAGATACCTTATTGCTCACTTCCATTCAATAGTCTTAATAGAACTAGAACTTTAGTGCCTGTCCTGACTCCTACCTATTCTCACAAACTCCTACCTGGTTTGTGCCCCTGTCAGCTTCCCAGTGAGGATACAAATATACATGTGCTAACAGTTTCTTTTTAGAGGCCAAAGTCACTAAGACAAAAATATCTTGTATAAAATGCTAAACTATACTAAGTACTAATTTGGTTCTATTTCTTTTAGGTAATATTCCTTCCAAATCATCCCCTTTCTTCTTTAGTAGCACACTATGTACACATCTGTGTGCACATGTGCGGCGTATACGTGGAAGTCAAAGGTTGGTGACAGGCGCTTTCTCCAACAGCTCTCCACACTGGTTTTTGTTGTTGTTGTTCGTTTGAGACAGGGAACCCACTGAACCCAAAGCTTCGGATTCAGCAAGGCTGGCTGGCCACTGAGCCTACCTAACCTCTTCTTCAGTGCACAAACAACAGGTGACTTTTACGGGCAGCTTTTAAGTGACTGTTAGGGAGTCAAACTCACCTTTAAAAGAAAGCATTTGACCAACAGAACCACAGCCCAGCTTTACCTTTTAATCTATACTATTTTTATTACGCTGTATGTCATGTTCAATACAATGTTCAACATTCTGTTTTGTCTAGTGTTTCATGAAAGTGGATCAGTGAGTTAGAAGAAAACATTTAATAGTTATCACTGTAATTATATTATACATTGTAAAAAATGTAATACCACGCTGTTTTTGAGAGAGTTTCATTATGTAGTGCTGGTTACATGGAATTTACTATGTAGAGTGAGATAGCCTTTTCCAAGCCTTCATATCCAAGGATCCAGGCTTTCGTATCATTTTCCTTAAACCATCAAACCCCAATTACCTCAAACTGGTCAGGAGGAAGAGGAAAGGGGAGTAAAAAGTGGCTCTATTCCTTTTGACACAAAATAGTAGTGGTTGTTTGAAAGAGAGTGTCTCCAACAAGCTTAGGTATTGGAATACTTGTTCTGCAGTTGGCAGTGTTGTTTGGAAAGGCTTATGAGGTATGCTTTTACAAGAGGAAATATGTCACTGAGGGAAGGTTTTGAGGTCTAAAAGTCAAATAACATTCCCAGTATGCTTTCTCTTTTTACTTTCAATCCAAGATGTGAGCCCTCAGCATCTTGCTCCAGCTTGTGCTAACATGCTTCCCCTGCCATAATGAACTCTTAATCCTCTAGAACCATACGTCCAATTGAACCCTTCTGTAAGCTGCCTTGGCCTTGATGTTTTATCACATCAGGGAAGCAAGGTCTCTAACTTATCAATGGATTTCAAAGGTTTAAGTAGAATAAGGCCCATTTTTAGCCCATTTGTGTCAATCATGTTGGCAAATGGCATTTTAAAAGCAGTCTTCCTGACATACAACCACCATAGTACATGAGGGAGAAAGAAGGGAACAATATGTACACTATGCCACCCACAAAAACAAACAAACAAACAAACAAACAAAAAAAAAATTGGAACTAGCTAAGTTTGTTTTCCCACGTCCCCTTCTATAAATCTGCTGCTTTCCAGGGATCATGCCCTCTTGCCTTTTACCCCAAAATAAATGCTTACTTTGAGAATGACTGTTTTATCTGCTGCTGCTCAATCCTGGCACCACTTGGCTAGGTAAGTTTCTTGTTACCAAGGGCTTCCTCACACAGTGGCATATTTAACAGTATCCTGGGCCTCAACCCACCAGAAACCAGTGAAACTGTATATGCTCAGAACCACAATATGGTAATCAAAAAATATCCCAGTAATGTCCCCTTAGGGAAAAATTATCTCTGAGAGAGAATGACTGATCTAGCACAACTGTTACCCGATGTCCATATTCACCGACAGCTAAAGGTGTCTCCAAATAGTGATAAGTGTTTCTCAGGAGGCACAAGTACTCCTGATTGACAGCTGTAGATTTCAAATACATGACCATAAATACCAAAACATGTTCAGAATAGCTATGCCAAGGAACAACTCCATACATTAAAAAAAAATCTCATAACTCCCACCATTCTCCCATGCAAGAAACAACCTCACTCCATCTTTCACATGCAAAATGCAAATTTTTCTAGTCTGTGACCCATTATTGAAGGGATGGAGCCAGTGTACTCCAAGAATTTGCTGGCCTGACAGAATAAGCTACAGATGATTCATGTGAGAGACTGTCTCACTCATGAGACAAAACTAAGTGGGGGATCCTGGAAGACACTCAATATTTCCCTGATTCCCCATGTACACTGATAAGTATTCATACCATGCACCAATACCCGAATATACACCACACTTTGTGACATAACAAATTTTAATATTGTAATAAATGTTCTTTTCCAAGAATGGCTATGCTTTAAGGTGAGAACTAAAAGGAGGCAAAGCTGTCCATGTCTACTTGCTTTACTAGTAACCTCAGGGTCCTCTCTTTGTACCTATTCCTAAGCCAACACTCCTTCCAAACATTGGCTCTGCATATGACTCTAACCAGAGAACCTCCTGTCTGTGCCACTAATGTCCCATGTTTCCTATCTTCTTTACACTCGGTTAATAAGTATAAATAACACTGTATGCCCTCAGTCTTCTCCGCTTTTTCAACTCCCAATCTTCTAATCCATTTCTATCTGCCTCTTAACATCTACCATTACAATGAAGCTTTCCCTGTCAAGGCCACTGAAACTTGCTTCTTGAGAAAATTTAAAAGGCAATTATCATATTTCAACTTCTAAAGTATTTGACTAGGTTTATACTCATGATTTCTTTTTAAAAAATTTATTTATTGAATGTATGAGTTCTCTATCTGCATATACACCCCATATGTCAGAAGGGGGAGGGCATCAGATCCCATTACAGATGGTTGTGAGCCACATGTGGTTACTGGGAATTGAACTCAGGACCTCTGGAAGAGCAGAGCCTCTTAACTTCCAAGCCATCACTCCAGCCCCATGCTTTCATTCAGTTTAATACATTCTCCCAAGTTTCCTTCCTAGTTTATGGTTTTTCTTTTTGTGTCTTCTCCCATTAGGATACATGTACCATTAGGATACATGTGTTTATTTCTCCTTTCTTAAAATAAAACAAGTGTATTGTTATTCTCTTTCTTTCCCTAGTTCCCACGTTACTCCCTTGGTTCTTCTTTGCAGAAAAATTCCTTAAAAGCAGTTTTCTGTGCTTCTCAGCTTCGCTTCCTCACCAATGTCCATTCTGTTAAACCTAATCCACTAAACTCTGTGCCAAGTCCACATTACTTAACTGTTGGGACAAAGTCATCAAGTAACCGCAATGTTGCCAGTTTTCAAGTCCCACCTTATCACTGTCTAAGCAGCTAATATATTGACATTATCAATACACTTTTTGTCACTAGCTTATGGCTTACTGCTTACTGTTTCATCGCCCTGGCTCCTGACAACACTGCTTCTTGCTAAGATTATTTCAATGTCCCTAAGTAGTCACCCTGCTTCTATCCTTTTTTTTCTGACAATCACTTATTATAAGACAAACCAGTCTTTTAACAGCTCACAACAAAGTACTAAGTGATCACTGTAGCAGATTATATTCTCACCATGATTTATTAAAGGTGCATGCCAAGATCAAAATTTTAGTATGGTAAAATTAAAATTGAGAAAGCTGACTTTTTATTCTGTGTGCCTCACAATGTGTGTCTCATGTAAAGTGAGTTTACTTGTAAAACTGCACCCTTGCATTGCTTCAACTACAGCATACATGTGTGAAATCTTTCCTATAGTGACATCTAGTGGATACACTTTCAACTTCCAGCTTTAGAATGAAGAACCTTAATTCAACTATAAAATTTAATTATAAAGCTATGAAGTCATGTATAAGAAATATAAGAAATTGAGAGATCAGTACATGGAAGTAGAAGTGAACCACGACCATGGTACTATAGCCGACTTTGGTAGCACCTGAGTTTAACTGGAATGGCCTTCAGCCATCACAGCTCACAGAGTATGCAGGCAAGCAATACAAGAGTATTCAGGAGCCGGCGGTGGTGGCGCACGCCTGTAACCCCAGCACTCTGGGAGGCAGAGGCAGGTGGATTTCTGAGTTCGAGGCCAGCCTGGTCTACAGAGTGAGTTCCAGGACAGCCAGGGCTACACAGAGAAACTCTGTCTCGAAAAAACCAAATCCAAAAACCAAAAACCAAAAACAAAAAAAGTATTCAGAATGTTCAATATGCCTCTTTAAAAAAATACTAACATTAAACAACTTTAGTATTCAAAATTCACTTTCTGCCTGCATTTATGCCTGCATGCCAGAAGAGGGCCGACTACGTGGTTGCTGGGAACTGAATTCAGGACCTCTGGAAGTACAGTCAATGCTCTCAACCCAAGCCACCTCTCCAGCCCAAAATTCACTTTCTTAAACTTAACACTTTTTAAAATTCATAACACTTTTTAAAATTCATAACAGCAATAATCATATAATTATTTTAATTTCAAGAACTAAAAACATAGCCAATTCATTACTATTCATATCATGAATATTCAATATTAATAGCTGTCTTATTTAAGTATCAAAATGTCATCCTTGATGTTTTTTTCAAGTAGCATTTTGCTTTGAACTATGGCTTTTTTTGTATGCTATGTTCCAAAATAAATATATGCCAATACTTTTGATAATGATTAACCTGTAAACACAGCCTTTTAAAATGATTTTATTCTAGTATAGATTCCAAAGTTGTACTATACAGATGTGGGAAGGAAGAATATGAGTGCTGCTAATAGAAGTGTAATCGTGTATGGCTACTTGGAGAAAGAGTTTGGTGTTCAATACAAAGAACATGTGCTATATGTATCCAAAAAATTACAATTCGGTGCAATTAAACTAACTGTAGCTACAAATCCCTTAAATGAGAAGCAACACCGAATATAAGAACTAAGTGAGAAGTCGCCATGTGATGACATTAAAAGACATATTACATACAGTAGCTATTTGGAGGGGAATTCCCATAACACTGGGTAACTCCAAGGTTCCAATAATGTTCTAGTTCTTCAATTATTGGCATATTCAAGGAATCCTCTTATTTTTAGATTATAAATAAGGTAAAGCATTTAAAAATGTTTGAAACAAAGAGCACATGTGTTTCAATAAAATGTGCTTAACCAAAAAGCTTGGATCAGAGTTCAGATACCTTCCCTTACTCCTAATATATATGCTACAAATCGTAGATGACCTATTTTATTTGATTTAGCATTACATAAAGATCAAAATGGTTCTATATGTATTATATATTATTTGGTACTGCTGGTAGTTAATGAAAATCTAGAATTGAGGAATTCAGAGACAAATGGAGATACCAGATTGACAGTGTGAAATGAGCAAAGGAAACTATGAACAAAGGAATATCTCATCCAGTCTCAGTAAGGCTGGTAAACACTCAAAGACAATTGAGTTTTAATTCTTTCTTTAAACTGAGAAATAACTGAAAATACACAACAAAACATTTTTAAAATACACATGCCCTCTTTCTGTGTTTACACACCCTGTAAATGATGTTTCCCTATAGCCCAGTCTCTGCTAGTTATGCCAGTGGAAGGCTCTGAAAGGTAAAGAGGCGGCAGGAGGAAAACAGAAGTACCAGGCAGGACAGGTTAGCAGTTGCTGAATGGTGGGAATGGAGCCATAGCAGCAGACTATCTTTAATTTTCCTTTTCCCGTAGGTGGAGTCAATATTGAACCTACAGCTTTGGGTATGCTAGGCAAAAACTCTACCACTGACTTTTCTTGTTATTTGTGCGAAAGGGTCTCATTAATTTGTTTAGGCTAGTCTTGAACTTCTGATTCAAGCCTTAGCTTCCTGAATAGCTGGAATTATAGGCCTATCTTGTCTTTCTTTCCTTTTCACTGCTCTATCTCATCCTGACTTTGGTTGTTCCAGTTTTTCTAATACCTCTGTATTAGAAATTCTCCAAATCATATTCTGTTCTAAAAATTCCCAGGCTGATCTGTTCTCTTAACTCAATCCTAATTGGTCTGCCACTGTTTTTTCTTGAGTTTTGAAACTAGTTTTTATGCCTACATAATAGAGAACTGCTTCCTTATTTAGTCCCTAACATTTCTTAACTTTGCTCACGTGTTTATAGTAACAGCTCAATTTGTCACCTTTTCTTTGTTCTCAGTGCTAAGTAGTAATTCTTCAGAATTGTCTCACCTATTCTTAGCCTTTAATTCTGCGTGGTTATCAAATTCTACAAAAATTATCAAGTGGCTATGGAGATATCAGTCACTAAAGTGGTTGCCAAACAAGACATGAGTTTGAACCTGTGGTTGTCTGAGTAAGAATGGCCCCCATAAACTCATATATTTGAATGATTAAGAGTCGCATTAGAAGGTGTGGCCTTGCTAGAGAAAGTGTGACACTGGGGGTGGCTTTCAAAATGCTCAACCCAGGCCCAGTGTCTCTCTTCCTGTTGCCTGTTAATCTAGATGCAGAATTCTCAACTGCATTATCTAGCGCCATGTCTGCCTGCAGGCTTCCATGCTTCACACCATGATAATGGAAACTTCTAAATGTAAGCAAGCCCCAATTAAATGCTTTTCTTTTTTAAGAGTTGCTGTGGTCATGGCATCTTTTTATAGCCAGGTCCCAAAACCCATGTACAAAAGTTGGGCCCAGAAGAAACAGGTAGATCTGTGGGACTGGATGGCCACCATAGTACAGCCTACACACCAAGCTCCAGGCTAACGAGGGAAGGCCTGTTCTAAGACTCAAAGGAAATGACATCTGAGGAGCACCACCTGAGGCTGAACTCTGGCCTCTGCGTACCCATATCAATATGTACCAGCACACACCTTTTATTCCCACCCCTAAAAAATTCTAAAAAGATTTTTATTTACACTTACTGTACACTTTATTCAGGCAGAACTATGTCACCTTACAATATCACCTACACTGACATTCATCTATGAATAGAGTAAATTATTTGAGTTCCTTTTCTACTTCTAAACCATTTTTGAATTCTCTAGGATCAAAACAATTTTAAAATGTCTATGGTTAGATTCTCTTAGGTCTCTAGATCTTTACATAAGTTTAGATTCAGTTCACATTTTTTGTTCTTTGTCCTACTCTGCTGACTGAGACAGGTCTCACTGGGTTGTCTAACCTGGCCGCTAACTCAGGACCCTCTTGACTTAGACTCCGGCATTATCATGCATGGCTTTCTAACATTCTGCTTTAGATTATAAGTAAGACTGGACTGTAATTTCTCTTTCTGCACTTAAATGGCATTTTTATCAGGACTGTTTTGTATATAAGCTCTTTGGATCCTTTAGAGTGGTTTATAACTACAAAACATGTCAGTTCCTCAATGAGTTTAACAGCAAAGTTGGCCAAAACTGTAGGTAGTGTTCATTTTTTTCAAGTTTCAAACTACTCTGTAGCAGACATACTCTCACAGCTCATTTCAACAAATATTTATTGAATTCATGGACTTTTTGGTGAGTATGCCAAAAAAACGTATTCACCAAAAAAGCAAATACCTAAATGAGAATCACCCCATAAAACAGTATAAGTTTTTAAGTTAAGAAATAAGCTTATAAACTGTGTTACCTATGCAATTATCATTCAAATACAAACTCCACAAAGATTATGGAAATCAAGAGCAAGGCTGGAAAGCAAAGGTTTATTGCTAAGATACTAAACCGGCAGAGACTGTAAGACTTTTCCATGAAGCTCTTTCCCATCATCAATTTCATCATCTTCAATAGTGCTGTGCATGTTTTAGCATGGCCAAAATAAGTAATACCAACATTATCAATAATAACATTGATTTTAGCTTTTCTATGGAGAATAAGGGCTACAGAGATATTACTGTCCACTCCATACCAACATTCCATGTCATGCCCTTAGACTTCTTAGGAATAAAAGGAAGAGCTCAGAAATCTGCCAGAATTTCTTAAGTAGGAATAAAAGTTCAGTGCTAACCTCATTAGGACTGAAACAGTGAGACCTTTAAATTGTGTTTTCACTTTCTTCTTCTCATAATTTCTATTAAGAGATAAAAGTATTCTACTAAGTCAGGTGTCCCTTATTTTCTATGTGGATCAAGGGTTCTTAAGTTAAAATCCCTGTAAGGACTAAAACACATCAAATGGTTTTTACATTTGGTTACCAATAATCATGGTACCAATAATCTTAAACCAGAGAAGGGACCATCCATGCTAAAATGGGAGGCTCAATCAATCATAGCCGTTTTTACCATAGTTTAAATTCCCCTATAACATCCAAGTAGCTATCCAGCTACTGTTTAAATGTTCTTTGTAGAACTTATTTATTTAGATTTTAGCCAATTTTTCTTTTGGGGGGGGGGAGAAATTTCAACTAGTCATTGAATATACAATGACTTTTCCTGGCCTAAAGAATATTAAATCTATACACTAATCTGAAATCACTCGTGTTAATTTTTCTTCATTTGTTCTAATTCTCAGTGGCCATCAATAACCAAATCTTAAAAATACCTTCTAACTATTTAATAGAACTTGAGGTATCTTCAATTATGTGGAAAGGAAGTTGAAAGATTGTTACCCCCATTAGATTACTACACTATACTCACACAGGTAAAACTTATTTCTCCTAATTAGGAGTTGGCTTCTAAAGAGCAAAGCTTGTATGTTTAGGAGACACTTACTGTAAGGAGTTTCTTTAGCACTGAAAACTAAAGGAACAATGGAAGTGGACCTTTCCATGGGGCATTAGTTGTTAACTGTTTTATCCAAAGTGTCCTACAGAGGACATAGGTACTTTATCTTCTAAATAATGGTGTAATGGATGAAACTGAGAAAAATCCTAGATTTCTGAAATTACTAGTACTAAAATTTGTAAACTGAGAAAAAAACCCTTCAGCATAAAGGTGTTTAGCAAGAATGATTATTAGAGGACACAGGTACTAAAAAGTCTTTAAATAGTACTCAGTGTTCTTTACTGGGTCTGACAAAATGAAGCAATTTAGCACCGGGAAATTGTTTCCTCTATTCTTACACTTAAAGCTTAAAAATCAGTCTCTTAAACATATCTCCTCTAGGCTCATAATCAAACAAAATACAAACACAAACTCCATAGGTTTTTATCCCCTCAGTAATTTTAAAAATATGTACTTGTGGTGGTGTGAATATGTTTGACCCAGGGAGTGTGGTATTAGAAGATGTGGCCTTGTTGGAGGAATGTGTCACTGTAGGGGTGGGCTTTGATGCCCTCCTCCCAGCTGCCTGAAAGACAGCGGTCTTCTCCTGCTTGCCTTCCGAACAAGACATAGAACTCTCAGCTCCTCTAGCACCATGTCTGCTTGGATGCTGTTATGCTTCTTGCCTTATGATAATGGACTGAACCTCTGAACCTTTAAGCCAGTCCCAATTAAACATTGTCACAGTCTTTACAACCGTACCAGGTGTCTCTTTTCTTTTAAGATCAGTTATAAAGGACCAGGAAAACTACACTCACTGAAGGAGGATGAGAAAGGAAGGAGGAAACGTTTTACCAACTTCTATATGAAAAATGAGCAAGTCTTTTAATCAAGATTATAGTCAATAAGTTATTGCAAAAGTAGTTTCCATCAACTTGTTACTAATTAGAATTACAAATATTTTTACAGTAGTTAGCAGTTATTCTAAAGCAGTGGTTCTCAGCCTTCCTAATGCTGCAACCCTTTAATACAGTTCCTCATGTGTGATGACCCCATAAAATTATTTTCATTATTACTTCATAACTGTAATGTATTAAACTGTAAATATCTGTGTTTTTCAATGGATTTAGGCAACCCCATGAAAGGGGTGGCAACCCACAGGTTGAGAACTGCTGTTCTAAAGCTTATACTCTGGTGAAAGGACAGATTAGCTTCACATACTCTGCATATTTGTGACAGTATTTCAATTTAAGTGGGTTCCTCACACAATCATGAGTTATTAGAACCATTACTGTGGGTCAGAGGTCACAGACTCCTACAGATTACCAAAGATGTCCTTAGCATGACAACTGGTGACACACATCAGGGAAATAAAATAAATTCTGAGGGGTCCTCATGAGGCCTGTCATATCCACTCTAATAAAATGACTGGTTTTGAAATAATAGGCATGTTTTCCTTTGTAACTTAGAAGAGGACAAAATTTTAAGATAAAATATTTATCTTAAATATTTTTAATTACTTAAACATTTAAATATTAGAAATTTTAAAACACCTTAAAATTTTAAAATAAGATATTTTTATAAGAACTTTTAACTGGAAAATCACGAAGTACATTTATAAAACTAAGATTTTAAAATATCTAGAAATTTCTGAAAGTAAAATATTGGCAAAATAAATAATCAAAGGATTACAAATATTGATGTACTCAAGACCCTTTAATAGCAATTGTTTAGCATTCATTACTTCGAAGATTTTTTTAAAACATTTTCCTTAATCTTTGCTATTTAATATGTATGGGTACATGTACACATGTATGTTTGAGTGTGCACCTAGAGGTCAGAGGACACCTTGTCAGAACCAGCCAATTGCTTCTCCCATTTAGGTTCTGTAACTCCAACTCAGCTTTCAGACTCATAGCAAGTACTTCTAGCTCCTGTGCTGATGTGTTTCATCTCACTGATACCTTCAGACATTTTCCTTAACTAAAACTAACAAGATAGACTTCCTATTTAAGATAATATATGAAAGTTTCTCTCTAATTCCCAATGGATAGGTACCATATTTTCTCCCTCTCACTTATTATACTATTCAAGTTATATCTTGAACTTTTACTGATCAATTCCACTGGTTACAGAGAAACATCAGAGAAAGGAATCTAAAAGAAAACATATTCCTCTCCTATTTGAAGGGCTGTCAGTAGAAGTTCTAATTAATTTATATGTTCCCATTACTACCTATTCTAAGACAGAAATTATGCAATATTATCTAAATATACTTTTAGTAAATTTTATATTGACCTCAATATATAAAAAACTTTTCCCTAAATGATATTTTCTTAATGTAGGCTTATATTTATTTTATATTTCATATATGCCTCAACAATCATTTCCCCCAAAGACATATTTACCTTCAGCCAGTGCTGGTGATTCTGTTCGTGTCCTTCTATCTGTTTAAAGAAAAGAAAGGGAAGAAGAGTCTAAAACATCATTATACTTCCAAATAAGACATTACAACCAACCTCAACTGTAAGTACCCAAGTTCCCCAGAACCACATACAGAGCAGAGCATAGTGGTGTATGACTTATCATCCCCAAGTCAGAGGAGAAGGGAACAGAGAGATTCCTCTAAGCTCACCAGCCTGCCAGGCTACCCAAATTGCTTCAGATTCAGTTAAAGACTGACACACATATCACACACACAACACACACACACACACACACACACACACACACACACACACACACACACCTCCCCCCTCTTTCAAGTGAAGAGTAGTTGAGGAAAAATACCCAACTTTGATCTCTAGTCTCTACATATACACACACAACCACTTACACAAAAAAGCACATATATTACATATACACACCATACTATACATTCATGAAATGTTGTAACATATGTATTTCCTTGGATGGATCCAACCACTATATATAAAGAGCCTACTATAAGTATCATATTAGCCCTATAAGAACATAAATAAATGATCAAACAGCTGGATGTAGCATTCAAGACGCTCAGTATACCAAGAAGATAACTCAGTTCTCATCATAGAATATAAGAAAGGTTAACAAAAGAAACAATTGGAAATTTCTCTGTATCCTTATCACAGGGGTCAAAAGGACCTATTTGTACTTCTTACCATAGTTGAAGCTCACCTGGTGAGAAAGTCTTCAGTGCCAGTGTTATTCAAGGTGCTAAAACACACATTCCATAGTAACATCCCATCATTTGCTACTGGCAGATTTGGCAAAATCAAAGTAAGTCACAATGTGCTTTCAAGTGGGTTTTACCACTTCAAAATGACTGTATTATAATTTTGCAACTAAGAACACCTGTAAGATAACCATTGTAACCACCTATGTCACGTATAAAGTTATCTAACTAATGTAACTGCTGACTTTTATGCGGAAATTTCTTTCCTTGATAGTTTATAACTTGGTCCTGGATTTAAAAAACACAATTTCCATGTAATATTACTAGGTAGCATCTTGAGGACATGTGGCACTGTGTTCCCAGATGGCAAACGATCTTATGCTTAACACTGTCCCCTACATGCTAAAATGTGTTTCTGATTTTAATTAAGTCAGTCAACAGATGGAAGCAAAAATAGCAAAGAAAGTCCAGTCATCCAAGTCTTCTACATCAGTTTCTTGTTTGCTTGCTTTTTTCCCCCTAAAAATGGCAGGGGTGGGAAACAGAAGACCTTCTATAGGGGAAACAGGAGTGCTCTGCAGAACTCTAAGTATTGGCTATTTTCAACTCCTTACTTTGGAACAGTGTGTTAAACTTACCAAGGGTAGAAGAGGTAAAGAATGGACAAGAAACTAACCTTAACAACCATAAAGCCCTATGGATGCCACTCCATAGTGCAAACAAGAGGGCAGATACCAACCACCTAGTAATGAAAATAGTGTCTTTTCTTATCCAGTGCTAACTAAGCCGGCAGCTACTGCAATTATGCATAATCAACTAAAGCAACTTGACCCTTGGAGAAGAAGGTCAAGTCACTCAGGAATAAGCCTACTGCAGTGCTAGCTAAAAGGAAGGAAGACCAAGAACATGGGAATGAGCCTTTGTCTACTGACCACCATCTAAGAGACGGGCACAGGGAATGGACAAAACAGGACATCTCACACCAATGGAATCCTTATTGCATTTTCTGTGGCTCACTGACTCTAGAGTATTTTGCCTAAGAAATGCCCATAAAACTCTGAATCCAGATAGACAAATGTAGAAAGTAAAAGTGTTAACATTATAGACAACTTTTGACCAACAGTAGAAGAGATCTGGACAATAAATACTCTCCTTTGAAGGCACAGTTCTCCTTTCTTGTGCTGTTTCTGAGGTCAAACCAGGTGATTTCCCTTCTAAACCATCCTACATCACTGGACAGTCCTTTCTCTCCTTTCTTGATATCCTCTTCTTTCAAACTCCTGAAACTGTCATGCCAAGGGCATAGTCTTAGGTTCTTAGCTCCCTTCAGGATCTCATTCTGTCTCACAATTTTACCTAGCTAGCCAGCTCAAACTTTCATATTGGGTCTCTCTAACTTGGTACTCACACTGTTACCACCTACTCAGTTTCTCCAAGGGATAGTCACACTTTACATGTCCCAAACTGAAATCTTCATTTTTACTACTCAAATTTGATTCCCTTGAAGCAACTTCCACCTCATGTGATAACTCTGATTTTCCAGGTTCTCCAGTTAAATTTTTGGGTTCCTTTCCACTTCTTTCTCTTCACTCCATGTTCTACTCTAAAAGCCTCATCCCAATAGTTGCATTAAATCTATAAACTCTTGAGGTTCTAAATTAAGTCACAAGTCAGAAAATACAAAGATGTAACCACTTTAAGTAGAAGTGCTAACTAGGTAGGGCATGCACACATTTGTATGTTTTATCCAATAGTAAAGCAAACAAAATACTCTGCAAACTATCTTTAGTTATTAATCCATTGATTTGAAACCTCTGTCTTAGAACTTCCCACTATCTAAAATGTATTACAGTATTAATTCTAAATCATTTCCATCTGCATATGTGGACCACTCATGATCAAAGTCTAACATCACTGTGGTTATCCACAAGAAAGCTTCTTGGATCAATGTTATTAATATTAATGGAATGAACAGCTTTTTACTTTCTTTTCTCACAAAAACAAGATAATTTTCCTAACTACTATCGCAGTTACCCAGAAATAAGTGGCTTCTTGGTTAGCCACTTTAATAAACCACAGAGACAAACCAGAACCATAAGGAAAATAAAGCCATGAGGAAATTGGAAGTCATATTGTCAAGCTCTTAATAAACCAATAACTGATAAAACACCAGCAATTATATTTACCTTTGGAACAAAATATCAAGTTATACTAGGCAACACTCAAGTTGAGTAACCCAAGTACCACTTAGTATCTACAAATCAAGTATTAAAAATCTTTTCTTAGCCTCCAGCAAAAGGTAAGACATAAAAAGTTGTGACTTGAGAGCATTTGGTCACTGTATTAGAGCTACATAGTACTCAATAACTAGCTACAAAACCTAGGTGCAAGATAAGGCCTAACAACTCAATTTGTTCATGGTTCCCTTGACAATCAGGGAAACAACTTTCAAAATCATCTTAGAAACAGAAAGGAGCAATCTGGATTGATTAATGGGCCACTGACAAGGTTCAAAAGTCTAACAATAAATACTATAAAATATCTTATACTTCTTCAGAGAGAAGAATCAAACTAATTGTAGTGGTTTGAAGGAGAATAGCCCTAGTTGGTGAAACTACTTGGAATAGGAGGTGTGGCCTTGTTGAAGGTGTGTCACTGAGGGTTTTGAGGTTTCAAAGGCCCACACCATTCTAGTGTAGTCCTCTTTCCTTCCTGCTCTCCTTCACTCATGCTGTGGATCAGATGTAAACTCTTAGATATGGCTCCAAAGGCAGACGTCTGCCTTCCGCCTTGCTCCCCACCACGATAGTCATGGGCTGGACTACCTTCTGGAACTCTGAGCCTCAAATTAATTGTCTTCTTTTATAAGTTGACTTAGTCATGGTGTTTCAACACAACAATAGAAAAGTAACTAAGATACTAACCTATAAAAATTTTTATGCAAAACAGAGAAGGACCTATAGGTTGTAACATTAGAGAAAGGGAGAAATTAGAAAAGGTTCTGTTAATATATAGCCACTAAAAAAGAAAAAAAAAATCAAAGTTTATAATGTACTTAAGCCAAAACAGAGACCAAGAGAAACACAATGATAAAGACTGTGCTCCCTAGAATCAGAACATAAAATATAAGGTAAAAATGTATTCTGAGAAACTGTTCTAAATAGTGCTTTGGCAAACTTAAGAGTGTATATTTATGGCTAGACATAGGAATTAGGAAGTAGTAGAGATTTTCTGATGCCTTATCTAAGGTAATTTTTGAAGAATGGATAAGTATTAGAAAAGTTGGAAAAGGAAATAGAAGTTCAAGAATATTCTAGTATATACTCACTGATAAGTGGGTATTAGTCCAAAAGTTTGGAATATCCAAGATTCAATTCACAGACCATATGAAGCCTAAGAAAAAGGAAGACCAAAATGTGGATGTTTTAGTGCTTCTTAGAAGAATGAACAAAATACTCACAGAAGGAAATATGGAGACAAAGTGTGGAGACTGAAGGAAAGGCCATCCAGAGACTGCCTCTTCCTAGGGATCCATCCCATATACAATCACCAAACCCAGAAGCTATTGTGGATGCTGGGAAGTGCTGCTGATGGAATTATGGCTGTCTCCTGAGAGGTCCGCTAGAGCCTGACAAATACAGAGGTAAATGCTCGCAGCCAACCATTAGACTGAGTGCAGGGGTCCCCAATAGAGGAGTTGGAGAAGCTGTTGAAGGAACAGAGGGGATCTGCAGTCCCATGGAAAGAGCAACAAGTGTCAACAGACCTTCAGGAGTTCCCAGGGACTGGACCACCAACCAAAGAATACCCATGGAGGGATCTATGGTGCTGGCCACATATGTGGGCAGAAGATGGCCTTGCTGGACATCTGTGGGAGGAGAGGCCCTTGGGCCTGAGAGTGTTCGATGCCCCTATGCCTCAGTATAGGGGAATGCCAGGGTAGGAAGATGGGAGTGGGCGGGTGGGCATAGGGTTTCTATTACTGCAATGAAATACCATGACCAATTGCAAGTTGGGAAAGAAAGGGTTTATTTAGCTTGGCTTCCACACTTGTAGTTCATCAATGGAGGAAGTCAGGACAGAAACTCAAACAAGGCAGGAACCTGGAGACAGAAGCTGGAGACAAAAGCTGATAGAGGCCATGGAGGGTGTTCACAGGCTTGCTCCTCATGCCGGCTCAGCATGCTTCCTTGTAGAACCCAGGGCTAATAACCCAGGAGTGGCCCCCACCCAAAATGGGCTGGACCCTCCCCTATCAATCACAATTTAAGAAAATGCCCCTCAGGCTTGACTATAGGCCAATTTTATGAAGGCTTTTTTGCAATTAAGGTTCTCTCTCTTCTCCAATGACCCTAGATGTTGAGTTGACATAAACTAGCCAGCACACCTGGCACACATGCAAGGCTGAGTTTAATCCCCACTACTGCATAATCTCAGTGTGGTGGTGCAGATCTGTAATCCCAGCACTCTCAGAAGGTGTAGGCAGGATAACCACAAACTCCAGGCTGTCTTCTTGACCAGCTTGGATTACAGGAGATCTTGTCTCAAAAAGAAGAGGGCTGGGGAAACCAATTCTGTCAATAAATGGCTAATGAACTAGTATAGTACTCAAACACAAATGACTAATACATGTTTGAAAAAAATGTTAAATGTTCTTAGCTGTCAGAAAATGCAAACTAAAATTATTTTGAGAATTAGGAAGTGTTGAAGTTTTTAAAGTGTTGAATATCCTTAGCCATCAGGGAAATGCAAATTTAATTTTAAACTACTTCCCACACCCCACCACACCCTATAACCCTGGCCTGTGCATCCTCCATAAACTGGCTTATATCAAAATAAATAAATGATAATAAACACAACATCCCTGTTAAGACTGAAGGGGCAAAGGAACATATATTTACTACTGGAGTGGAATAGAGAAAAATAAAAATATGATATTTGCATGAAAATCAATTTGCAATGTTAAGCAAAATAACCTAGACTTAGACAAAGAACACATTTTCTCTATGTGGAATATAAGGGGGAATAAAAATGGTAGCATAAAAGACTCTGGCTACCTGGGGTTTAATCTCTAGGATCCATGTGAAAAGAGAACCAAGTCCCACTAGCTTTCCTCTTGACCTCCATACACATGCCTATGACAAACATAGGCACACAAAAATAAGATAAAAATTTTCATTAGCCTGAAAAACTTCCTATTTGTATACACGATGGTATAAATTAATACAGTTGAAAAGATAACTCTGTGCTTAAGGGTATAGCTTTTATTTTTATTTTTTTACAATTTTAGTTTCCTTTATATTGAAAAATAATACATACTAAACACATAATGAAACTAGAAATAAAAAAAAAAAATATCATGCCCATGACCCTATGGCCAAAGCTATTGGTAATGACCTTATTTTCTTCTAATTTCACCTTTTTAAAAACCCAACTCAACACCAGTTTTACAGTGTTTTTGGTGTCATGAATGTTTCTTTCAAAAACTGATCTTCAGTTTTATCTTACAGTGCTACATACAAGACTTTCACAAATACATAAAGACTTCATGAAATTTGCCAAAAGTTATCCCATTATCTATAAAATCTTCACAAATTTAAGATTTTATTTTCAACCTGAACAAGCCCCAGGGACCCTTCTGTCTATGTCTCCTTGGTTTTGGGATTACAGGTGTAAGGATACTTGACAGTGGGACTTTTCTGATAATCTCAACTCAGAAATGTTTTAGAGTACACACCAATAAACCAAAGACTAATACAATGTTTTCTGGAGGCGGTGCTTCAATCAGGACAAGCAGATCTAAGATACATTCTCAGAAAACACACATTAAGCTTTGAAGCTCTGTAAATTCAAATTTTGAGAAATTCAGTATTTAGATCAGGTAGAGTAGTGCAGTTCATTTTATCAACTTGATATGTTCAAGTGCTCTTATGAAAATCTATACACATGATTCACATTTAAAGACATAATAAGTAATACAAGGCATTGACAAAGTAAAAATACTTCAACTCCATATACAAAGAAAACAGTATTTTCCTAAGGGTCAATTTAGGAACAAATCAAATAGCTACTCAAATATGTATAGCATGCAAAACTGCATTTGTTCTGTAATAATTCCAAATGCTAATTTGATTTTTAAATTCAAAGGGTTTTTTTGTTTTTAATTCATGTCAAAAAAGATCACGGCTTATTTCAGGAATGCAAAGCGAGTTCAGCCTATCTACAAACTATCTTTATCCAATTAACAAAGTAAAAAGAGTAAAATAAAATAACTGTATAAATTACTTCAAATGAAATATAATCACTTTGTGAACAAAATATATTAAGTAAAATAAAATTTGCAACAATAAAGTTATCTAACTCAACCAAAAGCCTAAAATAAGCCTAATTCTAAAAAACAAAAACAAACAAAACAACCCTAGGAGCATACATGGGCTGGACCTAGCCCTCCAACTTGGTCTTCAACAACTGGAGCAGAGGTGAACTCTGATGCTGGTGCCTGCCTGTGGATCCTGTTCCCCTGACTGGGTTGCCTTCTCTGACCTCAGTGGGAGAGGATGTACCTAGTCTTGCAGTGACTTGATGTGCCAGGGAGGGATGGTATCCAAGGGAGGTCTTCCCCTTCACAGAGGAGAAAAGGAGAGGGTTGGGGGTAAGGGGCTATTTGGGGTGGGCTGGGAGCAGAGGGGGCTGTGATCATGATGTAAAGTAAATAAATTAATGGGGGGAGGAGAGGGGAAGAAAAAAAGAGTAAAAAGCTTTCCCCTTAAGACCCAAAGTGAAACAAAACTGCCTGTCCACTGTTCCTAATTAACATTTTAGGTCACAACTGGTATGAAAAGAGGAAAAGGTTGAAACTATTAAATTACTTGCTTTTATTTATGTGTGCGTACTTATATATACCATGTTTCTGCAGGTTCTCCTGGAGGCATGAGAGTACTGTAAAAGCAGTATGTGCTAAGCCATTTCTCCAGAACTCCCCTACCTCACCCCCCCACCTTAAAGAAAAACTAAAACCTTTGGTTCCCACTATCAGATCTACTTATAGAGTAAAACAAACAAACAAACAAACAAAAAACAAAAACCACACTACTTTAGATCTCAATCATTTGATATGAATATATTACTGATACTAGAATACCTATCTCAAACTACAAACAAGAAAGAATATTTTCCACATACAAATTTGCATTAAAATTGGAACAAGGAATAAATATAACAAAAGCTGAGCAATTATCTACATAGAGATAAAACATTATAGAAAAAGACATAGACAATGCGGCCATGTCCACAATCAAAAAGAGTGGCTATCATGATAGCAATTGACATATATTAATAGATTCTCCCAAATTCACATAAATACTAAAGACTTTTGTTTGACAGGTTGATTTTGTTTTTTTGAGACAGGGTTTCTCTAGGCAGCCTTGAAATCAGAGAGATCCATGCTTGCCTCTGCCTCATCCCCCTGAATGCTAGAATTAGGTGTGTGCTGCATTGCCCAGCCTAAAGACATTTTTAACCAAAATTGCAAAAGGGTTTTTTTGCACTTAAAATTCTGAAATTTACATTAAAAAAATTTCAAGAGCAATCAAAATGTCCAAGGAATCAAGTGTGTCAGCTTGCCCAAACAGATTTCAGGATATAAAATAATCTAGAGTAGACATCAAGGTACTGGTATGAAGACAAACTAGCAACACAAAGAAAATACGATATTGAAAAGTAGAATACACATGCTAGGAACAAGCACACACGCACATATAAAATAGGATGGAAACATGTGCTCACACATGTAGACCACTGAAGAAAGAAGACTTCTTTTTTTTTTTTTTTGAGGTGAGTTTTCACACACTTTCCCGTGGGATTTAATCCCAAAGGAAAATCCAAACTTTTGGAATGAAATTCAGAATACTTCTTTATGGTCCCAAAGTAAACATAAGCAAGGTGCTCACAGAAATATTACAAAAAAGCACTCTCTAACAGTGAAAACACTAACAAATTTGATCAAACTAATTATCAAGAACTTCTAAGACTAACATGGTGGTTCACAGCTAGAGCCGAGGGCAAGAAGATTATGAGTTTAAAGCAGCCAGCAATACAAGGTTAGACTTTGTCTCAAAAGAAACAAACAAACAAACAAGAAAAACTGTCTAACATGGCACTTTAAAAGAAACCAAATAGTAAATCACTGAGCTATAAGATACAATACATATACCTGAGGAAGGATTAGTATCTAGTATGCGAAAACCCCTGCTAATTTTTGGTAGGATAGAATAAAAAAATGATTTTCAAACTGAACCATAGTTTTTAAAAGGAGTTTTAAACATGCATACTCACAAAAATAAACAAGCAGAAACAGTATCTTTGGTTTTGACATTTTACAACCATTAACTGAATAAAAAATTAAGATATCTGACACTATTAGACAGTTCCGTGGTTAAGAGCATTTCATAGCTCTTCCATAGGATGGGAGTTTAGTTCCAAGCACCCACATCAGGCTGCCTGTAAGAACAATTCCAGAGAACCCAACACCCTTCTGTCCTCTGTAGGCACCTGCACTCATGTGGCATAATATAGACACACACAAACAACTACAAAATATGACAGTATCAAATAGCATCCAACTGAGATTGTAAACTATCACCATACAAACCATATCATTGTATTAACTAAAAACACGGCACATCTTTTGACAATGTTATGCTCAGCTATAAACTCAGGCTTTCAAGTATTTTACCTGATTACAGACTCCCCCAGCTTGTAGTTATACTTCCTGTTTTCCTGATATACCAACAAAATGTGATCACTAGCTTCCCAGTCCAGTCATCTGCTGTGACTATTATGAACTCTATCCCTTTTAAGCTGCAAACTAAAGAAAACTTTCTTCTACAAGTTGTTTTTGGTTATATTATTTTATCACAGCAATAAAAGTGGTTGTTTGGAGCTTTGACAGGGCAGATAGACTTTGAAGAGACAGGATCGATTTTTAACAGAATGCATTAGTTTGACTGCAGTGACAGTATCATGGAGTGGTTACTGATGGAAAAGCTCAGTAAATTCTGTGTTTATATGCTGTTTAATGTTTGTTAATTAAACAAGTGATCCAGGGACTAAATACATCTAAATCTGCATAAAATACCAATTCTTAGTTTTGCTACAAACAATGAGTTGGTTCTAAGAATTTGCACTTGTGAAGATCAAAGGGACTATAATATACACTAGTATTTACAGTCTAGAACAGCGGTTCTCAACCTGTAGGTTACAAACCCTTTGAGAATCGTATCTCCCTTCCAGAGGTCCATCAGAAAACACCAATATTTGCATTATAATGCATTAGAATAACAAAATTACAGTTATAAAGTAGAAACAAAAATAATTTTATGGTGGGGGATACTACAACATGAGGAACTGTATTGGGGGGGTTGCAGAATTAGGAAGGTTAGGGATGTCTGGTCCCAGAAGACCTCATTCTAGAGGCTGATATGACCATCTCTAACAGCCAAAGCTACTTCAAGTCTGGACATTAGTCTCCTCCTCATGGAAAGCAGCACCTTCTTCTAAAACATTTTTGCCCTTAAAAGTTCAACTTCAAGCTACTCCCATTTTCAATAAGCCTTGCTCTTGGACTCCAACCACTAGAGGACTGAAACCTCTGCAATTCCCAAGCAGTCTTCCTACCTGGCTATACAGTTATTCTTGCATCTGTTATTTTTCTTGTCAGTGCTCTTTGAGTAGGCAAACCCAGTACTAAGTGAGAACACACTGACTCCTCATCATGACATAATACCTGACAGAAAGTTTTCACTGTTACTGTTTTAAATGGTGAAACCCTCAATGGCAGGAAGTGCATGGTTGCCAACAGTGGCTTGTCTTTGGCATTGGTGCTCATAGTAGCCAGAACTTGGGTGACAAGCCTCAGTTGATAACCCTCAAACCTCAACCCTGCAGTGACCCACCTCTGCCAGTCTGGTTCCACCTCCTGAAGTTCCATAATCTCTTCAAAGAACACTACTAGCCTGGGACCAGTGGTCAGTCTATGGAAGACATTTTACATTCAAAGCACAACAGTCACATTATTGAAGGAAGACAAGTTTATAAAAATTATCTAAATATGTTTTTTAAATGAGCATGAATCTACTTTAGTTGGTTTACTCTCTATTAATTTCAATCCTTGCAGGGTGCAGCATCCCATGGATTGTGTCCATGGCAGTAGAAAAGATGCCATTGCTTCCATGAGCCCAGACTACAGGTTCCAGGATTGCTCTTGTTTAGGTGGGAAAAGCTGTATCATTGAGCTTCAGAGACTCCTTTTTCAAGCAAAACTGGCTTTATACCACAGCCTTCTAGACATAGTTGCCTTCAGAAGTCCTGTTGCTAGCAGGAATCCACAGGCCTCAAATGACAGAAAGAACCTTTTTATCTTCATTTTTTTTGTACCCTATTCAATATATACTTATATTAAACAGCAACAACATAAAGGTGGAAAATATTTGACTTAAACTTTGAAACCAGCTAGATCCCAGTCTGAATTCTTTGCAGTGATGGGGCTAAAACTTAGGCCTCAAAAATGCCAGGCAAGCACTACACCCAAGCTCTAGCCCTAACGCAACCTAAATTTTAGTTCTGACAACTGCTACCTGCAACACAGGGTCACACAGTTCTAAAACATAGATTTTCTGATATGGGAAATGGAATTAATAGGTTTCCTGTAGCACTATGCAAAGATTAATGAGATTTGGTAAAAAATGCATTTTAGCATTTAGCAAAAACAAAACCAAACAAAGAATTCAATGAACTGGTGCTATGATTAGCAATACTGATTAAACATTTACCTTTTTGCTGATGCTGGAGCAGGTTCAAAAAACACACAGGTCAAAAATACCCACCCCCAAAAAATTTTACCCTAAAAGAGTTACTGTTGAAATTTTATATAGACAGACAGACAGACAGACAGACATAAGTTCATAATAATCTGTCAACACTAATTTGGTGGTTTGAATAGGAATGGCCCCCATAGGCTCAGATTTGAATTCTTGGTCATTAGACAAAATGGACTCAGAAAGGCAAATATATAAAAATAGCAACAAAATAAAATGCCTTGTCACATAATCCAAAACACAGAGTACTTAAAATTCAACCAAGTAAATATGGGCCCCCTAATACACCAGATGCAAGGCAAAGTCAAAAATTGCTGAGTAAAAGAAAGCCTGCCCTCAAGATGTTCATGGTCTATGAAATGACATGTAAACAGATGCCATGCTAGAGCTCTGTGGTTAAACTGTATTGGGGACACATGAGAAATAATTTAATCGTATCTAAAGAGTGTCAGAGAAAGCTAGAGAAGGAAAGATTCCTGAGTTTGCCTTGTGTTAAAAAAATACCACAAGCACCAACAACTTCCAAAGACATTTTCATGTTTCAAATTTAGTAAAATAACTTTTTTTAAAAAAAATGTTGTATTGGCATATCCCCTACGCTGGAAAAGAAAGATATTCCATCCTAAAACAGGCACTTTAAACACCATTCATTTGATTGTAACAAAAAGATGCACGATAAAATGAAACTTAATTCATTAAGTAACAGGTTTTGCTAATCTAGGACAACAAAGAATTAAAAAACACAATGGAGGTTTCTCAGTACAACTAAAAAACACGAAACCACACTAACTCCTCCAACTTCTCCAACTTTAACTATCTCATTTGCTAAATATGCTTGAGCCTTCTATTTGCCCTTTTGTTCTTATTTTGACTATTTAAGCCTGAACTTATAAATTAAAATAGGAGACACATTCAAATGTAAGCCTGTATTACTAACTGGAAGGAGCCTGAGGCAGGATGATTCAGTCCAAAGCCAATTGTACTTACTACACAATGAGACTATATCTCAAAAATATGTATAGTAAATAGGGAAATCCTAAATACAGAAAGTGGTAATAATTCTATAAGTGGACAAAAGATCAATGATTAACAATCCATAATTTTTTAATTTTTTAAAAATTATTTTATTGTATATGTAGAAGTGTTTTGCCTATACATACATTTTTGCACCAACTGTGTGCTTGTTGCAGAGAGAAGCTAATAGAAGACACTGGATCTTCTGGAACCAAAGTTAGTGAGAGTTGTAAGCTACTATGTGAGTGCTAGAAACGAAACTTGGATCTTCTGGAAGAGCAGAGCATCTCTCTTATCCTCAATTCATCAATATTTATACAATATTAGAAGTTATCCATTTATTCTAAGTTAACAAACTACTCTTAATCTTTTTTCAGACAAAGTATGCTTAAGGCCACAGGCAATTGCATACAGTCAACAGCTAATTAGGAAATAACTGCCAATGTTGACTAAGGGATTATTTACTTATCTTTTTTTGTACTAAAACCTGAAACGTGTTAAAATGAAAGTTATATAACTTAGTGATAATCAATAACTACTATTCAGATAAGCATTAAGAGCCATTTTTAGAGTGGCTGCCCACTCCTATGGTAAGCATCTGGGTCCAAGCTGATAGGAAACAGATAAGCAACAGCTCTGAAAGCATTATCAGAGAGAAAGACCTCTGAGCAGAGACAGACCTAAGGTGCATTTTTAAGTGAGAACTGTAACAAACAAGCTTACTCCTCATGACCTGCAACTATCTGAAAATTATATAACCAGAACACTGTGGGGGGACCTGCCTCAACACAGCAATTACTTTTTAAACTATCAAAAAGAAGTCTAAGACTTCCCAGGAACAGAGAAAACAGACACATATTTTAACAATGAAGAACAATTTAATAACAGCTGATAAATTTTTTCTGTTTTCTTTTGAGACAGGGTTTCACTATGGTTCCCTGGCTGGAACTTCCTATGCAGACCAATCTGGCCTGGATCTTAAAGATCTGCCTGCCAGTGTTGGTTTATTATTATTATTATTACTATTACTACTACCACTACCACTACAAAGTATTCCCTCTATAATAAAACTGTTCCTTTTATTCCATAATTACAATGTGCCCAAAAGATATTAATGAAAGTCTCTCCATCTCAGTCCATTTTTTTAAACCTTTAATTTATTTATTTTCTCATGTACATCAATGAAATTACTTTTTTTCTTTGAAAGTATTCCTACTCTCCAACATTCTGGATATATTTCCTATCAACAAGTAGGACAGATATCAGAAGTCCTAAAATCCACTTCTGGTTCTTTTTAAAAATTATATGGATTTTATAACCTTTAATAACCATATGTATGTGGTAGCTCCCTCAATACCTCACCACATTTTTGTATCTTTTTTGTATATTACTATACTTTATTTATTGCACATGTGTGCACTCACTCCACAGAGACTGTGTGTAGGTAGAGGACATCTTGGGGAGTCAGTTCTCTCTTTTTATTATCTGGATCTGGGTTCTGGAAACTGAATCCAGGTGGTCAGAATTTGGAGGCCAAGATCTTTTAGCCACTGAGCCATCTTGACATGTCTATACTTTTATTTCTTGAGATAGAATTTCTCAGTGAATCTTGAATTCATTAAATCAGGTAGGCTGGCCGGCCAATGAGCTCCTGAGACCTGCCTGTCTCTGCCTCACCAGCACTAGGGCTACAAATGCTCGCCACCAAGATATCACAAGTGTGCTAAACTCTTGGCCTCATGCTTAACACTGCTGCCACTAAACCAACTAAGGGAGGGGGAGGGGAGGAGAGGAAGGTAATCCTACAAAAGTAGCTAGTTAAGACTTCACTTTGTACAAATTTGTCATGGGAAAACTTAGTTTCAACTTTAAAACAACATACAAAGCTGGGTATATAACTCAGTGGTGGAAGTCTTGTCCATTGTGGGTTAAGTGTTTGGGTGGGTTTGAGCTCAACAAAAATTAAATAAGTACAAAAATATTTCACATAATTTTATTACACAAGCTTCCTAATTAATTTAAATATATATTTTCAAAATTAGAATTTCTACCTAATCAATGTTATAGTAGTTTTAACCTAGTCTTGTCATTCTTCTGTTCTCAAAACCTCTAAAAGCTTCCATTTACAAAATTTAATTTCCTTTTATAATAGTAAGTACAGTTTCTACAGCCTTTTATAATGGTTACATCACTAATAAGATTTTTAAACCACATATTCATGAACTAAATACTATGAAAGAAAAATTCCAACAGCAGGGGAGTTTATGATAGCAGGATATGATCTTCCCTGGCTCTCCACAGTCCCTCTGTTTCTGACCTTATTTTAGGCTGTATCAGGACTATGGGATTAACTCACAAAATGCAAAACAGCAAAGGCTGCCATTCCTCTATTCACACTGTACACTAAACATGCTGAAGGAGTTGTTCTCATGATAACAAACACAACTCTCTCCCCCTACATTTATGGACTTTCTGGTCCTATCTATACTTCTTGTCACCAAATGCTTAAAACAAAAAACAAAAAAACAAAAACAAAAAAGGCAGATTTTTTAAAAACCTATGTTTGAAATTGGACTCAGGGATTAGTTTTGTTCAAGCTTCACACAGGATGTTATTCATATAATACACATTTGAACATTTGTTTTTTTAAAGTCACCTTCACAAAAGTAAAATAAGTAAATTCTACTTTCACTACCAACAAAAGACACACCCAGTAATCTCATAAGTAAATATCTCAAAGAATTACAAATGTGTCTAAGAAAAACTATCAGCTCTCTTTAAAGCAGTCAATAAGTGTATTCACAAAAAAGAAAAAGTCAAAGCCCAGGAAGAACAAATGTGGGCAAATGTGCCCTGTGTGGAATGTGAAGAATGTGTGTATTCACATGCCATGAGTTCGTCTGCCTGTACAGATGATTGGGAAGAAGTTCACCCAGTGACCATCAACATGGTGGTTTTAGTTTTCTATACTGTTTTAATAAACATGATCGCACACATAGTTTGACAAGAGGGAAGTTATTGCCTGGAATGGGGCCAAGTTTATAATCCCAGCTATTCATGGGCCTATAACAGGAGGATCATGAGTTCAAGAACTGTCTAGGCATCTCTTTCAAAATAAAAAGAAAAACCAAAAACAAAACAAAAGGGAGCTAGGAACACAGTTTAGAGGTGGAGTGGTTGCTAGCAGTGTGGGATCCTAGATTCAATCCTCAGTTCTGAAAAAAGAAGGTAGACAAGAGAAGAAGGCTATCGTTATTTGACTATTAAAATACGGTGGGAAAAACTATCTTCAGGAAAAGGGCATTCAGAGGGCTCTTGCTATTTAAGCATGAGGACCTGAGTTCAGAGCCCTAACACCCACACACAAAGTTAACCTTTGCTTTGTGCCCATAATCCCAACCCTAGAAAGACAGAGGCATTTAGATCCCTAAAATCTGATGGTCAGCCAGTCTGACAAGCTCCAGGACAATGAAAGATTCTCAAAGGTAAGGTAGAGAGTGATAGAAGACATTCAACAGCAACCTCTAGCTTAAACATAGAGAAGTAGTAGTCATGTGGTACTAGTTAAAAACAAAGTTCAATGAACACAAACTTCAAAGTGTAGAAATTAACACATTCATCTGTAACCAGCTGATTATCACAAAATGGAGATACTGATAAACTAGATACTGATGCAACTGGATATCCACAGGTGAAAAGATTAACTAGAAACTTACTATCAAGTTAGGTACTAGTTATGTAAGTAAACTTACTATTAAGTTGTCCCAAATAGAAAGAACTTAAAAATCATGATACTTTTCAAAGAAAACATTGGAGTGAATTGTAGAGCCTGCTGCCAAGCATATATTTCTTCGACCTGCCACTAAAAGTATCTGCTTGCTTTATAGACCCAGAGTCTCAGTCATGCCTTGAACTTGATAAATAACTGAGGCTTGCCACAAATTCCTGATCCTCCTTTTTCCACCTCTCATATGGAGCCAAAAAGCACCAATCTTTTTTATTTTGTAATGTTTACGATTCTTGTGAAAATGTTTTACTAGCATATGTTAATTACATAAGTGGGTTTCATTAGACCATTTCCCTACATGTACACATATACTTCAATCACGTTCACCTCTGCTAGCCTTTGTCCTCCTCCCTGTACTCTCTGGTCCTTTCCTCATCCTAAACAGTGACCCTGCTTCAATTTATGTTTTGACTTTGGTGATCTAATGGCACCTTATCAGTGTCTACACTAAGAAAAATGTCTCTCCCTCCCCACTGACTATTAATTGTATAAACACCACCATTTCTGTTGCTCTGACAAAACACGAAGACCAACGCAACTTATAAAAGAAAGCATTTAATTTAGTTCATGGTTTCACTGTCAAGAGGCCACAATGGTTTAAAAACAAAAGGCATGGCAGCATGAACAGCTGAGAGCTCACATCTGGATCTACAACTAAGAGGTAGTGACACACTGGAAAGAATCTTTTGAAACCTCAAGCCTCCTAATCCTTCTGAAACTGTTCTGCCAACTGGAAACCATGAATTCAAACCTATGAGCCCACAGAGGCCATTCTCATTCTAACTACCAAATACCTCAAAAGATATCATTAAAAAATATTAAAAAGCTACAAACAGAGAGAAAATACTTCTTAAGTAATACTTCTTAATGTAACTGATAAAGGGTTTGGGTCCAGAATATTAAAAAAAAAAAGCTATTAAAACTCAAATACAAATAGTTCATGTACAAAGTATACTTCAACGAAACTGCTTTTTAAAGAGTAATGAAGTGAGCTGGGCGGTGGGGCGCACGCCTGTAATCCCAGCACTCTGGGAGTCAGAGGCAGGTGGATGTCTGAGTTCGAGGCCAGCCTAGTCTACAGAGTGAGTTCCAGGACAGCCAGGGCTACACAGAGAAACCCTGTTTTGAAGAAACCAAAAAGAAAAAAAAAGAAAAAAAAAAAAAAGAAAAAGGAGTAATGAAGTGAAATATAATTCTTTAATATTTTAAAGCTTTTTTTCCCCTTATTTAAAAAAAAAAACCAAAGGCAGAGGCTGGTCAGTCACTACAATTCTTAATAAATACATACCTAGCATGCTAACAGACCCCTAAGAGTCCATACTACATACCAAAGACAACATTGGCCAGTTGCCAACACCACTTATACCATAGTGGAACAGACACATCTACTTCAAAGGATGCCAACCCCAGGTTATGTGTATTTGTTTCTACATGCTCTATAAACACAAAGGAAAAAATTAACTACATCGACATTTTAATATGGAAGTCCCAATTATCAAGAAAATGATTAGCAAAATGCTTTAATCCTTGATTTTGAGGTACCTACATTTCCCAGTAGCAACTCACAACCAGCTCTGACATAACTAGACTGTTTGACAATTCCAAGTATTTAAATTCATGAACACTTAGATTTAAATGAATGATGTAAATGAAGTCGACTATTTTATTTTTAAAAACAATGTATGACATGTTTAAAAACAATGTAAGACATTATGTAAGACAACACAAAATTTGAAGGTAATTAATAATCTCCATTGACTAAAGTTGACTTGTTTAGAACCAGGCATGGTAGTTCACATGTGCAATCCCAATACTTTGGGAATCTGAAAAAAGAGAAAGACTGTAAAGTCTGAGACCAGCCTAAGCTACACACTGAGTTTCGGGCCAGCCTGAAACTCGCATGCACCCCCCCCCCAACTTAACAAAAAAAAATTTTGAAAAGAATAGTGAACTTATTAAGAACTAGAAGATAAAAGAGTCCTAGTCTGTTTAAAAACTTAAAATTCAAAGAAAAATTCCAAGTATAAACTTCATCTAGCTACCTGTGTTAGGTGTTCTTCTAACCACAAATCTATACTGTCACTCAAAGGGATTCAAACTGCAGTTTCATGTAATAAAAGCAAGAGTCTCAAATCTTGTACATCTGGAGGTTTCTCACATTCCACTTTAACACCCCAAAAGACCACATATAATGAATAATCTTCAGATTGTAAGATATCAAAGGTTTCAGTAATTAATTGACCTATACACTTACCCCAGAGAAAATTAATAACCTCTATCAAGGTCATACTTATAGGTTGATCTATATCAAGAAAATGAATAACCAGGGCTGAATAGATGACTCAGTTGCTAAAGGCACTTGCAACTCTTTTAGAAGACCTAGGATCCACAAGACAACTCACAACTACTTGGGACTTCAGTCCCAGGAGATCGGGTGTCTTCTTCTGGCCTCCACATATGAGGCAAGAATGAAGTACACATACAAATAAAGGCAAAATATAGATGAGGCAAAACACTTACACAATAAAGTAAAAAATAAATAAATCTCAAAAGAAAATGAACCCCAATCACAATGTGTACTGTTCTTATATGTAGGAACCTTTTTTAAAAGCAGATTTACCAAGATAATTTACATATACATGAAAGTTACACTTTGTAGATAACTCTTTGCCTATTTTGAGGAGGTAGCAGCTGTCCTTTACATCTAAGATCTCTATACAGCCTATAAAAAATAAAATTCTGTCTCCTTCTATAAGACAGGTCTGCTGTCAGTCCTTTGTACATTTGATAATGTATCTCTCCAGAACAAAACAATAAGCTCCCTATGAAAGGTCTGGGTTTCCTAATGACAAAGACTAAGTATTAGCCCAATGTTTCCAAGTATTAACTGATATTACTTTACTCTGCACAGTAAAGCTCATATATTATCATCACTGCTGATAATCTAGTTACCACTACTTACTACAGTGGATGACACAACAATCATGTGGCTTCTACCAGCATTCATAAAAATGTGAATGGGAAATTTAGAAGCTTGAAATAAGGTTTAATCTCAGACTAATGATTTTTAATATTAAGTTTTGGCCTTGAGACTACAAAATTGCCAAGAGCCATGACTTTCTAAGAGAAAAAGGATAAAGAGTCTGTGTGGGGTCTGAGTTCTGGGGGAATAAAACAGCATCCCAAAATCTAAGAGTGACCCTGGTAGTTGATAGGGAGATGATTAAACACTTTTCCATTCCCCTAACCATACCACTGTCCTACCTGTTAGCTGAATCAATGTTTTGCAACCACACAAAAAGAAGAAGTGGAAATGTGATCGAAATGGTAGCTCAGGCACTTTCTCTCATCTGCACTGATGGAGAGAAGGATACATAATGAAAATGGGTCAAGCCTAGTGGCCCAGGTGGAGCTGGGCTTGTGGGCCAATGGACCTCCTAAGCTAAAGTAAGTACTGTACTGGATGACAGCTATGTTGTCATTTATGCAAGTCAACCAAAAGCATTAAAAACTCCTTTGGATAATGGAAAGGGAATCCTGCAGTCAACAGTCCTGACTACTTACACATTTACCACCCCCAGCCCCACCACCACCCACACACTCCTTGATTCCCTGTTTGCAACTATAAGGAGAACTATGACTAGGAATATAATTAAGTCCCCCTAACCTTCAGAAGCACTGAAGTCCGACATATGCAGCTGGGCTACCCAGCAAACTCTAAGGAGAATTTCTGACTCTACAATTCTGTTGGATGCAGGCAACCTGAACACCACCCTATTTGGTCCCATGAAGGAAAGAGATATTCGGATACAAGTAAAAAGGATTTGGGCCAGGCTTCCAGTGAGGGAAGAAATCAAATGCCTTTGGGTGGGGTTCTTTGGGTCAATTCAACTTGCTGTTATCATCTCTACTCTCTATATAAGAAGAGGAACTTGTCACATGCTTGTACTTTATGATAGTTTGCGGGAGAATAGTCCTACAGACTCTTATGCTTTGATACTAGGTCCCCAGCTGGTGAACTGTTTGGGAAGGATAGAGAAGTGCAGCCTTACTGGAAGAAGTATGCCACTGGGGGCAGGCTAAAACATTCCCAGTCAGCTCTCTCCGCCACCTGCTTGTGGATTCAGATATGACCGACCTCTCAGCTCCTCCATCCAACAGCATGGACTCTAATCCTCTGAAACACTAAGTGCAGCTAAGTACTTTCTTTTATAATTTACTTCAATCATGGTGTTTTGTCACAGCAACAGAAAAGTAAAGAGCCTGCAAGAGAGGGTTTTTCTGATCAAGAGATGGCATACCCTGTGTGTGTGTGTGTGTGTGTGTGTGTGTGTGTGTGTGAGAGAGAGAGAGAGAGAGAGAGAGAGAGAGAGAGAGAGAGAGAGAGAGAACCCTTGTAATCATTTGTCCTACCAGTTTCTGTAACTTTTCATTTTACTAACTGAGCTACAGGCAATGGGAAACAGCCTCCACTTGGACTCTGCCTACTTTATACAGTTAACATTTTATCTGTTTTTAAAAGTAGCTATTAGCTTGCTTCTGGACTCCTGTGGTTATTGAATGCCTGGCTCATAGAGGCTTTCTGACTTTCTAACCTGATATGATGATTTCAGAGTGGGTCAAGCTTGAAATACTCAATGATGTACAATGGTGTAAGACAATGGAAAGTGATGACTTGGATGCTCCAAGGAAGCAGAATCTCAGCATTAAGTGGGAAGTGGCACCCTGGTGAGAGGGAGAGGACTTTATCCTCCTCTCTACCTCTGAAAGCAAACTAACAGACTCCACTGGACCCAGTCAAAAGTCTTAGAAGCTGAACATCACAGGTCATTATCACAAATCACTAATAATTACATCACTTTAGCTTGTCTCCCTATAGCCAATCTTACTTCATCTTCAATCTGTTCCCTAAAAGTGAACACAACAGGCACAACATGACCATGCACACCTGTAATCCCAAAACCACGCAGACATAACCAAAATGAACCAAAAATGGGCCACATACTAAATAAAGGCCAGACTGAACTCTAGTGTCCTGCCTCAAAAACTTGAAAACTAAATTAAAAACAAAATAATAATAAAAAACAAAAAACAAAACCCTCCTTTTCCTAATTTCCAAACTAGAGATGGACTCTAACGTCTTTTGTCTTGAATATAAATCCCCTAACACTAAACCACACTCATTCTTTTGAAGACACAAAGTATTTCACTCACCCAATAAAGCACTTTATAGTGATCTCCCCATTGCATTTAGTCAAAACTGTGTTACTATGATTCTTGCAGGTGGCCTTACACTCACTCCTCAGCATCTTTCCCAGTTCTCCTTTAACCATGCAAATTACTGCCACACAGAACAAATATTAAAATTCTAATATGATCTCTTGCCATATTTCCATGCACTATTTATCTGCCTGGTCCATTTCCCAGGTCCTACCTTGAACGGTAATACACACAGCAGGACAGTTCACCCTGACTCTGTAAGATCGGAAACCCACATAATGTATTAGTACTTAAGTCACTATGCTGAAGTTGACAAAAACTAGAGTCAGTTGGGAAAAAGGGACCTCAACAGAGAATTCCTTCTATTAGATGAACTGGCCTGTGGGCACGTCTGTGGAGCATTTTCCTGATTAACTACTATGTGTGTGTAGGGGGTAGAAAAGTCCTTGCTTTAGTTTCCATCAAAGGACAATAACTTGTCAACCAAATTCTTTTTTGCTCCAAGCTAGTTTTGGTCAGTGTTTTATCAGGGGAATAGAAAGAAAACCAGAACATTCACATTTTCTAGTTTTTCTATCTTCTAGGAGTAGAGACCACAATTGATTTTCTTCACTGTTAGACCAATTTGTACTCAATAACTACTTGGGTAAATTAATGGCCATTTACATATCAAGAATTATGCCATATGTCAAAGAAAAGAATGTATATCCAGCTTCTTATGTTGTATGAAGATATATAAAATATACCAACAACCATGTGTGGAGGCATACCAACACTAGGGAGGATGAAACAAGATTTCAAATTCAAGACCAGCCTAAACTACACAATGAGGCCCTGTCTTTAAAAAGGAAAGAAAAAAAATTACAATAATGTCACAGGGTTATAAGGAAGACTGGCATTTCCATTTTTCTGTTTTAGAAGTTTGTTAGAGATACAGGCTCATGTAACCAAGGCTGGCCCTGAACTTGTTGTAATCCTACCTCTACCTCTCAAGTGCTAGGATTACAGGTGTGATTTGGTAATGGCGTGATCCCACTTTATAATCTCAGGATTATCCTATTTCAAACTAGAAATTAAATGTCATGTTTTATGTCCACATATACTGTTTTTTAAATCACATAAAAGCATTACAATTTTACAATGAAAAGTTAAAAAAAAAACCTACAGATGTGGACTTCAAGGGACTAAAGCACACAGTTCAATAGTAGAGCATATGCAGAAGCTTGTGTAAGGCTCTGCTTTTGATCTCAATCAGGGAAAGGAGAAAGAGTGGCAGGTGACTGCTCAAGACCTAGTTAACTCTCATTTATACGAGTGCTTTCAATTTTCTATTACTAAGAAGAGAGAGAGGTGGCACAAGTAATCCCAACTAATACCATGTAGAATGTTATAATTCTTAGCAAATGATATCCAAAAATGTGTATTCTGACCTACATATAACTCAGTATCATCTGAATTGTCTGAAAGCATGCCAACTGATGACTGGAAGAAGTGTCCCAGACACTGTTGTCAGTCCAAGATTTAACATATGCCACATGATGTACTAAGCAAAGTACACTAAGGAGAAATTACTACAGGGTAGAAAAGAATGCAAATGTTCAGAGCTTCAGGATCCCACACAATGCATACTACTGAATCTTTCCCCTGAGGAGTATGTACCTGATCAAAACAGCTACAAAAATGGTTTTGCATCATGTCTTCTAGCTAAAAAAGAGACCTCAAGAGTGTATTCTTACAAACCAGCTATTCTCACCCATGACTGTATTATTCAGATGTGAAGATTTAAGAAATTAAGTACATATATTCAGTATGTGTAGGTTAGTATGTTTATTTATTCAGAGTACGGAAACCTTAAGAATGATTTCCTTGTCTGAAGAGTTTTACAAATGGCACTAATTTGCATTCTATTTACTCTCTTGAGAGGAAAGGGGAGGAAGTTGTTACTGGAGAGAAAGAATGGATACACTCCAAGGAGAAGACACAACAAGCGAACATCTCTTTGGTGGCTGAAAAGTTGAGATTTCTTGCCTAAAGAATACCCTCTAAATATTTAATGTAAAATAAGACTTTAAACTAATACCTTGAAATAAAAAAAAATTATTTAAAGACCATGAGTCAAAAAGGTATTCCACCTAGAAGCCATCTGAACAAATAGCCAAAGCTCTCTGTGCCTTAGTTTCCTAATGTTGATAAGAATGAATTAGAAGTTAACCTATGTCTTCCAGGGATGTCACCGAGCTAATTTAGAGGATATATGGATATAAGGCTCAATTGCAGCCTAGCACCTAACTCCTCATCTATCAGACAGCGGTATAAGTATTTAGCTAACAAAACTCTTTTAAAATTGAACCATGTCTTAAAATACTGCCTTGGCCTAAAGAAACCTAGTACAAAAGTTAGCTACTGGTAACATAAAAGCATGACTAGTCCAAAACCGAGTTACCACTGTACTGTTGGATTATGCCATCTTTGCTATGTGAAAAAAAAAAATCTTTGAATAAATTAATCTACTTTAGTAAACAAATATAGGAGAGCTCCCATAACCAACACACTTTATGCTAACTCTTAGAAAACAAATGAAATGCATGAGAAATGCTCTGAAATGACTACTGTTTATGAATGCTGGCAAGATATATTTATCAAACACCCATTTGAAATAAACAAATCCAGTCTATAAATTAGAACATAACACAAATGATATGTCTATTCTTCTTTGTCCCCTGAAGATCTCAAAATAACTTAATAATGCAACACAGAAAATTCAAAATATTTAGTATACTTGAGAATCTGCAGCTCAGAGCAAAAAACATCTTCCTCTAAAACTTTTGCCACATAGTTACAATGGTTCCAAAGTGCTCTTACAGTCTAGAATGCCCAAAATATTAACAATTCATATACTATACACCAGGCTGAAACTGCTAAGTTGTGCTATAAAAGAAAAGAATAACCAAAAATAATAGACAGAATATAAACACCAACACAAGACTTTTCAAATAATAGTCTTTTGCTTTCCTAAACAGGAAAAGAGAAAATTACTGGCTCTAACAACTGAAGCATCAATACTTTGTACGAATGATAATCCAGACTTTTCCCTAAGGAGACCAGGAGTAATATGAAACAATCACCACTCTGTACTTCCCCATCAATTACTGTTTACTAAGTGAAGATAAATGGTTACTTCAAATGCAAGTCAAACAATCTTGAACATGGCACCATTCCACATGCATTATTTTTAACCTATTTTCAGAAAGCTTAGAGAAATGAATTTTTAAACCCCATTAGATATCACCTATACTATGTAAGAAATCAACTGCCTTTGCTCTTTGCTGGGACAACCAAAGGCAACTTATTAACCTAGCTCCCCTTAATCAAATGGTCTCTTTCTTACTAAAGAAAAAAGTATACTCTTCTCAGTTACATGTAACACTACAGAACCACCAGCATTTCACAAAGCAAGGCTTTCCTCCAAGGCAGCCACATAACTACTGATGTTATAAGGGATTTTCTAAGTCATCTAGCAAAACCACTCTGGAAAAAAAAAAAAAAAAAAACAACGAAAAATCTTATTGCTGGGGCAGGGTGAGATGGCTCAACCATGGCTACTTTAGTTCAATTCCTGAATCCCATGGTAGAAGAAGAAAACAGAGAATCAACTCCACAGACTCCTGCACTTTCACACGAAAACACACATCAATTAAATTTTTTTACAAAAAGAAATCTGTAAAGTGGATATTCAAAAGAGTGGGGGAGGGGGAGCCGGACTTCAAACCCAAGAACAACAACAAAAAAACCTAGTTGCTCAGAAAGAGAAAAGTATTAGAAAATGCTGCTGTGGCCATTACAGGATGGCACGGCTGCAGTGATATGTGGTGTGTGTGCTCTGAAATGAACTGGAGTTCACCATAACAGACCATGAAAGTCTGTGCAGAAAGTGCTGTTAGTTCATTTTATAGATGCCGATTTGGCAGTTTCAGTTAAACTTTACAAGAGACTATCAAATACGCTCCAGCTACTGTCATTCTCAGCACTAAGCTTCCGTTCCATTCATTATTAAACACGATTAAAGAATTAAGGGGATCTCTGTGGTTTTTTTCTCGGGATATACTAATCTAAAATTATGTGCAATAAGGTGCCAGACACACAAGTGACAAGAGTTGCTGCTACAGGAACATCAGTATACCAAACTGTAAGACTCAAAGAACTCAAAATTGATTGACACACATTTCTCATGCATCAGGGTTCAAAGGTGTCAAACTTAATACATTTCAGGAGAAGGTACAAAGTGTCAACGAATCTGAAAACTTTGCTTTAACCAGAATGGCATTTTGTGGTTCTGCAAGGGTTCAGGCATTCCAGCAGTATGTGGAACAGAAGGGGATGCAGGAGTAAGAGATGTGTTGTGAGAGACAAGAAAAAGTCTCACTAACAGTACAAACCGGTGATGCTGCAAAGCAGGCATAGAATAAACAGAAAAGAACACTTTTTGACTAATTTTATGCTCAAGAGAAAAATTGATGCACCAAATACGAGGGAGGTGGTGTGGTCCAAAGAAGCCACGAGTTTACACACACATCCCAATGGCCACTCTCACGAGACTCTGACAGACATAGATTTGGGTAATTATAGTAAAAAGCTGTGTGTGTGTGTGTGTGTGTGTGTGAGTGTGTAAGCACACTAAGACCACACCCTAGGACTGAGCATCTGGACTTTAAACGCGGGGAATTAAAAGTTGAAAGGTCTGGCCCCAGAGGTGAAAGACGCATCGATGGGAGCAAAGACACACAAACCCTCCACGGGGGGCAGGGTGTCCCGGCAAAGCGTAGCATGGTCGGAGGAAAGGAGGGGCGAGGGCCCCGGGAGAGCTGGCCCGGAAAGCAGGGGCGCCGGGGCACGGAGGAGCCTGGGAATCGGGGCGCAGCGGAGATCGGGGACAGGAAGGCAGGCAAGGAAGCAGGGGAGCCGGGAAGCGCCCGGCACAGGGCTGCCGGCTCCCGCACGCGCCGCGGCCCGGGCGGAAGAGCGGTCGCCGAGAATGAATGGGCGGAGGCCGGGCCCAGGCAGGGCCGGGAGCGCGCAGGGCGGCCGCGCGGCCCGCCGCGGCACAAGGGGCGTGGGGAGACGACCGGCCGGTCACTCACCCGCCGCGAGCTCGGACACTCGGCCGCGCTTCTCTCAGCCGCCGGCGGCTCGTCACGGCGCTAGGGGGAGCCCCGGGCCCGGAGCGGGCGGCGGCGGCCGGACCGGGAGCCCCTCCGCACCTGCCCCACTGGCGGAGCCGCGAAGAGCCAGGCGACGGCGGCGACGGCGGCTTGGAGTGGGGAGGGCAAGAGACCCGGATGTACAGGGTAACGGCGAAGGGGGGAGGGGGAGTGCCAGGAAGTGAGGGCGCCGCGGACCTGTCCGGCCATGCGCATGCGCGGCACGACCGCTGCGCAAGGTAAAGCCTCGACCGTCCTCTCCGCCCTCTTCTCCCACCCCTCGGGAAAGGGGCGTGGCGTGGCCGGAGACAGGTGGTCCGGCGCGCCCCAAGGAAAGCTGGGGGGCGCGGCCACCCCGCACGAGACCACGCCCTCTTTTAAAGGGGCAGCACCTTCGCGGGAGGCAGCGTCCTGGAGGTTGCAAGGATCTTACTGTGGTGGTGAACAAGTACAGAAAAACAAGCTCAGAAAGAGACCAAGGCTCTGAGCTAAACCCAGGGAGACACCGCATTCCAGCATCCCGCACCTGGAGAGGCCTGGCTCCTGGCAGCAAGCCTTTCCCCTTGGGCCTGGTACTGAGCCTCTCTCTCGTGCTTCCAGAGGCAGCTAGGGCGCTAGGCAGACTCCCCAGAGCCTAGGGAGAAGCACCGTTATCGCCTGCGATGCTATCGCAGAGACGCCCTTGGGAGGTGTTAAATGATCAGTCTGGGAACAGAAATGAGACTCCACTTGATAACGTGGCTTACCACACACAATCTTTTAGATAAATCAGACCCTTGTTTTGGGGTCGGCGACTCGACAGAAATGTCGAGTGGGCTGCGATTCTGATGTGATGTAGGGCTACGCCACTTAATTACTTCTCTAATCCTACTGTCACTCTTGGAAAATGCTCCCTTTCCTTCTGTACACACAAAAAAGGTCTCATCTACTAACTCATTCGAATCCTGCTGTAAAACTCATAGCATTAGCACTGAAATATAAATGTTTAGCACAATTACCTCTCCCATGACTATATTTAGTTTTCTGAGCACAGCACTAAGATGGAAGTAAAGAGTTTTGAGTATTTTGGGGTTAAGACCCCAACTAAAAATCCCATGAAAGTAAGGACTTTCTTTTTTCACTTTCGGAGGATGGATAAACAAAATTCTACATATGGTTTTCCATATGAACTTAGGGACAGTTTGAAACCCTAATCATAAGCCTACCCTTTACTCCCCAGCATCGATCATTTGAGAACCGCTGGCCTTGATAAATGTAGCCAGTTAACTCAATCTGGTGTCTTCTACCGTAGAAAGCCTTTGTCTTGGTCAACCTGTCTGCCTCTTCAATTTCATGAAGACAATATGTTATGCAATATAGTCAGGAGAGCCTGAGGTGGCATACATTAAAGGCAAGAATCTACATCTCAGATCTTTATCCTTCAGGAGGTTTTGGATTCAACACTATCAGGTTTTCATCATTTTTTATTAAACTGAATGATAAAACTATCTTCACCATCCAAAAAGGCTCAGTCCATGTACCTGACCCACACTGGTATCCCCTGGCCCATGAATATAACTGGCCCATGTATCTGACTGGTCCTCGCGCACCAGTTCAAAACAACCACACAACAACTGCAGAAACGGCTCCCGTGAACATCCAGTTTAGCTGGAACACCTCCACCGTAAGAAGCACACCACGGCGACTGTCAGCTTCTTGTCTGAGGAAACTCAGATTTCACAGTGCAGTCTTCTTCCACTGGCCTTAATGCTATCTGTAGCAATCAAAAGTGGACATCGGCCTGAGGTGCTTATACTCTGAAAAGAGTTGACTGGTGACTGAGAACAGGACAAGTCCTGCCGAGAGCACAGAATGCTCCTTCCAGAGCAACTTCCCCCTCACCGGCCCAGGACCCATTTCTGGACACAGCAAGAAACTGGAGCAAGGGCCACCATGGCCCATGTGCAGAAAGCTGGCTCAGGAAACAAGCCCCCTACAGGAAAGGCTAAACTTAAGCTTCCACAGTTCTTTCTCCATCCTTCTGCCTAACCACGATCACATTTCATTCAGCTGAGGCCAAAGGTTTAGAAGTTTTAGATTACAAAAGCAAGCAGAGGGACACCAAGACATTCGAGAAAGAGGATTGGCTGGTCAGAGGCGCCCAGTCACAGCAGTTACCTCAGATCTCTGGAATCCTCACTCGACTTACACGGTGCCAAGCAGTGTACTTTGACTCGAGTTTCCTCCTTTGCTTTACATAGACACCCCATCTGGTACTGTTTTCACGTCCGCTTTGTAAATGAGGAATGCGGGGTTCGGTATGTGACAGTTCCAGGATTCGAACGCAATCTGTCAGCTCCAAGACCTGTCTGCTTCTCCACATATATCTACTACACCCTGTCTACGTTCTCGGGTTTCAAAGCACAACGATGATGATGATAGAGCTGGAGAGATGCTCAGCAGTTAAGAACACTTAACTATTCTTACAGAGGATGTGAGTGTGCGTGCGTGTGTGCATGCGTGTGTGCATGCGTGTGTGCATGCGTGTGCCTATCAGTTTCCATCACTCACATCAGGCCACTCACAACTGCCTGTCACTTTCCACTCCTCAGGAATCTGATGCTCTCAGGCCTACACAGGCATCAGTACACACATGGTTACATATATGTGTATATACACACAAATGAAAATGCAGAAATCTTTTTAATGTTAAGATAAACTGTTCTGTTCATTCAACATTTTGTACTATCCCCTCTATTATATCCCAGGAATCCTGGGAGGGTCTGAGGTAGAGAACACATGGTCCCTCTTTGAGGTCTCTGGAGGTTTCTGTTGAGAGAGCTTGTAACAGAGAATGTTGTAATGTATGTCCTAAGAAGGAGCCATCTCTGCTTGGAACACCTCTGAAGGTTTTGCCAAAGCCGGGACCTTTGAAGTTGGTCCTGAGGAATTGCGGACAAGACAAGAAAAAAGACTTTGCCAGGGAGCAAGAGAAGTCCGTGAGACATCTGGGATAGGCAAGAAGGACAGTAAGAAGCCAAAGCCATGGCAAATCTTAACACAGTGACAGGAAAAGATACTTGTAACCAAGGGAGAAACAGAATCTGATATATTTCTTATCAAGACCACTTGGAACACGATGTCCAAATGGGCCCACTGTGGGAGACAATAGAGGCCAGGAGGCCAGCAGAGAGGCTCCAGAGGGGTCCAAGTTGACACCACTCTGGAACTGGGGGTTGGCTTAGTTGTACAATACTTGGCTGGCATGTTCAAGGTCCTATAGATACCGCTCCCGAGCCAAGAAAAGAATAAATGCTAAAATTAAGATACGTAGTTATGGATTTCCCTTGGTTTATGACTGACTGAAACTGGGGTCAAAGAAAACAGGAGCTGCAGGAACAGCAACCAAAGGGTTCTTAGCTGAGGACACGACATGGATGGTGTCACCAATGAGACCCCAATTACCTTTACCCAGTGTCCAGGCCTCTTCTCCAACCATTCCCCATGCAGGCAGACACGGCTTTAACTGCTATCTTGAGAGGAGCATAACTATTTCCCAAGCCTTTCTCCTTTCCCCGCAGATGCACTTAGCATTTAACAGCTACAGAGTATTTCATCATCACACTGCAATAGCTCAGTTCCCTTCCACTGCTATGTGTCCATATCCAATATGCCAGCTCACCCTAGACCTGCTCACAATAGACTTTTTTTTTTGGCAAGGGCAGAGTGAAACCAGGAGAAAGGTAAAGGGTTTTGAAAAAGTGTGGCCTCAGGGCCAGCAGACTATAACACTCCCTAGGAAGAAGAGGTTTGTGCAAGTGAATTATATGTAGACGCTGCACAACTCTAGGGGGAAAAAAAGAACATTCCTGATGTTTAATTCCCTACAGAAGCTGCTGTTAATGTCCTCATCCCTTCTAGTTACTCTTTCTTTCTTTCATTCATTCATTCATTCATTCATTCACCCCACATGCATTTTTGGGAGGCACAGGGGAATAGCAGAGCCAAGGTTACTTCAAACCTCTGGATTGTGTAGCCTGGTCAGGCTCAATACCTGCTCCAGGACTTACATAAATTCAACCCCTTGCAGTGTCAATTTCTCCAACAATGTCTAACAGTCTCCTTTCCTTCCTGATAACTTCCTGATTCCTGCCACTGTACCCTGCATTTCCAGGCAAGCCCATAGGACAAGGGAGTACATACCAGAGTTCGGAGCCCTAGCGTACCAGTGAACTGGGGCCATTCATTCAGTATCTCCAACTGGCCAATGGGGATGAGAATCTACTGTATAGGAAGAGACTTTCTGTCCCCAAAGAGTTCCTTACTAACTGTTAGTGCTGTGGCAGCCATCTCAGCTTTTGTTGTTCTGCTTTCTGAGAATGAATTATGACCACATAAATTCCCTCAGTTATAATTGCTGGGTCAAAGAATCTAAATGGTCTTTAAGCTACATTGTCCAGTTTCCTTACAGCCCAAGATGTGTGACCACGAGGAGAGCATCTCCTCTGCTCGCCTTCCCACCTCTCCGACAGTCAGGGATTGGGCTCATTGCCCCACACAGTACTCTTGTGCAGCACTGGCTAACGGCACAGCCAAAGTCACCTCAACATTCTGGATGCAGCCAGGTCAGATTCAAAACCTGCTCAATAATCTCTCCCTTCCTCTTCCCAGGATAAGCAAACAGGGACTCTTCAAGGCCAGAGGCTCCTTCCAAACATCTCCCTCCACAGCCTGGGCTTCCAAGCAAAGACTCCACAGTCCCCCAATGGATGAGGAACCCATGAATATTTGATGAGAGCAGACAGTGAGGCCTGGGGTAGGACTGGAAGGTCATTTCACACTGGAAGAAGACATCAGAACAACCATTTCAAAAGAACCAGAGACAAAGTCACCCTATTCAACCCAAGACCTTCCTGCTAGTTAACCATACCTTAGCCAGCCCCCTGAAGCCCATGAAGTCCTCCTGACCAAGCTCCCCTTATGTTAAAAGGTCTGTATATGAGTCCCAGTTGCATTTCCAAATGGAACACATTTCTCACAGATGAGGTGTTGAAGGCTCTTTTTCCAGCCCTCTTAGTGAACTTCATCAAGGAAAAAGGACCCCTCTGTCCTGCACCGCACATCTACTTTCTCTTCTTGTGGTTGGGTCTCAGCTCTCGGTGGCAAAGATTCTTGCCAGACTCCTTCCCTAAAGATGAACACCTACTTTCCTTCATTCACCTTCAGAGCACTTAGCTTTCATAAACTGTCCTTTTTAATGCTTCTTAGCTTAAAAAGAGGAAGAAAAGAAGAGGAGGAGGAGGAACAGGAAGAGGAAGTGGGCTCTGTCACACTGGTGCTACCATGCGCATTGCACTTCTTGCTACAATACCCAACTACTAGAAGATTCCCCACACATATAAGGCATGATTGAACAGAGGGCCAGGCAGCAACTGAGATGCTGTGGACCTCTATGCCATTTTTTTTCTCACTTTGAGTAATATGTTGACTGAAGCAAAGATTTGAAAATACATATGAGCCAAAAGAAAAATATATAAATACTCATGATCCAACCACCCCACAACATATGTATACCCTTCCAAATGTTATTATGTATCTATATAAAGATAGTATATTTTTGTAAGAATGGCTCATATCTGATTACTAATCTGCTGTGTTCTACCGCAGAGCACATCTTAGCTACCCCTCCTCAATGGGCGTACTAAAGTTACACCACTGTTAGAGGCTATATACTAGTTCACCATATAGACACAGCATGAAATAAGTAACCAGTTGAGTGTGAGGTGAGGTAACAGAGGGCTTTCTTCAATGTCCAGGAAAGCAAAAGGCCTTATCACCGCACCCGCCTCTTGACGGGCTCCCCACTTCCTCCCCATGTTTGTATTGCTTAGCTGCTGTATTCCCACACAGCTGTACTCCTGACCGCCCATTCACCACCTGGAGCTATCAGCAGCCCCATCACCCAAAGAGGCAAACTGTTGGTAACTGGAAGAGCTGAAATTTGAGGGGACGACGGCTCAGAGTTTGCCATGGACATCTGCGGCTAAGACAGTTACGGGCATGGCAAGCACTGGCTCATGCCAAGATTTTAATTGGAGAAAAGAAGGAAGGAACTTCTGTCCACACTGTCGTTTCCCCTCTAAGCCTATCCCGCGGCAAAGCTTTTCCCAGGAGGGGTGGGCAGGCACAGGGGCTGCCGACGCGCACGCAGTCTGAAATCCAAAGCCCTCTGCTCCAGCTGCAGACTTGGTGGCTGCCGGAAAATTCCAGAGGCTCGCTCAGGATGCGCGGCCCTTTGCCACAAACACAGCTTTCAGCCCAGGGTGCGATCCAGCAGCACAAAGGACTGCTCACTGGGCCTTTCAGCCCTGACAGTCACATGCCCTCCATAAGCAAGGACACAGGCTTGGGGTGGTGTCACCTTTAGGAAGGATGACATGAGATCTGGGACAGCACCAGAGCAATGGGAAGGGAAGGTGTCTGGGCAGGTCGTTCATTTCCGAGCCTCACTCCACTGTCACTCCACCCCTAATCGCTGCTGTCACATCCTCGCACCTTCAGAGTGCACCCTCCTAAGCTCTGGGCTGGTGAGACGGCTTGGAGGGAAAGAACAACTTTGACAACCTGAGTTCTATTCCTGGGATTCCCACGGCAGAAAGTGAGACCCAAGTCCTCAAAAGTGGTCTTCTGACCTCCACAAGTACTATATTGTACTTATATGGGTGCACGCGCAATGTAAAAAATAGAATAAAAATAAAACATAACGTTCCCTATCAACAAAGAAAATCCCTTGCTGTAGCCAAGGCCACCACACACACACACACACTCATAAGAGAGAGACAGAGACAGAGAAAGAGAGAATGTGTGTGTGTGTGTGTGTGTGTGTGTTTGTGTGTGTGACAGGACCACTGCCACCTGATCCTGCTGCTGCTGTCTGCACACAGAGCAACTGACACCATTTCACACTCAGGCCTTCCAGCACCATCCTGAGGATTCTACTTCTGCTCAGCTTTAGATGAAGAAACTCAGGAACAAAGAGATCATCCATCTGCAGGAAGGCCCGCCTTCCTCACCCTCTCCTTTGCTTTCCGCTAGAATTAGCCAAATTCCTCAGTGTCCAGGCTCCATTTCTAACCTAACCTTTACCCGAATAATAATCACCATGCTACTGTGATGACTGGGAAAAAATAACAAGAACAAACTGGAGTGTCAATATTCAAGTTGTCTTTCAGCCTTTGCGAAAAGAACAGCAGTTACACACAGTCAAAACCCAACCGTGCTTAAATGCCTGCGACTCCTTCCCCGGAGGAGACCTATCCACGCTGCAGGCAGGTGGGACTGTATCTTCTGCCTGTGAGCCAGAACAAATCCTTCCTTCTCAGCCAGGTCTTTTGTCAAAGGCAAAAAGTAACTAAAACCGACGGTTTCTGACATTCCTACGTTCGTGTTCAGACTTGGAAGGCCATCGACACAGGCTCCGAGTCAGTCAGGCCTCGGCCAGGCCTGAATGTTTTGCTCACCTGAAAAAGAGAAGGACGTGTAGACACTTGCTGCCAGAGACACGGGCACAGTACCTGGCAGATGGAAGGACTCAGTCAATAATGGCCTTCCCTTTGTTTCATTATTTGTAGGCATACTATTTTCACTCAGGAGGCACCCGTATAAAGTGCTCATTGCAGGATTATTCACAGAAATAAAAATAAACTTTGGAGGGAAGTGGCACAATAGGGTCCTAAGAGAAACTTTATGAAAACTATCTTAACTCCTCGGTCTTGGGCAAAGGCATTTCTTTTCCTTGAAACTGCTTGCTCATCTCTGACTAAAGGGTTTGTCCTCCGTGACTCATGCATTCTCTGTACATGACACTCCAAATACACTACAGTGTGCTGACAGCAAATATATGGTCGCTAAGTACACAGTAACATGAGAAGATACGTTGTGATTCTTCTTCGGACATCCTGTTTTCTCCACACGTTGGCACCTCCTGAGAAAGCACACAGTATCTTCCGACTCTCTTCAAGAACTAGACCGAGATCTATAACGCCTGCTTTGTTCTGGTTTGCCCCGTAAAACAATGCCTAGCACTTAGTAGGAGTTCATTTTGGGGCTAGAGAGACAGATCAGAGGTTAAGGGCGGCTCACTGCTTTTGCAGAGGACCCCGGTTAAGTTCCTGTCATCCACATAGAGGATTTCAACTGTCCAGAACTTCAGTTCCGAGGGATCCACTGCCCCTTCTTCTGACCTCTACGGCAAATATGTAGTACATGTGAGGCAAAACACTCACACAAAATATCTTTTTTTTTTTAATCTTTCAATTTTTAAAAAAGCTTTATGGGATCAGGAGGTGGGAAAGTATCTTCCTTACCGAAGGGCTTGCCTAGCACTTAACAAGCCTTGGTTTCAGTCCCCAGACCACTAAACTGGGCATGGTGATGAACGCTAATCTATCCCTACCACTTAGGAGATAGAGACAGGAAGAGTATCAGAAGCTGAAGGTCACCCTAGCTATTATAAACTGAGTCCAAGGCCAACCTGAATTACCTGAGACCTTAACTCAAAGCAAAAACAAAATGTATGTCTATTAAGTGAAAAGAATAAAGTCCAAAATCCCATATATCATAGGATGCTATTTGTACGCACACTATCTGTCCTGATCTGTAGGGAAATCGTGGTAGGAAGGACCAGAGAAGTTAAAATTCAGTGATAACAGGGTGGGAGGAGGGACGAATCCTCTATGTCTTGAAAGGCCTGTTGTTCAAAGGATGGCAACTGGAATGAGAGGGCTGTAAACAGGACAAACACAGACGTGGCCAAGGGATATGGAAAGAGCGGGAAGGAAGCCCGCGGCATTGACGGCATTGACGGGAGCCAGCAGCACAGAGAAGCCTCGTGGCTGGCAATCTATTAACGGAAGCAGGATCACAGGGGAAGAAAGAAAAGTCAGCAATATGGCACCACTGAAGAAAAGCCGACTTACCTGGAAGTTTTAATTACGAGTTAATATCTATTAAACCATTCCCGGATGCACACCACCCCTCCCCCAGCCCCCATTAATCGCCTCGGTCAATTGAAGCTTCAGCGATGACTCTATGCACAAACATGCACTTGGGGCTGTCACGTGCTTAGTGACCTACTGTTGTAGTTGCAATTGATTAGAGTCCCACAGTGAGGAGAAGCTCGCTGATAAGTTGCAGATATTTCTTTAAACATGTAGTCAACACATTGTAGCCGGTGCCACACACTGCCAGTGGGACACCCAGAGCTGCATGAAGTCAGTCCCCTTCCCTTCCAGGGATGAAAGATACCACTTGTCTTGAGTACAGGGCCTTGCAACTGACAAATGATAAAGATAAAACGCCCTGTCAACTTAAGAAGTGGGGATTGTTTCAACAATTCAGGGGAGGAAGGAGATGTCCGGAGAAGGCCTTGTCCTAAGATTCCTTAAGTCACAACCATGTTGATTGTCAGTGGAACCTTGATGCTCCCTCTGATACCTCTTGGCACTTAGGACCACATGTTGCCTTTAGCACCTCCAGCCCCCACCTGCCTGCCTGGGCTCTTTGCCACTCCCGGCAATTCCCCACGTTGAGCAAACCAGGCCAGATCCCTTACTGTACGTGCTGTCAAAGCCTGGCTGCTTATTCACAGCCTCTTCCTACTGTGATGGTATGGCGGTTTCTTGAACACTGGGAGCTTCCTGTAGGCCCAGGCTATCCCATCTGGCTAACCTGGTACTCCTGAGCTAGCACTGACTCTGGTGTAATCTCTGACAAAAAGCATGTACCTAGCACACAGCTACAGCCAGCCAGTCGGGGGCATATGTGGCCAACAGTGCTGACTTACCCAGTCTGGGGGCTAATGTCACTCCAGCCCTTCCACAGAGAGCTCATTTAAGGGCCATGGAGGAAGTTGAATAGCACTCACAAGTAGCCTACGTGATTAAGTCATTAGCTCTAGACACTCCATATGAAATTCATAACTTTAAAACAGCATAACAGGAAAAGTCATACATGAGCTAAAAGTATAAATGAACTTAGCTTCTCACAGTTACTTTTTCAAGTTAGAGATACTGCATAAGGAGGGGGGATATCAATATGGTCTATGTCACAAAGATGTACAACTGGCTTAGCCAGGTCCCTCTCTGAAACTCAGGTACAGCTTTCACGTTAGAGCACAGACACCAAGAGACTGCACCCCCTTCTCAGCTGCAAAGGAGAACAATACCTTTAACCTAAGCCCTAGGCCTGCCTTGACCCCTGAATTCGGAGAAAAGGCTGGTGTGTCCGTTTCTGTGCTTAACATTTTCATGTAATAGGTCACTAGTTTTGTGCGCACCCATGTCTTAGTTTCCTGTCCTCTTGCTGTGATAAAATGCACTGACAAAACAAACTTAGGGCGGGTAAAAGGTTTTATTTCAGCTCATAGTTCCAGGTTACCCTCCATCAAGCAGGGAAGTCAAAGTTGCAGGAACTGGAGAGGGATGGTCGCATTACATCCACAGGAAAGAGCAGAGAGACAAGTTAATGCACGCTTGCCTGTGCTAAGCTTGCATTTCCCACTCTAACACAATTCAGGATCTTCTGCCTAGGGAGTGGTGGACCCTGCCTAGGGAGTGGTGGACCCTGCCTAGGGAGTGGTGGACCCTGCCTAGGGAATGGTGCTGCTCACAAAGGGTGGGCCTTCCCTCCTTAGGTAATAAAGTCAAGATAATCATTTATACACACCACCACAAGCCAACTTGACCTAGACAATCTAGACAACACTTCACTGAGACTCTTTAACCAGGTGATTTTAGAATGTATCAATGTTGACAGAACTAACCCCTGCAGCCTACTGGCATTCCAACGAACTACCTAATTTATGAAGGCAAGAACTTTGAAAATCATCTTTAATATTTTACATTTTAAAAAACTGAGGAGCCAGGGTGAGAAGAAACTTGTCTACTTTGTTATAAGCAGTGCAATCCAAATCACCCACCCCACCAGACCTGACATCTTGGTCATGGAGCTCACAGATGCTTATGTCTACACTGCCAGAGAACAACTGAGTTCATGATCAAAGCTCAGTCTGACTGCCCGAGGCATGAAGAGTCCTGCTTTGGTTTTTGTTTTTTTGTTTTTTGTTTTTTTTTTTGTTTGTTTTTTTTAATAATTACTAATAAAGCAATGTTTAACCCTTGGTTTGGTATGTGGTGTGATTTTTCAGGACAAATGGGGGAGGGCCCATGAAATCTTTTTTTTTTTTTTTTTTGGATTTGGTTTTTTTCGAGACAGGGTTTTTCTGTATAGCCCTAGCTGTCCTGTAACTCACTCTGTAGACCAGACTGGCCTCGAACTCAGAAATCCGCCTGCCTCTGCCTCCCAGAGTGCTGGGATTACAGGCATGCGCCACCACCGCCCGGCTCCAAGAAATCGTTTTTAATCTATGCCTTCATCACACAAATGCCTTCCAACACTGAAAGACAAAAAATAAGTTCAGAGATGTGTTTGTTGTTTGTTGGAAACCACAAGGAGAAATGCCCATTTGATGGACTTTTCCACGGTGGTGGGGAACACTGCAGTGCCTGATGTAGTTCGGAGCTGGCTGCAGAGCTCCTGTCAGTGCCATCCTGCTGCTGTGCCTTTCTCCCCCAGGAACACCTTCCCTAGCACTTTCCCACGGCTCCGCAGACCATCAAGACTTAGGTCAGAACTCTATGCATGCTGGATAAGCATGGATCCTTCTCCACTTTCCGGTAACCCGCAGACCCATTTGTGCCTCCCATGCCTCTGGGAGGCATAAAACACACTAGCGACAGTATGAGGTTTACAGATCACCAAGACATGCATTGAGAAAAGTGCTGCAAAAACACAAGACAAGGTTTTATTAATTGATTTAATCTGGTTTCTTGAGACATACGCAGTGGTTTCCACAAATGAATCAACCAGACTAAGATTAATAGCCTGGTTTACTGTGCTCTTTTCTCCTCCCAAGCCACAAGTCAAAATAAACTCACCCTCAATGCACAGCTTCGCAAAATACGGTCTTGAATATTGACTCCTCAATCCAATGTGGTTATTAAAAGGATGGCTGTATCCACCAGGATGTCGACAGGTTATGCTGTGGTAACCACAACAGAAACCTCAATCTCAGACTCGAGATGACCGCAGTGGTCTCTCGGGCTGAATGAGATGAGGGCAGCAGCCTCCTCCGTGGCCTTTACCTGCCAATCAGTCAACTCCTCAGACATCAGTCAGAAGACAGCACCCCTCCCTTCCTCTCCATATGTCAGCCAGTAAATGACCATTACAATTGTCACTGTGACAATTCCCACTCCATTGAGAATGATCCCCAGGTCATAATCATGGTATAGCTATCACACAGCCCTGCTGCAGAACCTGTCTGCAACTGCAATCAGCTGAAGCGCTAATAACTACTGACTCTGGCTGGGGAGACGGCTCAGTGAGGAACGTGCTTGCCGTACAAGGATAAGAACCAGACAGAATACACACACAGCTTGGCCATCAACCCCAGTCTCTAGGAACTGCAGTTATAACAAAGTCAAGTCAGGTTCTGCTGTGGGGAGTCAATCCGAATGACCCCTAATGAGAGCCATCAAGGTGGGTCTCCAGCTAGGGTCAACAAGTCTCAACGACCTTGCTGAAGGACCAAATGTCTACCTGACATTCGTCCCTAAGCCCAACCACAGGCATCTGGTGCCCTATTTTACTTCACACTTTTTCTAGGTCCCACAAAACCATCCTGCCATGTTCAGAGTCATCAGACGTGTAAAATTACAAGGATGAGAATGGATGGGCATGAATCTAGGGAGAGGAGGCCCACCAACGGCTCTTTATTAGGAAAGGAGTCTGTGCGTCAAATTCCTCTTTGTCCGTGACCCAGAACAGTAAGCAGAAAATCTCGTAAGGGAAACACAGGTAGGTAAAGCCCCATTCAGTAATAATCCGGGAGTGGCAAAACAGACTCAAGAACTCAAAAAAAAGGAGGCAGCACCTAGGTTACTGTTGGAGTTTTTGTCAGCTTAACACCAACTCCAACATACCTCAAGAAGGAATCTCAGCTGAGAAATTGCCTCGTTCAGACCGGCCAATGCCAGAATTTCTCAACCTGTGCAACGTGACCCCTCTGGGAGTCTAATGAGCTTTGCACGGGGGTCGCATAATTATCAGATATTTACATTACGATTCATAACAGTAGCAAAATTACAGTTATGAAGTAGCAACAACAATAATTTTATGGGGTTCAACCTGAGGAACTGTATTAAAGAGTCGCAGCATTAGGAAGGTTGAGAACCACTAGCCTATGGATATGTCTATGAAGTATTCTCTTAATTGATAGTCAAAGTAAGAAGGCCCAGTCCACAAGGAGCCACATCGCCCACAGGCAGGCAGGCCTAGGCTGTCTTAAGAAAACGTACCTGAGCAACCCAGGGAAAGTAAGGCAGTGAGCAAGATTCGTCTTCAGTCAGTTCCTACCTGTCCCGCCTTGGCTTTCCTTGCTTACGGATTACAAGCAGTGAGCCAGCCAAACAAACCCTTTCCTCCCCTCAACTTGCTTTTGGTCTTGTACAAGAGAAATCAAACTAGGACATTTACAAAAACCTCATTTGTCAGGTAGCCACCACCTACCATTTGGGTCTCCACTTTCCTTTCATTTCTGTTAAGATAAATGTGTTTCCTGAGGTACAAGAGAGATAAGGGGGCCTCTGAAGAAGCAGGTGCCCTTTCACCTGGCCACTGTGTTCAGGGCAAGCATGCTCTGCGCAGAGCAAGGCACGCTGGTATCCTGCAACAGCACAAAGTGATTTCAGCCAATCAGCTTCCTGCGCTGGGGGGGGGGGGGGGATGCTGTCTCTGCAGTATCTGGAGCAAACCAGAAGGCCTGACTTGTTTGCCTTTGCCTTGGCAGTTTAATTTAGGACTCCCACTAGCTTTATGTAAACTCTTTGCCAACATGAAAAGACATTCTGCATTGTTGGAGGCACAGTTAACTTGGGGCCCAAGGGAAGGAGGCATTGTATAGATTACATAATGGCTGCTCTATTGCTTAAGAAAACAAATGGAAGCCTCAGGCAGGGAAGTTAAAAGGAAGAGAAAAGCCATTTTTGTAAAAGCATCTGAGGCTCTATCTTCTGAATCACTGTGAGTCCACAATGGCTCCGCTTTTCTTGGGGGCTCATTCAATTATCTGTTCCTTCCCGGAACCTGGGAAATGAGGTTTCCTCCCATCCACAGTTGCCTAGCCAAAAAAAAAAAAAAAAAAAAAAAAAAAAGGCAGGATTCTCCTAATAAAAGCTGGAAATGAAAAGTGCTAACTATGCCCACGGCCCTGCTTACTGTGAAGAATCATTAGGGAACCCTTTTTAGGGCCTCTATTAAGAGTCTATTTTCTCTACAAACTATCCCAAAGGGAAATAGAGTGGAATCACAGACCAGACACATCTGGCTGCCTTGCTAGTACTGGAAGGCCAGCAGTACCCTACCTTCCCGATGCTGGTTTCCCTCATCTATAAAATGGAAATAACTGCCCATTGGGAAGAGATATGATGCGAGTGACAGAGAAAATGTACAAAATGGTAAGCTTTCAAAGATCAAAGCAAACCACCAATGTGGACTCCTTAGGAGAATTTACCATGAGAAGAGGCAGAGCGTGGCCTGGCCCATCTTTTGTTTCCATACTCACACAGAAAGCACTTGGAGACTGTCACTGCCTCTAGGTCACATCTCTGCCACAGATCCCCCACCAGGAGCCACACACTCCTGTCTTCAATTCTAAAGGTGGGTTCTGGGCAGTCTGAGACAACACTGTCCCTCTCCTCTGCCACCGTGGTTGGTTTGAGTAGTGGGTACAAGTCCTGAGAGGACCCAGCCAGAGAGAAGAGTAGAAATTCTGTTCAAGGATTCTGCAGAGAGATGGTCCCTCTTTCTCCTAAGCTGCTGGAAAGGACAGGAACCTGAGAATGAAGCCAGGAGACAGATGTGCAGAGCCCAAAGCATCGCCAAGAGAGAAAGGCAGGGCCCTGATGACAGTGTGCCTGAAGCCCATTCCACATCCTGCTCCTGTCAATCACTGTGATCACCCTGTCCGCAACTGGGATTTCTGTCAGTTGCAGCTCAGCGCACCCCACCTGAGGATCCATCCAGGATGACTCACTGAAAGGATGGGTGGGAATACCAGTGCATGTCCATTGATCCAACTCAGATTCAGACTCTCTCAGAGGAGAACACAAACAGGTCTTGGTCACCCTGGAACTTGGGCTTAACAGCTTTTCAATACAGAGCCCCTCAAACAAGTATTCCCCCCCCCCCCCCAGTAAATAAATGGAAAGAAAGAATGAAACTACCTGGAGTTTCAGAAGCATTTAAGGCCCCCGGCTCTACCTGGAGCATTAAAAGAAGCCCCAGGTGTAGAGAAACACTTGGGCCTGGGATCAAGCTCTGAGCACAGCCAAGGCCCCAGCTCCCTGTTCTGCACTGTGGGGTAATTATACTCGTCTCCCTAGGATTGAAGAAGCCGTGTCAAGGAACAGGCGAGGCCATACCCACAGAGTGTGATTTCCCTTCCTTTCTGCAGTTGACCTTGTTGTTGTTGTCCATGGCTCTACTCTGAGATTGTGAAACCAGGGTCATCATATGTGCATAATGGTGGGCTTCACAGCTCCAGGAAAGTGGGAAGAGGAAAGTGGGAAGGTGGCTAACCTCAAGCCTCCTCCCACCATACACACCCATTCCTATTAGGAGCCGCAGCTCACGAGAGTATGTGTATACACTAAACAAGGTCTCCCAGCTTTCCGGATGGACTGTCTGCCTACTAACCAGGAGTCCCGGGCTGGTTAGTGTGGCCGTCAACCTCACAGCCTTGCGTTCCTAGAGGGTTGGCTAACAAGAAGAAAGGATGCAGAACTCTAAAGAAATGAGGACTTCCCTCATTCACTGACACACCCCCGCTCCCACCAAGCACCAATGAAGTCATTCCTGAGTATTTGATCAAGTACCTGAATGAGTGGATAACACAGCAAACAATGAGATCAAGATTCTAGGATTAGATCCTGAAGAAACCCTGATGAACATGGTGTAGCCTGCCAGGCAGACAGCAGCCAAGCCAAAGACCTAGAAACCAGGTCTGTGAGCCTGGCAGAAGACAGAACTCTGAACCCCGTCCCGGCTGCCCCCCCCCCCCCCCCCCCCCAGTGCCCATGCCTCAGCAATTCTGAGACACAGTCTCTTTCTCTGACAAAAACAAATTATAAGGAGTAAATAAAACCTTGGTATGGTGGTGTACACCTGAAATCCCAGCACTCAAGAGGCTAAGGTTGGAGGACTTCGGAGAATCCAAAGGCTATACAACCAAACAATCTCAAAATAAACAAACATATAAACACCAAAGGCAATGTAACTTAGGAAGAAGACTGAAAGGCATAAAGGCATAACAAGATATTAGTACAATTAGTCTGAGATAGTAAAGCTAATAAGACTTTGAGAATGTGTGTGTGTGTGTGTGTGTGTGTGTGCGCGCGCACACACACACATGCACGCCTGTGGAGGTCAGAGAACAAGTTGCAAAACTTGGTTCACTCCTTCTACATGTGTGTCGGAGGGATCGAACTCAGACCATCAGGCTTGGCACCAAGCGCCTTTAACCACTAAGTCACCCGGCTGCTCAGCAAAAAAATTGATAATTTTTTCTAATAAAAACTAAAGTGAGGCAAGAACAAAGTGTCCATCCAGCACCTAGGACACAGAGCCGGGACCCATCTGTTGCTCCTGCCCTGTCAGTGCCCTTCACACACCTAGAAACAGCTATCGCGTGCCTGTCTTTCTCGTGTCTCTTGTTAAATATTTCAGTTAATTTAATGGCTAGACTTCAAAGCAGGATCCCTCTTCTTTACAAAGCTCCATCTGTTAACCCACGGCAAGCGCTGTACAACCAGCCCTCGCGCCCGCTCTCCTCTGCTCATTCCTCTGTTCATTCACTCATCCAGTAACACTAAAAACCTGCCTCGCTGGACTTCCTCTGCTCTTCCCTATCCACCCTTCAGAAACAGTTCCCAGACTGCCTCAGGGAAGGAGCCCCTCGCCTTAGTCTCTGTCCCTGTGACCCAGGAAGCATTCAGAGACCGGCCCACCTTCTCCAGTGGGTAGGCGATGGTCCTAGACTGGCGAATCAAATTACAGAGTACACTTAGCAACAGGGACTGTTTTAGGCATATGCTGCACATTAGCCAGAGGGACTGTAAGGTCGATTCTGTGACTTCCAGCTGGATTATTAGGAAGGTGACCTTTCTAAACCTGTTAGAACCACTAACTGCTAAACGATGCCCCAATCTGGAACAGAAATGGGTCTCATCCAGAGACCAGAAACTGCCCAGACTTGGCAAGATTTTAGGCTTCCATTTCTTGATGCCTTAAAGCCCATCTTTTCAAGTAAAGAAACAAATCTCCTTTCTAAGACAGCTCAAACTGCAGTTGTCTGGAGATGGAAAGAATCCCAACCCGAGAGGTCTAAGTTCCTGAGAGCACAGGAAGCAGGTGGACCATGTCACCTTTCTAGACTCACAGTCATGGAGGTGGCCACCCTGCATGCTGTGCAGAGTCAGTAAGATTACAATCAAGTTAGCAACACAAGCCTGAAAGGGGCATCAGGAAAGAATCTCCCAGGGCAACAGTATTTAAACCAACTCTCCATCTGCACTCAGGCAATGAAGACAGAATGCTCGTCTGAGGGAGTCAGGTATCACGGCCGATTCACACCCATCTTCCAGTAAACTGAAGCCCCGCAACCCAGCTTGCCTAGGACGCAGGCAAGGGGCTGCCAAGAACTTCATGGAACCCTGAGCCCCCAAAACTGAAAATGCGTAGCCAAATGGACTATCACTGGGAACCTGTGGCAGAGGCTGTGATACTCTTAATGTCATCTCCACTGTTCGCTGAAGTTGCTGTGTCCGTCTCCTGACTCTCTGAGCTGGCGGCCATCTTTGTTGCCTCACCTAATTGGGTTACTGTTCACCAAACCACAGACAGTGTCATAAAGGCCTTTTAAGATGTACACTTATTTCCACTCAGGGCACTTATTTCCAAACTGTAACCAGGGAACGCCAAGAGGAGAAACCTCTGGTTCTATAAACCAGCTCATGAGTTCGACATGTGGGACATGTGGCCGGCCACAGCAACAGCAGCCACAATGGAAGCTCCTCCGGGAACATCTCTTCCGCTAAGAAAGGCCATAAATGTTCTTTGTCAGGGAACAGAAGCCAGTGTCTTTGGGGCCTTTGATGATCCGCCCTGGACAGGCGGTGGGCGGATCAAATAAGTCTAAAAAAAGGATGACACAGCGGGACAAGTTCTCACCTTTGTTGCTCACTAAACACATCAGGGATTCGTTTGTTCCAGAAACAGAGTTCTGACTTTCCAGAGCAAACAGACTTCAAGTTGAGACAATTAATAATGACAGAATACCTCCAAGTAACCCAGTGGGTGGAGGGCGCCAGGGATGAACAGCAGGTGGCTAGCGGGGAAGCTCAAGGTACATTCTGAACCCCTCGGATAGCTAAGCAGTGCCTGTATAAATATTTTTTATATCCCTAACAGCATATTATCTAATAGCAACATGTAACCAACATGGTGGTATAAGGACTTGTCAGGCACACGAGGATCACCACCGGTTCTGGACTGTTCTGGGATACACAACAATGTATAAATTAACCTGGGATATAAAACGAGACTGCCTATAAATAATAATACTTTTAAAACTTCAAATGCACATCAAAGGACATGGAGTCTGGTGTCACCTACCCACACAGATTTCTGGCTATATTCTAAGCAGAGTCAAGCAAGTATCCGGATTATGTATGACAAAAATATGGGAAAATATCCATGTTCCCCTTTTTTCCATATATATGAATGCCTACTTCTATGAATATTGCTTGTCTTGCAACTCAAAACTAAATCCTGACTACCTCATAAGTTGTTGGTCAGCAAAGCCCTCAAAGAATCCAGGCTCTAGCATCTCCTTTTGCTGGCCTACTGAAAATAGACTGTAAGAGCCCATTCCTGAAGACACCACACACCTTGGTTACAAGACAGAGAGAAATCAAGCTGGAACTGAGAGCAAGCTTCCTTCCTATTCTCTAGCTGGTGTGATGATGAAAGGAACTGTGTAGGTTACTAGTAAAGAAGGGTATCTGGGCAGTGGGGGACACAGCCTTTTAATCCCAGCACTTGGGAGGCAGAGGTGGGTGAATTTCTGAGACCAGCCTGGTTTCCAGAGTGAGTTCCAGGACAGCCTGGGCAATATAGAGAAACCCTGTCTTGAAACCTATCCCCTCCCCCCCCAAAAGAAGGGTATTGCTCCACTGTGAACCCTACAAACCAAGATATGCAATAGTGGCACAATTGTCATAGGGCACCCAACTGTTCTATGACTGGATTTGAGGCCCCACCACACAAGATGGAGTTCATACCTGATAGTGTAAATGCCATCAAAAACCCATAGTTGGGGAGGTCATAAACCCTGGGAGGATGAGGACTTGGCCCTAGTATTTAGCTCTGCATATGGTGTCCAAGTGTGAGGACTATGCCATGCCTCTGCCCGCATTCACAAACAGCTGCTTTCCTGTTAGGTTTTTAAGTACAAGGGAAGAAAGAAGGGCAGAGCTCCGCTGCTGTCCCATTGTCTCTTCTTGCCCCTATGAATCACCCGTGACGTTACTACTTCCTGGAAATTCCGCTCCTAGGTGCACAACCCAGAATCAGAGCTTAAAATAGCACGAACGTGCGAGTCAGTGACATGCTGAAGCCAGCTCATGTAGTTTCAGGAGACCTGACCCTGTTCACAGCTTCTCAACTCCAAGTTTAGAGACATCGGATTGCTAGCCTGAAGCTGGTCATTACTGGAATATTTACAGCCCACAGAAAGCTGCAAACACGGGGCTAGTGGATGACTCACTGGTAAAGAACGCTGGCTGCTCTTTCAGAGGACCTGGGTTCGATTTGTCAGCATCCACATGATTGGCTAACAACCATCAGTAACCCCAGGTCCAGAGGATTTGACACCCTCTTCTGGCCCCCATGGGTGCTACATGGTGTACAGACAGACATGCAGGCGAACTGCCCATACACATATAAAGTAAAACTTAAAAAGAAATCTTATAAAGAAATCACCAAATGTTACAAATCAGCTTTTCTTCCCTTTCCCCAGGGAGACTGCTGTAACCATTTATCAGCGCATCACTATATACTACATTGCAAACAGAGGGTCTGCCACCCTTCCCAGCATGCTTTACCCATGATGCTTGTGTGCTCACAAATTCTTAGATCTCAAAGACTACAGGAAATCTCAAAAGGCATTGAATTCTCATGTTTCCTAGTGTGTTTCTCCTTTAGTCCCACCGTGCGGTGAAAAGAACCGGCCTCTGTGTCTCTTTGCTATTCTTTCATATTTAGATCCCTTTGCCACTTGGTGATTATTCTTAATTCTTGCTGGGGTCAAATCCCAGCTCTGTCCTTACCAGTGCAAGTGTACAAACCCTGAAAACAGGATTTAACTGCATTAGCTGTGTTTCTTTTTTCATCTATAAAATTGAGATGATAACTGTTCACAACACAGAGGTCAAGGGGTCATGGGGAGCCCAGCTCCAATGAACACATCGACAGCACTGGCTCAGGCCATGCTGCAAAATGGCGGGTGAGGAGGCATAACACTTGAAAGTCAGAGTACCAGGAAGTCTACTATGTGACTCTTAGAACTGCTGAATAAGACCCGAACAACAATATCAACAGACATGTTAACATAGAAGGGGGGAAATCTCATGGCAACCCAATGCCAAGACAGAGAACTACAGGGCACTAATGTCTGCTGGATGGAGAATTAGCCCCTCCCAGGTTTGAGTCCCAGATTGGTTATCCAATACAAGCGGTCAGCCCTGAAACCATATACACAGGAAAAATAAAAATGGACTCAGCAGGTTATATCTATGTATTTGTCTGTATGTTTATAACAGGAATGAACAAAAAGAGGCTATCAAGTTGAGAGTAGGGAGGGTATCAGAAGGGCTGATGGGAGGAAATGATGTCATTATATTTTCATTAGAAATGTAAAATAAACAAATAAAAATACAGATGGCCATAATGATGCCCCCTCACAATTTGTTCTGACGATTAAGTGAGTTGAGCCAAGAACGCGGAACAGTGTCTGGCACACACTTAATGAGGGTTAATACTGTACGGCAGTTCGCTTGTTCTCCACAACTACTCACTCCTTAAACCCTTCCGTTAGATGTCACATAAAAGGACTCTGATTTCATTTCGTTTTGGCTGGTTTACAGATCTTTTTTCCCCTTGCTTTACTTTTCTATGTCATAGTCCTCAATCATTTTAAACATACTATTTCTTGGTTTTATTGAATGGTTAAATGTGCCAGCATCTTGGAATGGCTTGTCCTGAGTAGCCTATAGTGTCTAACTGTGACTTCTGCAGAGGTAGTATTTTCCTTTTTATGTGAAGCCTGTCGGGAATGCACTGACAAAATATCCTGTAGGGGCTGGGTTTGTGTTTGTAGTATGGGTACTGAAACTTGGTTCATGTCAGGTTGAAGGGCATCATGTTATAATGTCATGACATTATATTACTATATAAATAGAGATTCGATGTGTGTGTGTGTGTGTGTGTGTGTGTGTGTAGTACAGTGCCAAGTTTTTATTTCTTGTGGCTAACACTCGTTCAACTCATGATAAACTTGCAGACAGTGATGTTTTCTAGCCCCGCTGTCATAAAGAAATAAACATTTCCTTTGAGGCTCCTGGATTCTCAGGCTACCTCATCTCAGGCTCACTGCAGAATCGAAACCCCAGTCACTGGAATCTTTGGCTACAAAAGTCACAGCTTGTGCTCACCCATAACCACTGGTTCCCGTGTCTCTCTGAATTTCTGGTTGATTCTAGAATGTTCTGTCACAGACTCCCCAAGATCCAATGCTCTTACTTCCACCAACTCCACATTTGTACTGGGAAGTATCTGTGCAAATCAGTTTGGTGTATCTTCTCAGCAAAAACTTCCAGGTCACTGAACCCAATACAATCACCCATTCGTGCTTCAGTCCTACTGACATTACAATTCTAGCTTATGGGCTGTCCACCAAGCTTGGTAAATAATGGTACTTTGCACACAAGCCTTGTGATCAGAGCTCAGTCCCTAGAACCCACATAAAGGAAAATGGAGAGAACGGGCTCCAAATGCTCATGATACTGTCCCCTTCCCACTCAATTACAAATGTAAGATTTCTATAAAATGCATCTCACTCCAGGTTTAGCATCTAACATCAGAATGTAATATAAAAACCGAAATCTCCAAAGTGGTTCGAAAATCCCATATGGCCTCCCAGTGAAGCCTGGCCGACTCTCTTTTCTGACACACAACATCATCTTTCTTTCAGCACTGGACTGAATGTCTTAAGCTGAGCACCATATGGAAGAGATGGTTTGGATATAGGGGGCATGCTGTGTGATAATTACAGTCTATCGATATAGGAGACACTTGAAGGCATGAGATGCTCAAAATTTAAAAGGTGCTGAGAACAAAGACTAACAGAAAGAATAGCGGATTCTCCTATTACTCTCCTCTCCATACTGTCCAAGACAGAGGCCCGCTGGGGAAAATGACATGACTACCTATGCTGCTTAAGGTGTTTTTGCCTTCAGTGTGTTTTGTTGACGAACTATGTTCACATCTGTGTAAGCTGAAAACACAGACATGATAAAGTACTGATTAATCAGGCAATTCTAGGGAGATTCCTAGCATGATGGGAATACTGATTTGGGGCAGTTAACTTGGGTAGGATATTAAACATCTACCCAGTTTTTGTAAAGAATAAGATTTGTGTTTAACTGTAGACATAACTCCATTAAAAAAATCAAAACCATTAAAGCACGCCGGAGCAGAGGCTGCCGTGGCCACTGTGCTGAGGACTCCACACAGCACCAAAGCCTTACCACAAAGCTGGCCAGCCATGGGGGATGTGGTGAGGAAACCAAGAGGAAAGGAAGACAGAAAAAGTACGCCCCCGCCAGCCAGGGGGCACTTGAGCTCAAGGAGAATGGTTTTCCCCATCCTCAGAGGGTGCCAAAAATTAAGCTGGTTAACAGCACCGGCTTGTAAGCCAGGTGTGAATACTGACTCTGCTTTCGATAACAGAATGACTGGGGCCAGGTCCTTCCTTCCCATGAACTTGAGCTTTGTAGGGCGACTGTGAGAGCTGACTTGAGTAATGTCTACACACAGTCTACGTCTCAGAAATCTTTACTGCTACCATTACCTATGACAGGAAGCGTGCAAAATCACCTCGCCTCCAAAAATCAGTTATTTAAACAATCTGATTCAATAGCTTACAGATCCTCAACATTCATAGGCTGAAGGAGATGATGCATTTATGTGTTGTCACTTCCATGGGGTGGGGACGCTTCTATTGAAGTGAAAGTCACATCAGGGCCCCTGCCGCCCACTCGGTTGTTGCTTCAGAGTCAGAGTGAGCAGTACAGGGTCTAGAGCCAGGTGGCTAGGGTCCTATGCCAGCTCTGTTACGTACCAATGCGGTAGTCTTGAACCGATGACTCAGATCCCCGGCCTCGGTGTCTTCTCCTGTAAGAAGAGTGACACAATGAATACACAAGCTACCACAGCACGCTGAAAGCCACGAGGAACTCCTGGCCTGGACTATCACTTCTTCCCTTCAGATACTAGTAACATGGTCTGAGAAGAAGACTTGCACAGACCATGCCAAAGCACCCCAACTTTTGACATGGTACCATGGGGTTGTCATCTACAAAGACCATGCTTAAGAACTATCCAAGTGCTGGGCATAGTGGCACACACCTTTGATCCCACTACTTGGGAAACAGAGGCAGGAGGATTTCTCATGATTTCAGAGCCAACCTGGTTTCCATAATGAGTTCCAGGAAAGACATAATTTGGGGCTCTGTTTTTGGTTGGTTGGTTTTGTGCCCTGTCTCAAAAAAACTAAACAAGGAGAAAAGACAAACTTATGCGATCAAGTTGCAAAAACAAACATCACACTGATTTCTCATGTTTGGACTGAAGAGATCCAGTCAATGGTTAAGAGTGCTTACTGTTCTCACAGAAGACTAGGGTTCAATGCCTATCACCCACATCAGGCAATTTACAAGCAACTGTCACTCAAGTTCTAGGGAATCTGACACCCTCTTTTGGTCTCAACAAGTACCTTCACATATGTGATACATAGAAACTCATGCAGGTACACTCCTTGTACTGGCTGGTTTTGTGTGTCAACTTGACACAGGCTGGAGTTATCACAGAGAAAGGAGCTTTAGTTGGGGAAGTGCCTCCATGAGATCCAGCTGTGGGGCATTTTCTCAGTTAGTGATCAAGTGGGGAGGGCCTCTTGTGGGTGGTACCACCTTTGGGCTGGTGCTCTTGGGTTCTATAAGAGAGCAGGCTGAGCAAGCCAGGGGAAGCAAGCCAGTAAGGAACATCCCTCCATGGCCTCTGCATCAGCTCCTGCTTCCTGACCTGCTTGAGTTCTAGTCCTGACTTCCTTTAGTGATGAACTGCAACGTGGAAGTGTAAGCTCAATAAACCCTTTCCTCCCCAACTTGCTTCTTGGTCATGATGTTTGTGCAGGAATAGAAACCCTGACTAAGACACTCCTTTCGTCTCAGTGTTCAAAATGCAGAGGCAAGTGGATCTCTGTGAGTTCAAGGACAGCCACTTCTACTCAGTGAGCTCCTGGCCATCAAGAACCAGAGTGAGACCCTGTCTCAGCAAAACAAGTAAATGAAATAAGACAGTTTACAACATTGTATTGGGCTACATTAAAAACGGCCCTTACAGCATGAGTCCACGGGTCACAGGTTAGACACACAGCAGCAATGTTTCTCAAATCTTTCTCTCAGTGCTGAAAATAACAGTAGCCATCACAAGAGGAGGAGGGGAGGGGGGAGGGAAGGGGGGACAGGAGAGATGGGGATGGGGAAGGAGGAGCTGACTCTGAGTTGTAATTTGCCAGCAGTTGCACAGGAAGTACAAAGCCCCAAACATCTGTAACCAAGGACCACTCAGGCTGGGCTCCACAGTCTCAGTAGTAGAGGGTAGGGTGGAACCACGCTGTCCTCTAAGGTTCCAAGTTCTAAGATAGAGGGTCCAGGAATTCTGGGTAGCTACAGAAGCCCTAGTCCCAGGGGGGAAAAAAGTGTTCAGCTCAATTTGACTGTGAACTGATCTCAGCCATTCTGTCTCTGAACCATTTCCTGTTTGGGGTTTCTGTTCTGCACAGAGAAGAAAGCACGCACAGTGCCCTCGAGTGAGTTCTCACTCTTGGAAACATCTCTCAGAGCAGAGGCTTATGATCAAAGAGAGTTCTCAGAAAGCCAGGGGTCAACAGTGTCCCCCTTAACACGTGACCAGCACTCAGCTTGAGATGGAGGCAGAAGTGCGTCTAGACACACTCACTGCCAGGTGGAGTGGAACAGAGTGAGTGCCCTTGTCTAAGATCAGATCTTCAGCTGCCTGGGAGTTTTCACTTAGCTTTTCATTGAGTTCTGAAAATACCGGAAGCCACTTAACCCGCTTCATTTTATTCACAAAAGGTGTGGGGCTGGGCCTCATTGTCTCAGGAGGCCACTGTCTGCCGCCACCCTGTGTGCTCTGCCAGCTCTGACTCTGTGCACAGGGCAAGTGCCTTCCCCTTGTTCTTGCTAAATGCTTTAACATTCTCTTTTAAACTCATCACAAATGCTTAAAGTCTAAGCCAAGCTCACAGCTATATCTTCAAATATGTATGCACACATGTATATATGCCATTATCACACACTTACGGACACCATATATAGTATAACCCACAGCACACGTTCTACAGATACCTATATATCGCACTATACACACACAGCACACATACAAGCACAACATATACATAACCCATCACGTGCCATACTCATGTACAAGTTCATGTACACATAACATACCACAATCATGAGTAAATGAAACATACTTATAAACCACATATGTACATACATGATACATACCACACATACAATGAATATACATCACATATATTCCACTTAAACATATGCAACATACCTATCACACACAGTGTGAAAGCACATATGCACACACATGCATATCATGTGTACACATACCTCATACATACATCATACTACATACATACATACATCACATATACAACTCATATACCACATACATGTATATTACATAGCAGATACACAGTATGAATACACCACACATGCATAGATATATCCCACATATGTCATAGGTACATATATCATACATACCATCATACCACATACCCATGTCATACATACATATATACCATAAGCAAATTATACATGTATATACATACTACACACATAGACACACAACTGCCACTTTTCCTATCCCTCTAGTTCTGATTCTTTGACAAGAATTTTTAGAACAAAACACAGGGATAAGTTCTTTACTTGGGAAACTTTTTAAGGCCTTGCACAAAGTCCTAGAAATGAGAAAAGGCATGGGAACTCTCATGAAAGTCTTTGTTTTTAAAAACACTAAGGAAGCTAACCACTGTACGACTTAGATGCAAACCCTGGACACAGTGCCTGTGGCAGCCGGAAGGTGGTATCTGAAGACAGGTGACTATGTCTCACTCCCAAGTTTCTTGCAAAGAGAAATGGGTATACAGCAGACTCACCACAGATTCCAGGGCCACTTAACTTGGGCCAAGTCTCCTGCTCTCTTTGAGATCCTTTGCTACAGAGGAGATACAGATGGCAGAACTGTGGCTTCAGAGACCACACACTGAGCCTTCCAGCCACCCAGGCCTCTCACATCAAGAGCAAGTGCAGTTAAAATGGCCAGAGGGTACAAGGACAGGCGTGGGCGGGCAAGGGTATTCCATTAACTCAGCCAGATAAAAGTGATGAGGACCCGAGCAGAGCTTCCCCAAAGGGATTCATTCTATCCACAATGACAGCTACAAGTCCCAGCTGTGCAGAGGCAGGAGAGTATCCAAGCAGAGACAACAGCTCTCTTAAGTCAAGACTTGTCACCAGGCCAAGCACAGGAGGTTAGGGGGCTGCTACCAGTGAAGCCCACCTAGCCCACACCTGGAACGGTCCACGCTGGATCTCACTGGCCATGCAGCTTGGCTTACTCGGTAAGCTACAGGCCTGAGACAGGGAAAGACTGCATTGTAATAAACAAGGGGGCGGGGGTGCTGTCAAGATGGCCGAACAGGATGCTTGCTGCCAAACGTGACGATTTGAGTTTGGTCTCCAGGACTCACATGGTAGAAGGAGAGAGAGAGAGAGAGAGACTCATACCGGTTGACACTCCTGTCTCCACACATGTGTCACAGCATGTGCATGCTCCCAATAAATAAATATTTTCCAAAATCAAAATGTGGTCACAAGGAGTAAAGGCATTTGCCACACAAGTCTTAAGAACGCACATGAGGTAGGAGACCTGACTCAACAGAGTTGTCCTATGATTTCCGTACTTGCACTGGAGTACAGGCTGGTTCTCTGTCTCTCTCTCTCTCTCTCTCTCTCTCTCTCTCTCTCGCTCTCTCTCTCTCTCTCTCTCTGCCTGTCTCCCTATCTCTGTCTCTCTCATAAGAAAGAGCGCCAATGAGAAGGTTCTGCGAGTTCAAATGCTTGCCGCCAAGCTTGACAAACCCGAGTTCCATCCACAGTGGAGGGAGGGAACTGACGCCTACATATTATTCTCTGGCCCCTACACACATGCAACTCCACCATACACAGATGCAGCCTTTTAGTAGGCCAGTCACCTACAGGATGTCCCTGATCAACACAGCAGAGGAGAGTCAGACTATAACCCGGGAAATTCTGGAGCTGAGACATTTCAGGAAACATTTTTTTTTTTTTTTGCCAGCCTGCTTCATTCCATAATTATCCTGACACTCCCCACACCCCACTCAATGGGAAACAGACAAAGGGGAAAAAAACCAAAGCAGGTGTCTGCCGTGCTCCACACGGCACCGCCAACTCAGCTGCTGAGCTGCACAACAGTTGCTTACTGCTTCGGAAGTTCAGGGAGGTATTCTCTTCTGAGTGAAATAACTTCACTAGCTGGTCCAGAGTTGACTCGCTGCTGCTGGGTGCCAACCGTGCACAGGTAGGTAAACCAGGATCCCAGCAGAGGAAGCCCCAGCACCAGATGGCCCTGCAGCTCCCCAGGTGATCCGCAGGAGCAGCTGGGCCTGAGAAACACCATGCAGGCTAACTCATTAGCCCAGGGAAGCCCCTGGGAAATCTTATCTGCAAGTGAAGAACTCTTTGTAATTAAATAAAATAGCAGATGTAAGAGTACCCAGCAGTGCCTGTTACCCAGAAGACAATAAATGTTAATTAAACAGGCAAATATAATTCAAATAATTACTCCTTCCCCTCCGAGAATTCATCTTGGAACTTTATTGGCTTGTTTATCACTTGAGATTTTTTTGGTGACCATAATTCATTCTATTCCTGATAATAAAATTATAAACTTACACCCATAATCCTGTTCCATTCCAAGAGCCCTGTAAATAGAGACCCTGCAAAAACCGGCAAAGCTTGGTCACTTCTTTCAGTTGGTAAGACTTTTCTCAAGAACAGCGCTAATAAATAGTAACTACGCAATAAACATTCACTAGAGCGTCTAAGAAGACTTAGAGCGAAGTCTTCAGATTTATCTTCACTTGGAATTCACTTGGAATTCATCGTTTTTCTAAATGAGACTGAAACACATGCCACAGGATGAAGAGGATGTAGTAATAAAGTAGCAAGAACACACAATAAAAGCCTTTTAAGAGGCTAAAAGACACAAAAAGAGCAACTCATGAAAATCAGTTATGTTCGAGATTTGGGGAGTGGGGGAGAAAACCTCAAAGCCAAGGATGTGCAGGCATCCATCCATTCATGGGGTATGCACTTAACACAGAGCGGTTCTCTGAGTTACCTGGAATCAACGTCACAATTAACTACAAACTCACTCTCATTCAAACCTCTCCTTGTAGCCTCTGGGAGCCTGCAAAGGCTTTTAGCCTTCGGGTTTGAGAAGTCTAGAAAATCTGTCTTGAAAACAAAACAAGATAACAAACAAAAACCAGAAGCAACTTCTGAATCTGAAGGAGGTTTCACTGTGAACGGAACATCTCCATGTCTGGCTGCCCTGCTGGGCTGAGTTTCTTCCACCCTATGTGCCAAGCAGAGGGGTCCTTCCTACGGTCATCTGAGTTCCATATCACTTCCTCCTACCCTGTGCCTCCTCTCCCCCCAAATATTCAGTCACTCCAAGTCTTAAATTAACAAGACCCAAAAGCCTCACCCAAACATGATCGTATACATGATGTCATGATCTCTCAATAAGAACGAAGTGGCTAGCAGTCAGTTCCTAGGATGAGGTGAGGCCTTGGCTACGAGGGTCTCATGCCCAGGGAAGTAGCCACATGAGTTACAGCGCCACACAGTGACTACGGCTCGAATGAGAACCCCCACAGATAGGATCACAGTGGGAGGCCGAACACTTGTCCTCAAAGACAGTGAAGAGGACAGCTGTAGACGGTGGTAACTTGTAAAGGTTGTCTCAGCCCTTGTCACACACGTCACCCCTAATCTTATTGCCATTTTCTATTAGCTCCTAGTAGCCATCCTGACACTTCGAATTAGCTCAAAAGAACCCTCAGGGCCGACCTCTTGTACAAGTAGTCACAGAAGTACTAATCTTAATGTTGATGATATCAGTATGTTATACAGCTAGGCATGCGGATTATCTGAATATCAGACTTCTAGCTCATGTTCCATTTTCTATTCTGGCCAGCTAAGCACTAAATTGCTAGTGTGGGCTGCCTGGGAGGAAGCTCACACAAGGGATTCAAATTTGTCTTGGCTGCTTTGAAGTTTTGGATGGAAAAGCTGTGATCAGAGGCTGGGGGAGATGGCTCAGTCAGAAGAGGGCTTGCAGTGGAGGCACAAGAATCTGAATTCTATCCCCAGGGCATTCACATAACAAACTGAGCACAGCGATGTGCACCCGTGCTGGGGTGGAGGAGACTTCTGAGGAATGCTGGCCCGGCAGGCCAAGTTCAATGAAAGACTCTCCCAAAAAATAAGGCTGAGAGCTATTGAGGAAGACACTTCGTATCAATTTCTATTCTTGTGCACATATGCCCACATATGAACACCACACACACACATACACACACACACACATTTGATATCCTCTGGCTCTGTAATCTTGTCCATTGAAGCCATTTAAACAAGAGCCTCATTTGTAAGGCTAAAGAAAAAAAAAATAGCCCCAGCATGCATCTCTCAGAGGGCGCCAGGACACTAGACAGACCTTGTTCAAAGACAAAACACAGCAACAGGGCCCCTAAATGCTGTTTCTCCTTCCTTCCCAGCACGTAGAGAATGCAAGCTTGCATTCATACTTTTCCCAAGTCAGGCATGGTGCTACCCGGCCAGCCTCCTCTGATGTAGGAGGCAGAGGCGGAGGCAGGCAGAGCTCGGTGAGCCAAAATAAAATAAAATATATACATTTCCCCATAGTTTCAAGAGCTATTACACAGGCATATCAAATTGTTTCTAAGGAAGCCTCAGCACAGTAACCAATCTGCCTTTAACCCTAGAAGATCAGTGGTCCTAAGAGGGGGACAACAACTAGACAATAGAACCCCAGAACCATCACAATCAATCTTTAATCCTGTGAGATACATTACAGTGGGGACAAGGGCAAACATCCCTAGCCAATGAACGAATAGCAAAGTTGTTTCTGAAGTAGTGGTGAGCCACCTATCAAATATCTTCTCAGTATAAAGACAGGATGCCTTTAGAGATAAAGCACTGCTAACCTTACAGATAGAGACTATACCTTTGGAGACCTGGCCTAAATAAGGGGTTCTGAGGGCTCGGGGTCAGCTGATGCTTCCCAGCTCTGCAGCTCTCACTCCTAAGCCCTTCTACCTGGTCAATCTCCCAGGTTTGGGGGTCTCGGTGCCTTCTAGATGGGTGAGCACCCAGGGTGTGGCCAAGTGCTGCACTGGGCCCAGAGTAGGTGTTGAACCCATTCCTTCCTGTACCCCAGAGCTCTCAGGACAGTGGCATTAACAGGCACTGTGGGTAGTGAACCGCTAGACCAAGTCGTTACAGATTTGATGACGCAAGTCCCAGTCAGGCTGACAGGTCACTTCCACAGTGGGTGGCAACTGGATCCCACAGCCTGCTCAGGCCTTTCAGCATCTCTAAACACGCTCCCATTGACAGACCTGGCTCTGATCTGGCTCATGGACCCCGGGGTCAGTGGTACCCAGCAGAACTTTACACCACGATGGAGACCGTCGTCAGCTGGCCCGTCTGTGTGGTTACGGCCACTGAGATACTGCCCAGCCGAAGAACAGAAATTTAAATTCTATCCCATGATCCTCATGGTGTGTGCAAGTGAACATCTGTGTACATGTCGAGGAGCTCCAGGGTCAGGCACACCTAGGTCCACTCCAGGATTATGCATATCCCGACAGCACTCACCGTCTCAAACAAACTTGTTTCTTTGTCATTTTTCTAAGTGCCCTGAACAATATTCAGAAACCGGCTGGCCCATAGAAGAGGGTCTAAAAATAGGACTTTTCAACATGTAGCTGAACAAAATTCATGAAAAATTAAAAGAGAAAGATATCATACTACAAAAAACCATCATTCAACAAGCATCAGCTGGATCAAAATTCCAAATTCCTGCCGGGCAGTAGTGGCACACGCCTTTAATTCCAGCATTTGAGAGGCAGAGGCGGGCAGATTTCTGAGTTCAAGGCCAGCCTGGTCTACAGAGTGAGCTCCAGGACAGCCAGGGCTATACAGAGAAACTCACGTCTTGGGAAAAAAAAAATTTTCCAAATTCCAAATTGCTATCCATTTTAAAGGAGTCTCTGTGGGCAGGACTGACTTCTGGAGCTTGCCACATCTTGTTTGTTTCTTTTTTGTTTGTTTATCCCCAGCCTTCATCTTGTTGCCACTGAGTTTCATCAGAAGACACCTACTCATACTGGGTACATAATAAACATGTATATAATAAACATGACTAAACTGTGTACATAACAAACATGACTAAATGTGACTATGCCTAAACTCACCAACATGTGAAATACCTGTTACCCTCTACCTGTTAAATAAAGGTAATTTGTGCAGACCCGTCATATACACCTTAATGAAACCATAAACATACCCTACTAAATAAAACTGAGCAGGACTCCAGATGGGACAGGGGGCAGTGTTATACGGACGTGCGCTTATCCGTGGGCCAGAAGGCATGGGACTGGGAGGGGGTAGTGCTTGTTGAATTGGCCCACATGCCTGCAGAGGATGCTACCCTCCCTGACCCCGCTCTGTGCCAGGCAGGGTAGTGGACCTCAGAAGCAGCTGCATGCTGGGAATCCCTCTTGGGCCAATACTGAATACGGTGTCTGGGTAGAAATGGATGGTGGGTCTCAGGAGAAAACAGCAGCTGGCCCTGATGACCCAGGGAGCATTTCCGAAACACTGCTCCACAGACCTGGGAATCAGGGACTCCTGGGAGATGGTGCCACCACATGGCTGGAGCCTCTCCCTCTGGAAGCCAAGGCCGAAGCAGCCATTCTGCCAGCAACCAAGCTGGTGAAGGGTTGCAGTGGTGAGAAGCACTATTTAGAAGTCCTCTTGTCAACTGACTCTCTTTCCCACTGACTTCAGGGACAACAGTCAGATGGCTGCCTTAGGGCACTGTCTGCCTCCCTCCCTCCCTCCCTCCCTCCCTCCCTCCCTCCCTCCCTCCCTCCCTCCTACCTCCTCTGGCCTCAGACCTGTGCTGAGCTAGGAGGGAAAGTGCTTCTTTCCCACAAAGCCCTAAGCACCCAAGGTAGGTCTGTACCCTGCCACTTGGGAAATCAGTAACTTAGTATCGAGGAGCTCACCTTGCTTCTGTGAGATGGAAGCCGGCTCCAGGGTAATAGGGCTCACGTGATACATGAATGGGCAGGCAGGATAGGGACAGGAGCCAGCTCAGGATAATCTCACCTATATATACCCCAGGCTGCTGCTCACTGACCTCTCTCTCCCTATACCTGTTTATTTCCCTCTTACAGTCAGTCAATATAAAAACCTCACTATATAGTCTAGGAGTCTCATGTATTACAACCCATTCATACTCAAAATGTCCTCAAGCACCACATGTGGGAGTTCTGACACAGATACAGAACCCCAGAACCCAGGGTAACCACTTAGTATCTGGGTTTCATAGAAAATGCTTAACTTCTCTGGGCTCAGTTTCCCCTGCTATGAAATGGGGATAGTAATATCTACCACTAAGGATTTGATAATGATGATTAAATGATGCCATTCAAAGGGACAGGGCTTAGACACAGCCGTGGAAGCAAGTACTAACAGCTGGTAAATACAGCAAGGTCCCTTCTCCTCAACCCTAAAGGATAACTAAAACCCCAGATGGCATGAAATGCTATATACACCCATTTCTTCTTCTATATACAGACCCATGACAAAGTCTAATCTGAAAATCAGGCACAGTCTTAGACTGGGAATGATAAACTAATAACAGCCCCTAACGATGTAGTGTAAGAAGTCATGTGAGTGTGATCTCCCCATCTTCCTGGGTGCCACAGTTTCCACGGGGCAGGTAGCACATACAGGTTGCCTGGCAACACTGGATGCAGGGATGATGTACATCCTGGACAGGGCACAGGGGGATGCTGAGAATGTTCATCACGTGACTCGGAACGCCTTGTCACTTAAAACTTACAAGTTGTTCACTCCTCACGTGCTCCGTTGCTATTTTCGGATACGGTAATGGAGACAGTGCCTCTCATCCGTGGCTCACTAAAAGAATCTATCCTCCTTGCCTGGTTTTCCCCCTCTGGAGTCCCGCCACACAAAGGCCTGTTTTCTCTCTTGTCTTACCCTTCTCATCGCCCCCAGCTCCCTGCCCCGAACAAGTTGACCCTTGCTACTCTCCTAGCCTTTCTCTTGGGTGCCCAGTCCCTCCACTGGCACTGCTGACCAACCATATGGCCAGAGACACCTCATATCCCCCCAGGGCCCAGAACTAATGAGAAATAACCATTTTCATTCTCCACTCAAGACTTTCCTAATTAATGTCAAATATTTGTTCACTGTCCAAAGTCCATAAAACTGAACTGGGCAAGTCATAGGGTGGGGGTGGGGGAATACCCACAAAATAAAGGCATGCAAATAAAGCATGACTGGCCAAGGTGGCCCGGCATCATGGGGGAGGGGAAGATGAAGATGGTGAACAAGGCAAATACCCACTGAGAGCCTGAGGAAGCGGCCCACTACCAGAGCAACCACTTCCCGACGTTCTCCAGGACCTCCCAACCCACCAGACCTACAGAAGGTCCACTCTGCACAGGCCCCATGGAAGTCCTGGAGGGTTCGCGGTGTGGCACAACGAAGGGAAAAAGCATTTTCTTTCCAGCCGCGTGTGCTTTCTAACTACCAGGAAGCACTACCCTCAGCTGCTCACCAACACTGGCCTGCTTCCAGAGCAGCTGGGAAGGAAGCACTGCCCTCCCCACTTACACACATGACCTCGCACTTCCGGTATCCAGCAGGGAAAGACCACAGGCTGGGGCAGCACTTTGGGTTCTCCCTGTCTTTTCTCTTCTCTCCTCTCCTCCTCCTCCTCCCTTTCCCTCCCTCTCTCTCTCAGCTGTCATGCAGCAGGTAGTGCACACAGCATGGACACGCAGTCCATCACAGGGACAAGTGTCAACCTTCCTGGTCGGCATTCCAGGACACGAATGAGGGAACTGGCAGGAAGAGTGCGGAAGAGTATGTGGAGGCCTCAGGAAAAAAGAGAGAAGAAAGAAGAAAAAAAGGGTAGTGGATCTGTGTAGAATTAACTCCAAGGACAGGCCACGGAATCAGCCAGACCTCCCTCCCTCCCTCCCTTCAGCTACTCATTGTCAAGTACAAATCACCAATGCAACAGAAACCTCAATGGCCAGGAAAGAGGGCCCTGCCCTGCGAGGCCCTGCCATGCTTGGCCACACACAGCTGCTGTCTTGTCTGACATCTCCATACCCTCTGGAAATGTGCCCAATGTTTCCTACGGGACACCCGAACTATCCGTCCACATGTGCATTCCTAAGAAAAGACAGTCAGAGCATGGAACCTTCCAGAACCAACAGATGGTTGGCTGAAGAACAGACCTAAGATTCTAGCTGGCTGGATAGTTTGACTAACGCTGCTGGGAGGGAGGTGCCTTCTATCCCACTAGGAGACTTGGTTTGTGTCCAAGTCGCTATAGCCTCTTGCCACCTGGAAGAGACCAGGTGTGGCCTTAGAGACCACAGATGAACCTCAGCAAATGGACCACTAGCAGGGCCCCGCCCAATCAGGTCACTGCTTGGCACAGAATTCTCTTTAATTTTAGTGACTTAGGCCAGCTGAAGTTCAGAGGGGGTCATTTGCAATCCAGAGAGCAACGGGTTCAGTGTTCAGTGTTCAGTGGGTGACAGGCTGCTGTTGCCACCCGTTCCCCACTTCCTGTCCTGGCCCCACGTCAGGTCTGACTCGTGGCTTGCCAGGAAGATGGGGCCCTGAACATCCGTCTTTCATTATGGACCCGACTCTTGTCTTTGTCTCTGGGTTCCTTCTGTCACCTGTCCCATGGTGTAAATCCCGCAGTGCCTCTTGCAGACTGTGTGTAGCTCAAGGTCCTGGAAAGCCATCATGGAATCCTCCTTTTGCTCAGACCCACAAACCAAACATTCTCCGAGCTCTGGGAGGTCCTTCTACCTCCAGGCATGTCGTGTCACCTGGGAGGAACTGGGGTTTTCAAGATTCTCATTTATGACACACGCCTTTTGAGGACAAAGGTGACCCACTCGGGTTCTACATCTCTCTTAGGTTACAGCCCTAGGTTCTCCTGCAGTTGAAGTCCACTTTATAAGGCACTTCTAAACCCACTCTCCCTCCCAGGGCCTTAGGGTCTCCAGAGTTTTCCAACACCTAGTTCACTCAAAGGTTCTGGGGTCAAGAACTTTTGTTATGTAAATTAAAGCCAAAAAAAAAAAAAAGAGCAACTAAAACTTCCTATTGTAATTGACAAAAACAGTTCAATGTTTACATTTCTGTTGGAGCCCTAAAGAGAGATCTAAGATACAGTACTTGGTCGGGTGGGCCCTGCACCTCTCCTAGGCAGCACAATAGAGCTGGTGGTGAGGAGAGGAGAGCGCAGGAGAGCAGACCCTGCCCCTTGGTGGCTGCAGCCTGGGTACCTTGGCTGGCATAGTCCTGGCAATGCAGGCACAGGAGAGCTGGCCGGCTGACCTACCTCCCTGGCTCAGATCGAGGCTTTGAGTTGGTCCACCCCAACGTCTACCCCATCTATGATCTCCTGGTGGGCATGCCTTCCCTGCAGGTCCAAAGCTGTAGGATCTCCATGAACCAGGGTAACAACAGGATATCTGAGAGGAATGAACGTATGTGCGGATCCAGTACTAAGTGTAGCAGAGGCCTCAAACCAGACTGGTGACTCAGTGCAATGTACATCTGCAAGCACAGATAGATGTGTGACACATTGACACCCTGCAGCTCCCAGGACAAGACATTTTTCATTCTATTTTATTTTGATGGGAGGGCTGTTAGGGTGGAGACAGACACAAAGGGACGAGACACGAGTGGGGTTGGGTGTATGATGTGAAATTCACAGAGTCTATAAAAAGTTCAAAAGAAAGCCTATGAGTAAAACTTCTCTTGGCACTGAACTCAGACAACGCTGACATCACTCCATTCAGGAGTTAAGTCCAAAGACCCTCAGCATACAGCACAGGTATCCCTGGGTTTCACATAGCCAAGTCTGGCTTCAAATTCTGTCACTGCTAAGGACGACCTTGTACTTCTGACCCTCCCACCTCCATTTCTAAGTGTGGTGTTACCAGGTGCACACCACCACATCAGTTTACCCAGGTGAGTGAGATGCGTCCTGGACAAGCATTAGACTGGGCCACATCCTCAGCCCCAAACTTTCCCACTTACAAAAGACAAAGCTGAAATGCCAAGCAGTGGCATCACCTCAGACATCACATCCAAAGGCAGAGAGGCCCCAGGCTGTCTTTCCTTCTAACACCTAGAAATGACCATATCTTCATTTCTATGTACTTAAACTCAAATACGAACACTTATTTAGAACTGTAAAGCACATAGAAGTTTACTACGTGTCTTCTTTCTGGACGGCATCTCATGGGGGTCTGAAACATGGCGTCTGTTTACTGGAGATGAAGGTAACACTGTATGTCTTGGGCCTCATGTGGTTTCACACTCCCTGCCTTATGGGCAAACGGCCCATCATGGGCAGCTGTGGGGGTGTTTTGTAAAACTATCTAGCATCTCCCAGACCTTGGGAGTTGCCACCCTCTGGGTCACTATGTCTTCTTACTGTCTCACCCGTCAAGAAAAGAGCATCTGGCAAGGTCATGGAGGCTCTAGACACAGCAAGGAGTCTGAATATCCACTGTTCCTTTACTCACCACACAGGCACAGCAGCCGTGAAAAGACTGAGGACTACCCTGTGCTCCACAGGGTAGCAACTGTCCACATGTGAGGGAACCCTCAACCCACGCCTAATTAAAAAGAAGCCAAATAGCTGGACAGGATGGGTCACACTTGTAATCCCGACATTCAGGAGACAAAGGCAGGAAGATTACGATCAGAGCCACCCCTCAGCTAATAGCAAATTTCATGGCCAGCCTAGACTGCCTGAGGCTCTACATCAAAATAAAGACCACCCATTATCGTTTAATGTATATGAAATGCACAAATGGTGGATTGACAAAAAGCTCCAGTGCTAGTTGCCTGGTTACCTCGGGCTGAGGGAGAAGGTGGGAGAGGAACCCGGCACAAATGGGCAAGTCGCAGTGGGTTTAGGGGGATACTCTGCAATAGTCTGTCACATCAATCATGAGGTGACAAAACATCGTAGAATGGGCAGGCTCTACTATGCAAGATACATCTTCCTAAAGCTGCTGCAGGCAATTATTGCAGATTACTATCCAAGGGTCAACAGACCACAGTCTCTAGAGGCTGGGGTACTGGGAATAACCACTCCCCCCTTGCCTTTTCTAGCAGAAATACAGCTCCTGGAGACATAGCATCCTTGGCTCTATCCCCACTGACCTTTGGTTACATCTGCACATGTTCCATGACCCTGACTCCTGGGTTTCTTCTTCTTAGGACTCTCGTGATTTCTGAGGTCCACAGGATAATAGGATCAGCTTCCCACATAAAGGTCCCTCACCCAGTCACATCTGTGAAATCCCTATGGCCATGGAAGTAACCAAATCCTCTGGTTTTGAGGATGAATACAAGGACAACCAGGGGCTACTATTCTGTCTAACATCCACCACAATAAAGCTGTCATAATACCGAAAGCAAAGCCAGACAGACAGAGCTCAGGTACAGTGCATCTGAGCAGATCCCAGCACCAAGGAGGCCTAGGATGGAGTGGGGCTGCCCTGGGGCTGAGTGACCCAAAGATGACCTTCTCACTTAGGCCTCTAAGCCTAGGAAAGACTGGGGAAGGGAGGATGACTTACTCAGGCCAGGAGGACTGGAGGAACTGCTGCTTGTGTGGTCAGCCGGGAGGAGGGGGAGAGGGGAAGAGTCTGGAGTCCGGACTGATTTAAAATCCCCTCTCCATGCAAAGACACATATGGTCAGTTCTAAGAGAGAGAGGTGGTAGGCTTACAGGGATCTAAATCTCTCAGCGGTTTGAAATCCTATCCCATTTGTTACTTTAAAGAACTCACACAATATGAGTCCAGAGATAGGAGATTTCTGCAAATATCTCCATCAATAGGTAAGAGCCACTCCATGGTTTCTCAGCAAGGATGTTCAGAAGACAGCAGGTTCTGGACCAGCCGCCTCATCAAGGTAGGAGGGAAAACACAAAACAAACAAACAAAACAAACAAAACCACAACTCACTCCCTGTCTCTGTGGCAGCTTCTGAGGCGCTGTCTTCTGTAGGCTGTACCCTACAAGTGCCAACACAAAGCAAGTGCCAAGGAGACCCACCAATACTGTCCACTGTCCCATGTTCAATGATTGATCATGCATATTTAACAAAAATAAATGGGGTTCTTTTTGTTTTTGTTTGTTTGTTTTAAAGATAGGGTCTTGGGGGCTGGAGCAATCACTCAGCAGTAAAGAGCACTGGCTGCTCTTACAGAGGACCCAGGTTCAGTTCCCAGCACTCATGTGGCAGCTCATACCTGTCTGCAACTCCAGTCCCAGGTCTTCTGACACCTTCACACAGACATACACACAAGCAAAACACCAATAAACATAAGATAATAAAATAATGTAAACAAACAAAAGACAGAGTCTTATTGTGGTCCGAGCTGGCCTGAACTCTCAATATAAACCAGAGTTACTTTCCACTCACAGAGTCTCTGCCTGCCTTTGCTTCTCCAGTGCTAGGATTAAGGTGTGTGGCACCATGCCAGCTATATACATACAACACATGTAGTATGTAGATATATGCATGTACACATGAACAGGCACATTGCTTGGATATGGTTGTGCATGCATTCTCAGCACTTTGGGAGAAGAGTCAGGTGGACCTCTGTAAGCTCAAGGCCAATCTGGTCTATGTGGTAAGTTTCTAGACAGCCAGGGGCTTTGTACTATATATATATATATATATATATATAAAACAGGGCTGGAGAGATGGCTCAGCGGTTAAGAGCACTGACTGCTCTTCCAAAGGTCCTGAGTTCAATTCCCAGCAACCACATGGTGACTCACAACCAACTGTAATGGGGTCTGATGCCCTCTTCTGGAATGTCTGAAGACAGCTACAGAGTACTTATATAATAAATAAATAAATCTTAAAAAAAAAAAAAAAAAAACCAAGCTAGGTAAGTGTCTAAGCTTTACCCATTGTTCACCTGTGTTCAGTAACCAACTGTCACTCAGGAGACGGCATAGGGACCCAATTATCAAGACCTTTCTCGGCTATATAGGGACCTGCCAGGAAGCCTATCAGAAATAGAAGGAGGAAATGGGGAAAGAAGCAGAGAGAGGTGCACGCGAGGCTAGGCAGAGGCTGACAGGCTGACACAGAGGGGAGGGGAGCTACAGACCGTGAGGAAGAACAGAAGCAGTGGGAACCCAGGAAGGCCGCAGGGCCACAAGGCCACAGGCTCCCGGAGTCTTAGTGCTTTAGTGGTAACAGGGAACTACTGAGGGCTTTAGGTCGAGGGAAAGCAAGAGCTGACTGGTCCTTTTAAACGCTCTGATGAGGGACAGGAGAGATGGCTCAGTGGTTAGAGGACTGGCTGCTCTTCGTAGTACGCTGGTTCAATTCCCAGAACCCACCTGGAGGCTCGCAACCATGTATAGTTCCAGTTCCAGGGAATCTGACATTCTCTTCTGACCTCCGACGGCACCAGGAATGCATATGGTATACATTCATAAATGCAGGCAGAATGTACAAGTCAAGAGCATGGGGGTATGAAGGTGCACGCCTTTAATCCTAGCCCTTGGGAGGCAGAAACAGGCAGATTTCTGAGTTCAAGGCTAATCTAATCAATACAGTAAGTCCCAGGACAGTAAGGATTACAGGGTGAAGTCCTCTGTCCAAAATAAACAAAACCAACTGCAAGCAAAAAAACAATCTGATGAAAACTGAAGAGTGAGCTGACTCTATGTAGGAAATGTCCCTCAGGGATCTGAGTGAAACCCACCTTCCCATCCCCTTGTGTGTAGGAGCAGAAACCACCAAGACTGGCTGTCACTCACTCATCTGTCAAAGCTATGTCCTGAGTGCAATATACCTACCCAGGGTATGAGAAATGCAGGAGACAGACACAAGGACACCAGGCCTGGCCTTCCACATCCTAAGATCCCCTAAGATCCCCCCTCCCATGTGCAAGATTAGCCAGCTCAGCCCAGACAGGAAGTATAGAATCCAAGCATCTTCTGCCAAGGAGGCAGAGCCCCAAGCAGCCCACTAGCCACCTCTCCCTATCACTGTTTATATTTCTCCAAACCAATCCAAAGCAGTTTATCAGAAAGCGTTCCTGAGGAGTATAAAGTGAAGAAGGAAGCAAAAGGGAAGAAAGCAGACAGAACCTGAGAGCTGGCAACCCCTGCTGTGAGTCCCAAGGAGGCCCAGGCCCTGAGCTTCCAAAGAGAAAGCCAAAGAGATACAGGGTTAGAAGAAGGAGCAAGAGCCGGGCGGTGGTGGTGCATGCCTGTAATCCCAGCACTCTGGGAGGCAGAGGCAGGCGGATTTCTGAGTTCGAGGCCAGCCTGGTCTACAGAGTGAGTTCCAGGACAGCCAGGGCTACACAGAGAAACCCTGTCTCGACAAAACCAAAGCCAAAAGAAAAAAAAAAAAAGAAGAAGAAGAAGAAGGAGCAAGCTCTTCTCTATGGCCTGGGCATCACACGGCTGTCATGAAAGATGGAATTGGATCTGCTCTGGGTGGGTACGGCCTCTGGGTGGGTACGGCTCCAGTCAGAGAACACAGTATCTCTTCGCCCAAGTGCCTGAACCTGGTTCCAGGTACTGAGCAGCACAAAGACATCAATGGTGAGTCTTGGGTGTCCCTCCTTCACACCTTTAATGAGCCACAGATTATGCTGACTGCAGCCCCCCCACCCCCCCACCCTCCCACCCCCCACCCCCCACCCCCCCCACTCCCCCCCCCACCCCCCCCACCCCCCCCACCCCCCCGTAGTTAAGCGAATGACCTTCCAAGTGTGACTTTGCTGTCTTACTACAGGCCACAGAGTGAGGGTGCCTCCCTCTAACCTAGAGTTCGCTTCACTGAAGAGGTAGTATTTCTCTAGAATTTGTGAACCTACCTGCATCACTGTTCAGGCTGCCACATGCAGGATCACCAGAGACTAGTGTATCCATCTCCCGTAGCTCTTGCCCCCGATGAGCTATTTGGTCCTGATCTGCCAACGAGCAGTTTAAGGAAGAGAGGACCCGGGCCAAAGTCAGTCAGCATGAAGTAGTCTCACTCACCAGGCTCAGGTGTACACCTGACCTAAAGCCATTCCAAGGAGAATGAGAAAAAAGAAACAGATCTGAGGCCTGGAACTCCTGCAGACATTTTATAACTAGGAAGTAGGCAGCCTGAAGACGAAGCTCACACAAGAGGTGATGCTGAGAAAACATCAGAGAAATGGACCAGATCCACATCAAACCGACCAAAGCCTCTCGTACCCCAGCCATTTCTACTGGGTATGTTCAGTGCCTAGCCTGAGTTCCAGCAGACGTACACAGCGTCCAAGAAGCCACTTGGCATGGTGTGAGGGTGAACAAGCACCCACAGACCAGATCAGACCAGCATCTGAGATGTAGCCACACCTGCTCCAGTGCAGATTGTGTATGGATACTTGGGCACCACACTGGCAGTGTAGGCACAGGAGAGACCAGATGTGCAGGAGAGCCCCAAAACAGAGTCCATCCTTACTGAGAGAAGAGTCTGCAGCCCCTGGCATGGAAGTGATCACTCTCCGTTCCAGCCTTCCCTTCCTGATTCTGTCACTCCCTCTCTGGTTCACAGGCTTCCCGAAGGAAGACTCTTCTCAATATCCATCCACCTGCCCAGTCCACCCCCTTCAGCCTGACCACACCCGGTTCAGGTGACAGACCCCTGGAGGGTCCCTGTCTGGGTCAGCAGTCCTGAGAGCAATCCTATCACCCCAAATAAGTTCCACTATGGCCCACGTGTCTTCCTGCCCTATCAGTAACACAATGGCAGACAGCGGAAGCCAACCAAGACCACTGGATGGACAACTCCGTATGTGAGTTTGCTGTGTAGACGAGAAATCTGCCAAACCTACATACCAGCTGGAGAAACACACTTGAAAAATGAGCAAGAGAGACACAGAAGAGGGAGAACATGACTTCAGCTAGGCCACCATGTGTCCGCCTAGGACAGAACCACCTCCTCCCATGACCACCTCAGGGTGGTCCTGCTCAGGGCCTCATAGTCCAGAGGCTGCTGGGAAGCAGCAAGACTCACACACAGACACTCTATGCCCCCAAATAAAGGAAGCATGGACGAGCTGTCCCAATCCTCCAAACTTAAAGTCAATAAACAGACCCATGAGCCCCAGATCACTGCTGACAGGGAAAGAGAGTAAGAGTCAGGCCTCTGCGTGTCTACACCGCCCAGAGCCCAGTGTTGAGAAAGGAAGTATTTCTCCATCACTCACCACACAGACCAAGCTTGAAGCAGAATTTGAAGTACTGGCTATTTCAAAACACCTCAAGTGGTATGGAAGGGTCACTTCCAGAAAGAGCCTCTCCCTGACCTCAGGGCAGCTACTCTGTGGAGAACTCAGCTCCATTAACCGCATTAACCAGCTTTATGCGGTTAATGCAATCCTATCACCCCAAGTAAGCTCCACTATGGCCCACGCGTCTTCCTGCCCTATCAGTAACGCAATGGCAGACAGCAGAATGCGGCTAATTCAGCCATTACCCGAATACAGTCCATGCAGTCATTCATCCTTTCCTTCATTCTCAAAACAGCTCAGGAGTATCAGGCTCCCAAGCTGGAGACTAAGGGTTTCAGAGAAGAACTGGGCGCCATGCCCAACCCCTAGCCTTTTAGTGGTGGCGGTAGAAGGGCTGAGAGGAGGTTTCCTTTGCAGGGATGCTGCTTGCAGTGGAGGGTTAGAGGTCCTTACCCCGCTTCTCTGCACTCACATCCCAATGAGTTACCTCCAAGTCAGTCAGCAGCTCTAGAACCACGGTCCCAAGGACAAGGCTAGGTGGCTATATGGAAGACCCTCATAGGAAAGGTTGATGACTTGGTAGGCTACAAATGTGAAGTCATGGGCAGTCTGTGTGCCAAAGATTTGGGGGAGGGGGTCCTGAGGTAGAGGGTGTCCCTAAACCCAGTGTACTGGGGGCTCTGGGATCCTGGCATCAGCTGGTTCTCAGGAACTGAGATGTAGCATGCATTAGATGCTCCCACAGCTCTCATACCCACACTGCTACAGCACCATGTCTTCCTGTTTATAAAACACTACAGCTCCTTTTACCTCCATCTCTGATGCACTTTGCTAACATTGCATAAAGCTGGGAAGAGATGACACAGCCACCATGCCACTGACACCATTAGTTTGAAGTCCTCCTTAATACGTCCTCCCCATTGCCCCAGACCTGGTGCCCTCCAGTCCTCCCCAGACTAGAGGGTCCCTACCATTGCCCTCCATCTTTCCACTGAAGCATCCTGATTGGAGCGGAGCACTCACTCACCTGGACCAGACACTGCTGTAATCCCAGAGCAGAAACATGGGGGATCATGGGAATCAGAAACGGAGCAGGAAAGGACAGGAAGGCTATGAAGGTACAGCCCTGGTGCTTTTGTCTCCTCCCTCCCTGAGCTTAGAGAACAGGAAATATGTCTCAGCTTAGATGACTTGCCCAAGATGTTTCTGTTAGCAAAATGGCAGGGGCGCTAACACCAGATTCCAGACCAACTATCCTTCTACCCAACACCCAGGGATCAAAGCAGTCCACCTCCTTCCTATTCTCAATTTACCGTTAGAGACATAAATGCACCCCAAACCCTTCCCTGGAATACTTATAATGATATTCTGCAAATTAAGAAAAAAAATAGTGCTGGGTTTGGTGGCATGCCTGTTATCTTAGCATTGAGAAACTGAGGCACAAGGCTCATGAGCTGACCCTGGAACTTCCATGGTAGAGACAGCCAACTCCCATGGGCTTTCTCCTACCATCACAGGCATGAGCATGCAGACACAACACACGCATACACACCATGAAATAAATGTTTTTGAAATGTATTACCTGTGTGGGGGAGCTGAAGGGGAAGGAGGAGGCAAGCAGGGAAGGCACAGGGATTAGTGATTGACAGGCAGTGTGTGTGTGTACGGTGAATTGGACCTCGGAGATGCTCAGCAGGTAAAGGCACTATACAATGCTGGCGCTTGAACAGGACCATCTCAGAACCAAGGTATTGGAAGACAGACGGGGGAAAAATGCTGGTCCTCTCTCTTTCCTGTATATTACATAGCATATGTGTCTCCCACACATACTATACATATATACATACACATACTATAGTAAAAAAAAATTAAGCTTGCCAGGAGGTGGTAGCACACACCTTTGATGCCAGCACTCAGGAAGCAGAGGCAGGCAGATCTCTTGAGTTTGAGGTCAGCCTGGTCTATAGTGAGGTACAGGACAGCCAAGGCTATACAGAGTACCCCTGTTAAAAAAAAATTAAACTTTTAAAAATTAATACTGAACAAATGGACAGAGTCAGTCCAAGCAAATTAATTACTCTGAGATGTGACTTCAGCTGACACAGGCACGCGGCCTGTGGAGAAGGCAGGGGATACATCCTTCACTCCAGCCTGCCGGAATTCCCACGGCGGGTGAGACTCCCGTCTCTCCCGCTGTCAAGAGTCACCCGAGAAGAGGAACAGTGCCAGCTTTCTTTTTGGCTGCTACAGGCTTCCTAATTAAAGTTTGGGATGTGTGTTTATTCAGGGTTGATAAACACAGACCCACAAAAAGAAAAAAAAAGTGTTTAAGAGAAAGCAGATGAAATGTGGGGCAGAACTAGCTAATAAAATCGGGAGCCACTGTGAATTTTCAATCCTGACAGCGGAACTTGCAGGAGGCTGAGGCCCAGGAGTGAACTCCAGGCTGTGTTGCCAGGGTAAATGCAAACCATCACTTCCTGCAAATTAATTGTTCCCTGGCAGGAGATGTGTACAAAGTTTCTCTGTTCTGGGCCAGGAGAATGCTGTAGCCAATGTGGCTTCCTTCTCCTGCCTGCCTGCCACCAGGTGGTCCCTCGGCATGCCAAGACAGCATTTCAAACTCCTGTAGATCTGCCCAGGGAGGAAGAACTCACGGTAGGACCCGAATGATGAGGTGAATGGAAGAGTCTAGAAGCTGAGGCGACCTCGTGTCCAGGGACCTCAGTCTCCTGAAAGGTACCAGCAGGAGTCCTTTACAGAGACTGCCTCCCCCACCCCCCACCACCATAGGTCCTTCCTTATTCCACTCTGGGGCAGCGCGAAGCACCGTTACTCCGAAACGTGAATGCGGCCTGGATTGCAATGAATGGCCGAGAAGTCCAGGAGCCAGGAGGTTGAAGGATTCCCCAAGGACAGGGATGGCTTCCCAGACATCAAAGGGAGCTTCAGAGGGGTGGTGCCCAGGGCTGGCCTTAATGAAACCATAATGAACAAGTTTCCACAAATAAAGACAACAATGAGAGGGCAAGCAGAAGGCTCAGAAAACAATCAATGCCTTTGATTAAGCACTGATGAAATTCCCCATCACGGCTTTCATCCCATTCCCGAGGGCTTTCCTTGGCTCTGTGATGTATTCAAAGAAAACCATCTTGAATATACATTACTCCCCAAGCCACTGAACACAGGGTTTGGCTCCGCTGCTGCCTCCCAGCCCCAGGCCAAGCAGCAGTGTCCCAGATGGCCTCTCACGTCAGACAATAGCCACCCCAAGATGCTCAGAGAACCATGTGGCCTCATTTCTGTACAAGACCATTTTTCTCAGCCTGTCCACCACCAGCTCGGCTGGGGCCCCCATACACTTCAAGGGACTTTCTGGCAATTGTCTGGGATTTAATTCCACACTGAAATAGCTCCCCGTTCATCAAAGCCAATCTGGCTTCGAGTGAAGGAACTACGGAAGGACTGCTACAACATCTCTGACAAGGTCTACCACCAATACCATCTCTGCTCACATGGGTTCTCTATGAACTACAGTTCCCAGCACTGACCTTCAAAGTCAATCCAAACTATCCCTTTAAACTCTCCTCCCCAAATCTTCCAGGTAGTTTGGTTCCACAGTTCCTGAGGGACCTTGGCAAGTCTTGAGCATGGCTAGAGGTTCATCTATGTCTAGCTACGTGCATATGCTCGTAGGTGGTTTCCAGAGAAGATCCTGTTCACAGCTCTATGTAAAATATCTAAGACATACAAAAATCATGTGTAAGAATACCACCTCTTCCAACCATTGGACTGAGCACAGGGTCCCCAATGGAGGAGCTACAGAAAGGTCCCAAGGAGCTAAAGGGCTCTGCAGCCCCATAGGAGGAACAATATGAACCAACCAGTACCCCCAGAACTCCTAGGAACCTAACCACCAACCAAAGAGTACACATGGAAGGACCCATGGCTCCCCAGCTGCATACGTAGGAGAGGATGGCCTTGTTGGACATCAATGAGAGGAGAGGCCCTAGGTCCTGAGAAGGCTCGATGCCCCAGTATAGGGGAATGCCAGGACAGGGAAGCGGGAGTGGGTGAGCAGGGGGAGGGGGAATGGGATAGGGAATTTTCAGAGAGGAAACCAGGAAAGGGAATAACATTTGAAATGTAAATAAAGAAAATATCTAATAAAAATTAAAAACAAAATAAAAAATAAGTCCATCTTATTTTTATCACATAAGGCCTCTTAAGTCCATCGCCAGCTTAAATTAAAAAAAAAAAAACAAAAAGATAGTTCCCAGGTAGCCCCTCTCCCCACCCCCCTCTCTCCTCTACCCTCTCCACGCCCCCCATCTACCATGCCCTGCACTTCTCTATGTTTTAGTTGTGCACAAGCTTGAATGAAACTGGCACAGTGCTTGCACGAATCCCCAGGTCCGACCCTCAGCACCCTACAAAACAAGAACGCTGGTTACTTATCTTAAGATGAGATACCCTCAAAAAACAACTTGAAGGACTGTTTAATGTGGCTCAGGGCTTAAATGTCCAGCCCATCACAGTAGGCAGGGAGGTCCCAATGGCAAGAGCACGAGGCTGGTCACAACGCATATGCAGTCAGGGAGCAGACAGCAGTGAATGATGGACTCTGCTAGCTAGCTTGCGCCTTTTTATGTTGTCCGGGACGGAAGCCTAGGGGATGATGCCGCCTACTTTCAGGGTAGGGCTTCCCACTTCAATGAACCTAACCAACCAAGATAATCTCTCAGGTGGGTCCCATGGCTTGTTTCCCAGGTGATGCCAAGTCCTGTCAAGTTTAGAGTCAACGTGAAGTATTACAGCAGGTACAGTAGCATGTACGTTGTCTCAGAGAATCAGAAAGTTTGAGGCTACCCTTAGCTACATAGTAGCTTTTGTAAAACCAACCTGGAATGCATAAGATCTCAGGAGGATGACGACAGACAACAGGACTGTGAAGTGCATGGCTGTGTTATAAACTGCTCACCGTTTGAGCACTTTATATGTGTCCCCAGCAATATGTGTCCGAGTCTGGGACCATCTGAGGGCAACACCCGTCTCCTGTGCTTAATATCTGTAATCCTTGCCACTAACCCACGCTTGGGCATAGCTCAGATTTCATACTTGCTTTTAAACATGGGGAAAAAAAAAAACAGAATATGGAGTGCAGGCTCACTATACTGCACAGGCTTACCCCAAGCATGGCCCCAGGCCATAGAGCACTCCTAAGATCTAAGAAAGGAGAAGGGAACATGGGGACTTCCACCATAATATCTACTTCCTTCTGAGTGTCTCAGACTGTCCTAGAAGCCTGAGAGAGCTTCCAGGTCCCCAGTACAACACCACTCAGAGTCCGCCTCAAGGACCAGGATGGACTAGGCCTTCTCAGAGTCTCAGAACTCCGAGCACTTAGCAGATCAGTGGGGAGGGGGAGGGGGAGGGGGAGGAGAACGGGTGCCGGGACCAGCTCTCGGAGGGCAGAAGAGGCCTCATTCAGCAAGGAGACATGTCTACTTCCACCACCTTGGCTTTCACTCCCCTGGACAAAACAGCTCCATATGGCCTCTAGGATCTTTGGAGGACACCTAGTGTCACCCAAAGGAGAAAATGCTCACACGGGCAAGGATCAGGGAGGGATTAGGGGAGGGTTGCCAGCCACCATAAGGGCAGGGTAATTTTGAGTGCAAGGCATTCCACACTACTTCAGAGTCAAGGGAAGAATGTCCCTACCTCCTTAAAATGTTCTTCCCACTAAGCTGTGGCTTTGACGTCGACCTTCAAATCCCCCACACGCAGCCCCCAGCCCCCTCCCGTAATTCACGTGTGTGGACCTTGACAAGAGCCAACACTAAGTAAATAAGTGCCCACTCTGGCACAGACCAGCCGTGCAGCTTCCAACACATCTTTCAACCTGAGTTTCAGTTTTCTAAAATGCTTCCTCAAGTACCCGTGAGCCGTGGCCCCCGGTGAGTTTGACCTCAGTGGCGTTTACTAGAGTGGGGCCAAAACATAAGCACACGCTGGAGACGAGCCGCCCCACGACGCTGACTTTTAAGCCCCTTTCGGACTCCTGGCTTCCTTCTTTCTGTTTTTAAGATTTAAGACTTAGTGCTTGGTCACCACCGAGAACACAGGCCAGGAAGCTCGTTTTAAATTCAGTGCCGACAACACTCTGCTCAACTCAAACCTGGCACACCACATTCTTCAGGCACCTCTATTCATAGATGCCTGTTCCTAGAGCGAGCTCCCAATTATTCACACCACAGAGGACTCGTCCTGTGTGTGAAATCTGCGTGGTGGTAAGGACGACGCTGGAAGGGAGAGACGGAAAGACTCCCCTGTGACTGCCACAGAGGCCACACCCCAGGGTGGGCAAGACAGCAAGCACCCTTGCATAGGGTTGGAGGTGGGAGGGGACAGTAATCAAGGGCCTCGACTGAGGAGCACACGCCACCTCATCCCCCCACAAGGGGACAACATTCAGAACCAATAATCCTGCAAACAACAGAGTGTGTGGCACGCAGCAGGCTCAGGTGCACCCAGCACCCTCGGAGAAGGAGAGACTCAATCCTGAAGCCCATTGTGGTGTTGTCTTTGCGGCACAGGCTCCACAGGACCAAGCCACACGGTGGCGAGCACAGCTTACGGGCAGCCAGCAGGGGTTTGCTGAGCTCACGGAATTCCCCAGCTTGGGTAGGGATGCAGTGGGCTGCGGAGAGCCTGCTCGACGTCCGAGTCTTCCTTCCTTGAAGAGTGAGGAGCTTGCCTGACTCAGCTCAGAGAGTCCTGGGAAGGCAAGCACTCCGCCCATTCATCTCAACACAGCCAGGGAGGCAAGGGCCATCTCACTTCCTCTCCAAGGTGCTGAGGGCAGGGAGCACAAGGCCAGAGAGAGCAGCAAGCAGTGAGTACAATTACTACTTTTCTTCATGCTGTGGCAAAACACCTGAGGAAAGCCATTTAAGGAGAACAGTGTTTATTCTAACTCAGTGTGGCTATAGGATGGAGGGTGGGGGCAGCGGAAGCTCCCACAATCAGGAAGCGAGGGTGTGAATGCTGGAGCTACGATGGCTTTCTCCTTCTCCCCTTTTACTTTAACCTAGGATCTCTGCCCCCTACATCCAGAAGAGGTCTTCCCTCTTCTGGGTGGAGGTGGCTTCAAGGACACACCCAGAGATATGTTTCCTAGGTCACTTCAAGTGTAATCAAGTTGACAATACTACTAACTATCCAAGGGCAAACCTGAGATTTTTCCGGACATGTGATAACGAAATACCTACTCAGGGTCCTAACACGTTTGCTCTATCACAAAAAACACATGCATGTGAAAACAATAAATCTATGGGCGGAGATGTAGCTGGGGGGTAGAGCGGTCATTTAGCTTGTGCATGGTCCTATCTATACTACAAGGGGGAAAAAAACTACTAAGTGTGTGTGGTATCCCACACTGTGACCCCAGCACTGAGAAGGGAGGACAAGGGCAGCTACAGCTATGTGGTGAATTCCAGGCCAGCCTGGAAGACACAGTAAGACTCAAAATGAATAGAAGAAAAGAGGAAATAAAGGGAAGAGAAAGTAAAGATTTCAGGGGAGGGCAAGATAGATATTTAATGGGAACCAATTTGAATTGTCCAACCAAAGCAGAAATGTAGTGTGTACACCTGCTCACCAGACATAAATCAGGCACCTAGAACCTTGGCTGTTCTGTATTCTTCCTTAAAAAAAAAAAATTGTCCCACCCAGCAAACAATCTTCAATACTGGAAAACGGAAATTTAAAATTGTCTGAGGCATTTTAAACCCGATTCCCTCAGAGACACAGGCGGAGATGACAAGTGGGCCGCATGACAGACACAGAAGTCTGAGAAGATGCCATTTTAAATACCATGGAGTGTCTGGGAATTTGCAATTCCACACTCAGCACAGAATGGCCCCTATGGGGGCCCCTTCAGCTGTCTCCTCCTTCTGGCCTGCTCAGAAAGACACATACACACATCCCTGAGCATCCCAGCGCGCAGAGTCCTGGTGCTGGAGACGCACCTGAAGGCCTGAGGTCAACGATCTTGCCTACCGCCCAACTTCCTTTCACCTTGGCACTTACAGACAGAAAACCGTCTGCTACCATTTCTCCATAGCTCTCACTCATTTTCGTCCAGTTTCTACATGATTTTAAGACTGTTACTGAAGCGGGTACCTCTGGATTCCATCACTCCTACAAGCTGCTCACTGGGAAGAGGCAAAGGGATTCTAGAAAAGTCCCTCATGAAATGGAAATGTCTGTGTAGACCTAGGGGAGGCTGGCCCAGGGTAGCAATCATTCAAAACAGGCGAGCTTTCTGCTCATAGTGTCACCAGACCCCAACAAGCCCCAAATTTCGTTAATTAACTGGCTGCTGGGCCAGAGAGTAATGGCCACCAAGTCTGACAACCCAGAACACATAGAGGAAGGAGAAGATAAACTCCTTTGAGGTGTCCTTGGGCATCTGCTGTAGCACACACACACACACACACACATATACACACACACGTTGACACACAATCACATAAAATAAGTAAAAATAAACAAATATATGCAGTAATTTTTGACTGTCTGGCTGTGTCTTAGTGATCTAAACTTTCTTCCTTTACCCTGGAAATGGTAAAGCGCTGGGATCTGTGGAAAGGAAAGGGGAGGCCAGGGGACTGAAGGAAAGGGGAAGGGAAAAAGAGAACAGGATGGAATCACATGACAGAGAATATGCAAAACCCAGAAACTCATTTGGATTCTCAGCCCCCGCCAGACCTTCTGTCCCTCAGGCCTTTTCCTACCAAAGACTGACAGCTTTTCCATAGCCTCTATGGCCCTGACTCCCATGTCCATTCCAACCTTGTGGCCACAGGTGACAAGACTCTGGCCCTGTCAGATACTCTGTCATCTCTATTTCAGATGTACAGGTAACAGCTGAGCTCCAGGTCTCCAGACAACATTCTCCCTGTATCACCTGTGTCCTTAGGAGAGATTCCCAAAAGTGAGTCAGCCAGACCAAAGGTTACAATGACGGTTAACTCCTGATTTCAGTCCCCACAGTATACAGAAGCATCATTCCAAGAGACAGCCAGAGACCAGCAAGAGAGCCTTCATACAGTGACACTTTTCACAGCACCAGGCCTTTCTCTACCAACCCACTCAGGTGATCCTAGGTGCCCCCCAGCTCTCCTTCACGCCTAGAGTTCCACAAGACATTAGAGAACATTCCAGAAGATGGAATCAAACGGATGCCCTTCCCCAGAGCCATGTAAGGTGGGAAAGGGGATACAAAAGACCAAGCTCCTTGTTTTGAGGAAAGTGTTCAGTGTCAAGCCAAAGATGAGCTTACCCTGGGAGAGGAACTATCGAGAGGCCGCACTTCCATCCGGCCCTTCTGAGGAGAGGTCTGAGGAAAAGCCAGGAGCACACACATGGTCTCCTCACTTCTCGAACCCCGAACCGCAGCTCTAAGAAGCTGCTGGAACGAAACATAGTCCTACTGGAGGGGGACCTTGGGGACCAAGCGCAAGTGTCCCCTGTGCCAGTGCTTTCAGATCAGCCCCGAGAAGGGGAGGGAATAACCACGGACTCACTGTATGATACAGACTTTTTCTTTCAAAAACATGAAGTCAAGCCTTGTCCAATTCGGAGAGTTCACTCCCCTCGTCCCCTTCCATCAGATAGCCAGAACCCCTAAAACCTTCCTGACAGGCCATCAGACTCCAGTCCTGGGGTCTGGCACAACCCACCCTGGGCACTGACAGAACTCAGTGCGCGGTGCGTACGTCCTCAGTGTGCTGCAATGGACAAACGTTGCTCACCTAAGCCAGATTCAAATGCACTCAGCTAATTTTTTTTTTAATTCTTTCTATTCATTTAGAAACCTTACAGGGTGGGGATTGTGTGGCTCAGCTGGTCCACTACAGGCCTAAAACACCCACAGCCCTGACCAAAGAAACTGAGCATGGTTGAACATGGGTTATAATCCTAGCATTCAGGGGGTACAGGCAGGGGGATCACTAGTTCGAGGTCATCCTTACTACATAGTGAGCTGGAGGCCAGCCTGGGTTACATAAGATCCTGCAACAGAAAAGGGGGTGGGGTGGGATAGCTGTTTATTTAGCTAAGTGGTAGAGCAATTGCTTACCCAGCAAGATCCTGAGTTCAATCCTCAACTCAGAAAGAAAAAAATGAAGGGAGAAAGAAGGAAGGAAGGAAGGAAGGAAGGAAGGAAGGAAGGAAGGAAGGAAGGAAGGAAGGAAGGAAGGAAGGAAGGAAGGGAGAGGAAAAGAAAATTTGGACTGTGACTGCTGCACAGTAATAGGTAATTTACATAAATAACATTCCTATGCCACAGATTTCATACCCAGTACCTCAAAATAAAGAAAAATGAACAAATACAATGAAAACAGTAAATAATGTAGACATGTATTCTTGTGCTGTGTGACATAATCATCTGTATTTGCTTCTTTTTTTCCACACTTGGTGCTGCTGCTGGTGTGTGTGTGTGTGTGTGTGTGTATGTGTGTGTCTGTGTGTTTGTGTGCATCTATCTCTGTGTATTGTCTATGTGCACAGGGGACACCGAGTCTCCTGATGTTCTCTTACTACCTTATTTCTAAATTAGGGGATCCTTGAACTGGGCTCGCCACCAGCAAGCCCCAGTGACCCCTCCTGTGGCCTGCAGTGTGCACCAGGCCACGCCTAGTTTGTCACACAGGTGCTGGGATTCAAACTCGGTAGCTTCCTTTCTTCCTCACTGAACCGTTTCCTTGGTTCCCAGGTGCTGTCCTGAGTGTGTCCTGTAGACCACAGCTCAATCCATACATCTGAGTGTCCATCTCACTACCCAGCCTCCGGACTCAGCTCCGGGTGCAGAGCACTGTCCTTTGGGGGTCATTGGCTCTGTCAAGTTTTGCTTGCTTGGTTGACTTCCACTTCCGCAGTGAAGCTGTGACTCTCCTTAGCCATGCCTCCTCTTCTTTGGTATTCTGGGTCTTAAGTGAGGACTGTCAGTTGGAGACTATTAGAAAAGCAGCCTGTCTCAAATGACAACAGAAAGACAGCACTGCAGGCTGATGGTCATCCATAAGACCCAATAACTTTACCTCCCCAGGACAGTCTAGTCAAGAGAAATAGCTTTTCCTATAGCCATGCACTGGCTGCATGACCCTCACAGGGCTTAGCCATCCTGGGGCTGGGAATTCATTTACAGTTTTCAAACTCCCGTATGGCACTGGGAAACTCACATCACCTCTCTGGACTATGGTTGTGTGTCTAAATGGGTACCACTCTGGAAGAGAATCAGAGTTAGTCCCATCAAGAGGGATGGGGTCACACTGTGTGGGGACGCTGACCTCTCAACACTGGGACAGTAGGGCCCCCAGGGTCAGTCCCCTCCCCATGGGAAGCGCTTCCTCTTTCACTGTCTGGCCCAAGGCTCAGGACTTAGTCATCCTTAGTTATTTCCTGTGTGGGTGATGGCCTGGTAAAAGCCGGGGAAGATACCTGATGACCTTTAGGGTTTTTCCTATCTCAGGCCAACTGACCAATCCCCAGCCATTACGAGACATCTGTAAAGGGTAATGAAGTAGTCCAAACTGTCATACTACGAATGGGCATCGAGGACCAGGCTTTAGCACTTGAGAGTGCTCTTTAAGAATAAGGATGCAGCCGGGCGGTGGTGGCGCACGCCTGTAATCCCAGCACTTGGGAGGCAGAGACAGGCGGATTTCTGAGTTTGAGACCAGCCTGGTCTACAGAGTGAGTTCCAGGACAGCCAGGGCTACACAGAGAAACCCTGTTTTGAAAAAACAAACAAACAAACAAACAAAAAAAAACCAAATTAAAAAAAAAAAAAGAAGAAGAAGGATGCTATGCCTAGACTAATGGTCTATGCTTCTAATTCAACCACTTGGGAAGCAGAGACAAGTAGATCTCTTTCAGTTTGAGGCCAGTTTTTTTACACATAATCAGTTCCAGGACAGACAGGGCTACACGGTGAGACACTATCTCAATAATAATAATAATAATAATGATATAATAATAATAATAATAATAATAATAATAATAATAATAAGTTGGGCTTCTGGGCTCAGTTGGTAGAGCGCTTTCCTAGCATACACAACGCCCTGGGTTCCAATCTCGAGCACCCCATAAAGTATAACCCACAGCGTGAGAAGGGCAGCATATGCCTGTAATCCCATCGTTGGGGGTGGAGACAGGAGGATCAGGGGCTTACTTGTCCTGAGATCCGTGAGGCTATCTTTAAGAGACACTTTCGGTGGGTGTGGGAAGATGGCTCTAACAGTAACCTCCCTGACACATGAGCACCTGAGTTTAAACTTCCAGAGCCCCCGCAGGGCCACTTCTGTAACCTCAGCACTGATGAGCAGAGACAGACAGCGCCTGCCTCAAAATTCACTGGCCACCAAGCCTGGCCAACTGGTGAGCTCCAGGTCCACTGCAGTCTCAAAACATAAAGTGGGAGGGAAAATGAAAATACCTGCTGTCAGACACTGGCTTACACACACACACACACACACACACACACACACACACACACACAGAGACCTGTGTACAAACCCCATGATCCACCACTCAGACTCACACACTCCCACCAGAACTATGAGCCTTGCAGCCCCTCTGTCTCTGCCCTCCTCACCTACTGAGGAGGGATTGTCCCAGGCTGAGACAAGCCAATCACGTGACCACGCTGTAGTTAAAAATCCCACTTAATCTACAAAGGGTCAAGAGGAATCTTAGGAGCTAGGGAGATAGCTCAGCAGGTAAAGAACCTTTGTTTGATCCCTGGAAGCCATATTTAGGAAAAGGGTGTAGTAGTTTCAAAATGCTAGGGAAGTAGAGGCAGGCAGATCTTTGGGGCTCAATGGCCAGCTAGTCTAGCCAAATTGGTGAGCCCTTGGCCACCAGAAGACTCTATCTCAATAAAAAAGGATGATACTTGTGAAGTGACACCCCTGTGGTTCATACCTGTATACACACACACACACACACACACATACACACACACACACACACACACACACACACACACACACACACACGCATGCGCTGCCACTACTCCAGTCATCTTATTACTATGGTCAGTTTCCCACCTTGATCAAAACCTCTGCACATTGACTGGCCCAGCAATGAGGAACCCAGAGTTGGTGGGTCACCCACAGTCATATGGCAACCTAGGGGTGGGTGCTCTCAGGCTAACTCTTCTCCAGGGTGCTAGGGAGAAACCCTCCCAGGAAAGCCTCTGTTCCTGGTGGGGTCACCTCATACTTCCTGAATTACATTACAGTCCCTGGAACGACGTGAGAGAGAAGTAGGCACCAGAGCTGATGATGTGGAATGTCGGAGGGCCCACTCTCCTTATTAGACTCATGCTGTCTCCATTTTCCTCAACTACAGTGTGACAGTAAATACGACCCGCCTCACCAAGTGACTGGGAGATAGGCTACCCAAACTCAAAAGGCAGAACACATATGCTATCCGCTGTCCGAGAGTTTTCACAGAGCTGCCTTCCTGGTCCTTGGCCCCTGAATGAAGATAACTGGGCTGGGCTTGGGTCAGCCAGAAGAAACAAACCCAAACTCCCGCTAGCTCCACACTCCTCAGGCCCCAGAGGGACTTGTGTGGGTGGCTGCCAGACACTGTTCCCGGACGGGCCTGGAGCACGCACAGTAGCTACTTGCTTTATTACTTTGCTGAATGGCAGGAGAGCTTCTCAGGCCTCCGTCATAAGCAGGTGAGAGAGGGACATGTGTTCTGGAATGGCTGGGAAACACATTTCAGAACACACAGGATTGCCTTCTGATGAGTCACTCCCTCCGAGAGCCTCTTAGATCTGCGTGTATTCCAGCTGGGCTGTGGTGCCCAATATTACAGAGCGGTACAGAAGAGCCTGGTTCAGGAAAGCAGGGCAGACACTTGACTACCCGAGTTTCAGTTACACACTGTCTTCTGCAACCTAATTCACTCTGGTTTTGAACATAGCTGGCGCTGGGGAAGACACAGGTAGTACAGACCTTCCTCCGCCCAGTGTCCCCAGGCTCTGAGTCCTAGCCCTGGGGCCGTTGTACAAGCCAGGGATAGCAGCACCTGGATTGTGCAACCCCAAGCCAAGCTCATGGAAGCATTTTTCAAAGAGCTACATACAACAGGCTGGGAAATGGGCGCTGAGATGCCAAGCAAGGTCATACAACTTGCAAGAGGAGAGAATTCAGTCAGAGTCAGGTCTAACCTGGCTCAATAGGCCCGTTTCTCACCCTACCACAGGCCTCCTCTGCAGAGCATTGGTCTTAGTTCCATAAAACCACCCCAACAGTCTAGGAACATTAATTCATAGCCATCTCTGCTCTACAAGAACCTGGCTTTCTGTATGTCCCCAGAAGGGGGCATTACTAGAGCAGTTCCTGGGGCATGGGGGTTACTAGGATGCTTTCCCAGGTACAGGTATCCCAAGAAAGAAGGGACATCAGCCTGTCTTTCTCAGGCACCATTCTGCTTCTGTGCAGTGATGTAACCTGCCCAAGACCACACAGCAGAGCCAAGGTCCAGTTTAAACTCTAGAAATTCAAAATGGCCATACAAGGTCAATGACATAAGACTCCTAGTAGAAGAGTAAATATAGAGCGCTCCCCCGCCCCCCACGCCGCCGCCACCATCGCCATGTCTTCTCCTACCCTGATCAAACAGAATGACAAGAGCTTGGCCAGCCAGTGGCCCTCATATACCATGGGATGCTTTCAAAGCTACTGCTCTTCCCATCTTGAGCCTTCCCTTCCATTTAAGCCTGCTGCTTGAGGGCATCAGAGGCAGGGGGACATGTAGGACCCCCCAGCATGCCACTATCTCTGAAGCAGAGTCGCTAGACACACTTGAGGTCCAAACGGAACAAGCACACTGGGCCTCCACTCACGGCCCTGATTCTGCCTCTTGGAATGTCTTCTGCCTCTGGGTCCCCACAGCCTTGTCAGTTTAAATGAGAGGGCAGGGTTGAGTTGAAACTAGAAAGTCAAAGAGGTCCTACCTACTCAGGCTTGGCCACAGTCAGCCTCCTCAGGACGCGCAGTCTGCTCTCACTGGTCCCGCCCTGCCCCTGTATCATCTCTAGCCCCTCTGGTTTCTCCTGAGTTGAGGAGACCCTTGTTGACAGGTAGTGGAGCACCCAGCACCGACGATACTAGAGTGAAGTCTATCCTGGGTCTCTGGCATTTTTATTTTATTTATTTATTTATTTATTTATTTATTTGGTTTTTTCGAGACAGGGTTTCTCTGTGTAGCCCTGGCTGTCCTGGAACTCACTCTGTAGACCAGGCTGGCCTCGAACTTAGAAATCCGCCTGCCTCTGCCTCCCAAGTGCTGGGATTACAGGCATGCACCACCACTGCCCGGCTGGGCCTCTGGCTTTTAATGATGTATTTTCCACACACCTGACCCTGCTACCAGCTGCCTTGGGAACCTACAGGGTCACGATTCAGGTTTGCATCCCTGTGGCCTGTCTTCCTGGTCCTGGCTGAGGAGAGGAGAAGCAAGACAGTGCGGTGGGAGGAACACCAAGTCTGCCTTCCTAGATGTGTGGCCCACAGACTAGAGGCACTGTACCCTCTCCTCAGGCCGCCCGGCTTTCTCAAGCACCTGACTGGCTGCGGGCTAAGGCCCAAGTGACTCGTCCACACACAGAAGCCTGGGACCCACTCCTCTCAGATGAGGCCTCTCAAACTGTGGACTCACTATAGCCATTCGCTAATTAAAAGAGCCTAGCCTTAGGGAACATCATAGAAAAGAAGGCAAAAGGTTCATAAGAGAAGGGGGGGGGGCGGGGAGAGCGCAAGGGAACACTGGCTTCTGGCCATGATGCGGCCGTCAACATCTAGCCATGATGCGACCGTCAACAGCTGGCCATGAAACAGGAGAAGCTCACACAGACCTGAGACTGACACTGAATGGGTTGAAACTATAGGCGCTTTAAGATTGTTGGAGGAGGGAGATGTGTCCGTATCCTCCAGTACACAACCCTAACTAAACTGACCGAGTCACTAAAATGGACAAAGAGACATGAAAATGTGTGTGTGGGGGGATTTCAAAATGAAACCCATTACCATGTGTAATCAATACTTTTTTTTTTTTTTTTTTTTTACAGAAGAGATTGGGCTTAGTAACCTTCTGGAACCTTCCACGGAAAACAAGCTGGGACCTGAAATGTATACACTTTTCAGGATATCAAGGCACGGGATACTTCACAACCCTTTTGAGTCCCAAGGATGCCCAGACAGAGCTCACACACTAGCTTTAAACCCCGCCACTGGTCCGTGTCCCTTGAATCGAGCTGTCTTCACCCCGTCACCCCACAACTGTCCACTGACCCCTCACAGGTCCTTCATCCACATTCCAAAAACACACTTCCTTTGCTCCTGCCACCTTTCGAAAGGTAGCCTTTCTGAACACAATTCCAGTTCTTTTAAATAAGGCCCGCAACTCCTTTAATGGTTTCAGATTATCTTAAATATTGTTAAAAAAAAAAAAACTGTCTCAGCCACTTTTCTTCCAGCAGACTTCATCAACTTCGATTATTTATATATTTACGAACGATACTCGAGGAGCAGATGGCAGCTAGTAAGAAGGGTCGACAAGCTGGGGGGTTGGGGGGGAAGATGGACGGGACAGAATGTAATGGCTCGCCCATTCAGTCCGCCCAACAGAATGTAAGCTGGATGGCTCGCCCGTTCAGTCCGCCCAACAGAATGTAAGCTGGATGGCTCGCCCGTTCAGTCTGCCCGACAAGCTCTGACGAATTCAGTGGAAGCCCGTACACCAGGCGGTCAACAATTGGATTAAAATAACACTCTTGGACTTCCAAGTGCTTGCAGACTCCAGATCTTTCTAGGAATCGCCTGCCAGTCCAGAGCTGCTTCCCAAGCGGAACTGGCATGGGGGGAGGTACGGGGAGGCTGGGGGGTCTGGATGGTGACATCAGGTGAGGACAGAAAGAGCATCATAGAGGGGGAAGCAAAAAACATTTATCGAGCACCTACTGTGTGCAATACTGTTACATCAACCTCTGTGATGAGCCCAATGCCACCTCTAGATGACCAGCAAGACTCTCCATGTTACAAATGATGAGGGTCCAAAGAGAAAGGAAGGACTCTGCTCAAAGTAGGTAATCCAGCCCCTAAACCCACACACGCAGTGTGGAAATTGAAAAGTGTGGGTTTCCAGTGTGGATGGTAGGGGTGGAGGGTGGGCTGGTAGTGGGGTACAGGTAACTGTCCCTTAACTGTATCCTTGACTAGGAAATCATCTTTCAACTGAGGCCATCCGCCTTCAGGCCTATCTGAAGTCTAAATTCTACACTTGATCTTAGCCAAAAGGCCGAGAAGCGATGAAGTCTAAATTCTAAAGTGCTGCTAAAAACAATTTAAACTGGGTTCACTTGAGACACAGGGGAAGTCAAGTCTTGGCTAAAAACAGGAAGAAGATACACAGGTTCTAGAAGATAAGGGAGAGGTGTCACCAGCACACAGAGGGTGGATGGGTTGACAGAGAAGGAGAGAGAGGTGGGGGTAACTTGCACTGGCAAGCCTCTGTACCTGGGATGATGGAAACCCAAGAGCTCGCACACTGTCCTCAGCAACCTATAAAAAACATCCCACTCTGAGGGAAGTGAGCAACCCTCCCTCCCTGGCCTCTTCCCGTTTTGTCTCTGGAAGTTCCATTGCAGTTAAAACAAGAGAGGAGCTCCTGCACTCATGTTGTCTATGCTCTGACAGGCAAGACTGCCACTAACTACTACTGCCATAATTGTCTTGCTCTCGGGATGTCCATCTGAAGTGATACAGATTCAGGCACAGAACTCATCTGCCCATTTTACAGATAGGAACACTGCCCAGAACCTTGGATGCACATGTGTGAGCTAAAGAAAAATGGGTTTACATTCGGTACCCTGTGCAATGGGCCAGGGCTGGAACTATCTCCCCAGTTTGTAGGCAGGAAAGGGGGCTTCAAGGTGATAGTGACGTAAGACCACCTGCTGCCCACACAGATGAACTGATTCATGGCTGTGTGTCTGTGTCAGACAGCAGCTCGCCACATAGCACAGGCTGGTCTTGGACCAGTGATCTTCCTGCCTCAACATCCCAGTGTTGCATTACAGGTAGGCACCACCATACCCAATTCATGCAACCATTTTAAATCTATACAGCACAACCTCAGATGGACTTGTTAAAGATAGCAAAATGCCCATACCACCAAACCCACAAGAATGGTGGTCTCTCCAATCAAAGAGATGGCAGAAAGGCTGGCTATTTGGCAATAATCTCCTGGCATTGGTGTTTCTTATGAGCCCTTTCTGTGCACCCATCTCGAGATGCAAGGCTTGCCAGGGACTAGGAACCAAGACTTTACTTCAGGAAGAACCACCAGAGAACAACATCAAGGTCACTTGGAGGCCAGATGTTGACCTTGAGGTGTAGACAGACTGTATTCACAAAGCACAGAAGTGAAGCCATCACTTTCTCATTCATTCTATCAGAAAACAGGTACATCGTTCCCAGCATGAGCCAGACACACTTGTCAAGGAGACACAAAGCCATGCAGGGGACCACCAGAGAACCCCAGGCTAGTTTTCAGCCCCAAGGCTTAGCCCAGGATCCTGCCCCTGCCTCTCTCTCCCAGGCTGTGTCCTGGGAAGTCCCGGCCTCACTCTAAGTCTGGGTGAAATGGAAAGATTCTCTCTCGCCACCCAGGTGACTGTGGCCACCATATGCATTAACAAGAGCTGTGTAGCAGTGTCCCTGCGTGGAGAAGCTTGCTTGCCTCTCTAAACAAATGGATGTGAGCAGGGACACGGTGACACATACCTGTGGTGGTCCCAAAACTCAGGTAGCAGAGGCTGGGACATTCACAAGTTCTAGGCCAGCCTGCAATACATCCTAAGATTCTGTCTCAAAACATCAAGAAATAAACAAAGCAAGAAGCTGTGGCTCTCAGACTTATTGCCTGCCTGAGGGGGGCTATCACCACTTCCCCCAAGGTCTTCAGAGACGGGCACACAAGGCTTTGGTCGTGGAAAAGGGAGAGGGAGGAATAGCTGTCAGACAAAACAACATTTCCTTAAAATTTCTCAAAGTGCACAAATACCTCTCCCCCATCCTCTCTCTCTCTCTCTCTCACACACACACACACACACACACACACACACACACACACACACACTCATAATCTACAGCATACTCATTACAAAGTGCCTCCTAGGAAGAAAACCTAGCCAGTTGACCTGTTCTGCAGGCTCCCCCACAAGAGAAAAGCCACCTCACCCCCCGCCTCTCCTTCCCAGTTACATGGAGCCCAGGGCCTGGGAAACCATTCCAGCTGGTAACTCTGCCAGCCACTTTCATCTGGCCACAGGAAAAAGAAAGAAAAGAGAAGAAAAGAGAAGAGAAGAGAAGAAAAGAGAAGAAAAGAAAAAGAGATGCTTCCATTTTATCCACACTGAATACAACCCTCCAAGAATAGGGAGAGTCTCAAATCAAAATCTGAGTGGAAGCTTCTTCAGAGGGAGTCACTCTTTCCTCCAGGGATCCGTGGATTTCTGGAGGCTGAGCTAACAAAACATGGCTCTGGTGATTATGGGATGGAAGTTAAGGGCAAAGAAGGCAAAAATGAGGAAGCCTACGGGCTCACTTCTCAAAATTTACCAGCCACCAATTCATTTCACAACTACCTATAGGAAGCCTCCCTGTGCCCCCGGCACGTGTCTTAAGGGATGAAGGCATTAAGGGGGGGGGGGTGACATTCCCACCCTATACCTCAAGGCCAGGAAACCTAGTCCCATTGACTGCAGGTCAGAACTCAAAGCAGCCCATTTTACAGACACAAGGAGCAGAAGACCTGGAGAAGGCAGACAACTTGCCCAAGGTCACAAAGCTAGAGAGTGGCAGGACCAGGAATTAGACAGAGGTGCACATCCACGTGACTCTCCCTGCTGCGCCACCTTCACACTCAAGCCCTCCCCCACCCCTCCATTTCTAGCGGCAGGGTGGGGATCTGAGACAACCCTCTAGGGCTCTGCCTGCAAAGGAAGTCCAGGTTCCTCTTTCCTCCCACCCCAGACATAAGACCCACATTCAGAGGACACACGGATTCCTTCCAGACCTACTATGTGTGCACGACCCCCCCGGAAAGCCCTGTGGGCTGCAAATGCCTCCACCTCTGAACACTAAACTTCCATTTAAAAAAAAAAAAAGATGATGATGATGTTGATGATAACGATGATGGCGAAAACAGAACGGGCAAAGAGGAAGTGCTGTTTAAACGCCGGCGGGGGTCAGAGCAGGAGGAAGTCAGGCTAGTGCGAGTCTATTCGCCCTTTTGGTTCCTCAATTCAGCCGCCTGGCCTGGACCACCCACCAGCCCCCAAAATGAAGTTAGCGGAGGGCAGCGCGGCGCCCGGATCAAGCCCTGCAGCGCTCACCTGGCCTGCAAGAGGGGTGTGCCCGGGGACGGCCACTCGGACCCCGCGCCCCAGCCTCCCAGTGCACAGCGCCCCAGGCGCTCGCTCCCTCCCTGCAGCCCGGGAGACCAGGGCGGCGACGCCGTAGCGGGCTCCCGGCCGGCCCTGCACGTACCTGGCAGCCCGACAGGCGGGCGGGCGGGCGAGCTGGCGGCGGGAGCCTGCGGTGCACACACGCCGCTTCCGGGTCGGCGGCTCGCGCGTCCCCGCCGCAGGTTCGCGAGCGGCCCCGCCGCGGCAGCAAGCAGCAGCAACAGCGGCGAGCAGCAGCAAACGGCAGCAGCGGCGGCCCGGCCCCGGCGAGGCTAGAAATCGCTATAAAAGGAAGAGGCGGCGAGGAGGAAGAGGAAGCGCTGTTTACCTTCGCAGCCCAGCCCGGCGCCGCACAAAAGGAGGACGCGGCGACGCGCCGCCCCCCCGCGCCCGGGCCCCGCCGCAGCACGGGTCCCGCGTCACCGCGCCCGGGACCGCCCCGCGCCGCCCCCGCCCCAGCCCGCCTGGTGACCTTGGGCGAGTCCCGAGCGCCTAGGCCGGACCCCCAGGGCGCCGGGCCCCCGCGGCCCCTCCCTCACCTGGGATGAGGGGTCCAGATGCGCTCGGCTCGGGCGCCACCTGCCTGGCTGCTCCTGGACCGCGGGCGCCAGGCAGAAACACCCACAGGGTCCAGTGGTGCAAGCCCCGCGGGGACCGACCAATAAAGCAGAGGCGATGCGAGGCGGGTGGGGGGTGGGGGTCTGGGCTCCCTATACGGTCATCCCAGGACTTGTAATTTAGCAAGAGGCAAACTCCCCAATTACCATGTCCTTGTCGTGATTCCCATTTCGGTTGGTGTGGGAACTACTGTCCTTCCCGTTGGCTAGGACATAATTAAGAGGCATTAACACACACACACCCTTTACTCCTCTGCCCTCAAGTCCATGTCATCGTTATCTTGATTTTTCAACCACATTTTTCAAGAATATTTAGTGTTCCATGAAATATCTTTTCCCTGACCTCTAACATGGTATCCAAAGGGTTACGCCCACGGCTTTCAACCCCTCCTTCTCATTCTTACCACCCCTCCCTCCACCTGTGCTGGGGGTTTGTGGGGTACAATATTGGGGACTGATTTACCTTGGCCTATTTCATCTTTAACAAAGGTGTGTGTCCAGATTTTCCTTAACTGGGGCAAGTTCAGGGAGCTTGGTTAGGGTGCTATGGTGGACTCCAGGAGGACTCTCCAGGATTTTTTTTTTTCTTGGCTGTAAGGAAACCTCCTAGTGCTGTGTAGAGTCACTCTTGCTTGCACTGGGACAAGCAAGAAAGGATGTGAGGCCGACTTGGCATAGCAGACCCGAAGAGAGGGCAGAAATGCTTTCTAGAAGTTTCGGGAGGTATTTAGGCCTAGGGGACAATTGCCTGGGAGGCTAAGGGCCTGAGTTCAAGTCCTCCCTTACCATTGCTCTTCATGGCCCTGGTCCAGTGACAAAGCCTGCCAGGCTCTGTGGCGAGCCGATGCCACACCATCTTAACAGTGTGAGAAGTGGTCTGACTATTGAGTCAATGGTCAGCTATAAACTTGAGGAAACAGAGGTTCAAACCTGGTACAGCAGAGAGCATGCGAAACGGGTGGGGCTCAGTTTGGAGGTGCCCAGTGAACTAGGTGCCTGAGGCTCTGCCTACCTCACTTAGCTCTCACCGTGGTCAGGAAGCAGCCTGCCCAGAGTTATGCATGAAGAGGTAGAGCAGGGACAGATGGCATCAGCCTGAGGTCATACCTATCACATGCCAGGGGGGCCAAGCAAGTACCCAGGTTGTGTCACTGAAGCCCAAGGACTTGCCCGGTCTGAGCCATGTGAGATGGAGCAACAGTAATGAGACCATGTACAGAACCTAGGAGGGCTATCGCGCCGCTGCTGCCACTATTGGAATAAGTATTAAAGACTCAAGGACCTAAAGTTTTCTAGGAAGCTGGGGGAGGGGGACTTCAAACAGCTTCGGGGAGTTAGAGTGCAGCCTGGGTGTGGCCAGGAGGCAGGGAAGAACAGGGGAAGCGGAGGGCATGGACAGGGGACCATGCTTACTTAGCCTGTGTTCGGATGAGTTCAACACTTGCTAGGATGGAATCCAATCAGGCATTCCTGTGTGCCTCCGATAGGACAGTCTGTTCCCGGCCTCAGTGAGACTGAGTCTTGCTCGTTCAGCCAGACTCTGGTGTGCTTGACAGATTCAAGCACGTGGAGAGCTGGAAATGGTGTTTTCGGAGTCTTTGGTGAGTCTGTGGTGGCCTGAGACATCAACCCTGACAGGAGAGAGTGAACTCCAGCATCCTGTGAGGAACCCCGCCTGCCATTCCCAGCCATGCAGGCACAGGCAAGTCACGTAGCCTCCGGCTGTAATTCATCCATCTGTACGTGGGTATGAAAATGTCACCTTCCGGTATAGGAAGGACTGACTACATGAGATAATGAATTTTACATGATTTGCCAACTGTGGTGCCATCTTTTTTATCTTAATACTAAAATCCGGATCTCATGGCATCTTTCGAGCAAAAATTTTGTATTTCCTTTGTGTATGCATTTGCAGGAGCGGACGCTGCCCTGCCTAAAAACTGACAGAAGGTGAAAGTCAGGTGATTCAGGCACGTCCTTTTGTCCCGCTGGGTTAGCAGTTTGCAATTAAACACATTCTGCATCCCAACATGACCCACACAAACTCAGGGAAGGCCTCTTGCCTATTTGCCTGGCTTCCCTCCGCTCTGGCCAATCAGATCCCAGAGATGATGCAGAAGCCTCTAAACTAGATGGAGCCTGGCCAGCTGCTGTGCAGGGATACAGCAGGGCACATGGAGGATGCCTGCCCAGGGCTCATCAGCCCCTCAGGACGGACATCCTCCTCAGTAAAGTCGAGTGCCCTGCTGTCGCATGAAGCTAAAGCTGGAACAGTGGTCCTCATGGGAAACACAAGGACTCTGAGCCTTCCAAAGCTCAGGAATCAAGAGGTGTGAGGTGAGCGGGGCCGTGGAGCGAGGCCTTATCTCAACAACACAAAACCTGTGGGGTGCGGTGGCACAGGAGGCAGAGGCAGGCAGATCTCTGTGAGTTTGGCAGTCTGGTCTACATGGTGAGTTCCAGGCCAGCCAGAGCCGCACAGTGAGACCCTGTCTCAAGAAAAAAACTAACCAGATAACCAAACAAAACTGTGTCCTCGGGGGGCTGCTGGGCTAGGGAGCAGAAAGTGGGAAAGTGAACGTGTGATGTGTAAAGGGGATCCTTCGAGGTAATAAAATCATTCTCCAATCAAATCCCAGGGATGGATATCCATGAACAGCACACGGAATGTCTCTGAATCTGGAATGTCTTTGGAATCTGAGCTCTGTAGATGTTACGTGAACTTCTTTATATTACAGTATCCATTGTATCTACAACCAGACTACAGAAAAGGGTCAGAGTGTGGGAATCTCGGCAAGTAGGTGTGGTGAGTCCTTGGGGGGAGTCACTGCCTTTTACAAATAGTTCTATAGCAACTGAGACTAAAACAGAACTTAACTCAGAATGTGTATCGTTTTTATGTAATTGAGTTTGTATTTTTAGGAAAATAAAGTATGAAATACCATTTAGATACTTAGAAGAGATTTTTTTAAGTCAAATCTTGTTTATCTTTTTTGAAACATGAGCTTTTGTAGCCCAGGCTGTCCTTAAATTTATCAGATAGCCAAGGATAACATCAAGCTTCTGATGCTTCTGTCATTTTTACAGGTGTGTATTGACACACCCATTTTTTTTCTTTTCCTTCTTTCTTGCTTTTTTATTAGCAAAGCTTTGAGGGAAGTATCTAGTCTGGCCCTACTTCAGGCTTCTTCATGGGAAATGGGCTGATGGTGAAGCAAGGCATTGTGGGGGACTGTGGGGGTGATGAAGGCAAAATCACACTTGGAAGATGCTTAATCATGGTAGTGTGGCCATTGTCACTGTAAGGTAGATGAAGTCTTTCAAAGTGTGGCTCCATAGGGAGAGCAAACCAAAGAAATTTATAGAGCGCATCAGTGACCTGGGCTACAGTGACGGGGGTGATAGACAGACAGACAGACAGACAGACAGACGCTTGTGTCACACTATGGTGTGGACATGCAGTAGTCCCACAAAGGCACTGCATGGCAGGCTTGGCTCCAGAAACTGAAGCTATCGAGAGGCCCCTGAAGTATTGTCAGTGGCTCCATTGACGGACCAACCCATAGCTGAAAGTCCTAAGAAGAGGCAGGGACTAGTTTCATGGAGTGGGTGGCTGGAAGTGTCTTTAGGCAGAGTTTATCCTTTCTCTGACTGGCACCACGATATCCTGCTTCAGGCCCATGAATTAAAATCTATAAAACCACGGCCAAGACTCTTTCCTCTACCATGTTGACTTTGCCCAGTATGTGCTCACAGCCATGAGAAACAGTGACACAAATCTAAACACCAGGGGTATCTTTCTCTTTTGTTCTTGCCTGGAGCCCAAGGTCGGGGTGGACATCGGGTTCAGGAGAGGGCCTTATTCCAGGTTGCAGATTCCTGACTTCATGAATCCTCATGTGGTAAAAGGGCAAAGGTCAGCCCCTGGGCCTTTTTCTAAATGGTACCAATACCTTTTAAGAGGGCTCTACTCTATGCCCAAATAGCCTCCCAAAGGTCCCTCCTCCTTGTGTTGCCTGACATTTGAAGTCAGGGCTTTAATATATGGATTCAGAGGGCCACATCAAGATTCTATCCATTGCAAGGAGATTTTAGAAGTATTCATGTCAAGAACTGTGATGTCGGAGTAGACATGACAGCTCCTCTCCCTCTCTCTCCTCATTAAACTCTGAAGATATGAGATGGGAGAAAAAAGAGCATTTTTCAAGGTATGTTGCTGGCACTCCAGAAAATACCAACCATCAAAAAAGGCAGTGAAGAAACTGCGTGGGCCTGGGGTGGTGGCACATGTCTTTAATTCCAGAACTTGGAGGCAGGAGCACACAGATCTCCATGAGTTTAAGGTTAATCTGGTCTACCTAGAGAGACCCTGTCTCAATCAAACGAACTACAAGTCCCAAGCATGTCCCTTACGTGCCCCCTGAGGCCTCACTCCCAAAGGAAAGTGAGAAGCACATTTGTTCTCAAGGAGTTGCTATGAATTTGTCAGGTATGGAAGATTTACCCAAATGGAGAATTTTCGCTGTTCAGGAAAACTCACTTTTGAGGATGGACCTCATTCTTGCCTGAGCTGATGTGGGAGATCTTGTGAGATACTAAATGATTCCATGTGATAAGGAACAGGCTTCCTTCAATGCTCACCCTGCCCTCCCAGCATGTGGGTGCATGCAGATAAATTCTGGGTCTCATATGAAGATCATAGGACCCTGTGACACTGTCATATACCTCAGTCCCCTGGAGTCAGAATTTCAGCCCACATCTGATAATACCAAAGTCTTAGATTTTCTTTATCTTTGTGCTCATATTACCTGGATAATATAAGTACTCTCAACATGATTCCAGTTATACAGAAGCTGTCCATAGGTTGTATTGTGTACTATACCATTGTGTAGACTTAATAAACATTCTTGAATTTGGGTGCCCACAAGGGTCCTAGAGTCAACACCAAGAAACAACTACAACTGTATAGTTACATACATACACATATATATATGTGTATATATACACACACACACACACACACACACACACACGCCTGCAAACTACTGTGTTCTGAGGCAAGTGCATCTGGGATGCTGTCACAGCCCAAGGGTCTGACTCAGTGGTTGTGGGTAGACCCTGCTTCAGAAGTTCTCAAAGATCTCCATCTGCAACCCTGGGGTTTGTTGCTAGCTTCAGTGACATTTCTGAGACATTTATACTGCACTGTCTGCCTGCCTGCCTGCCTTTCTTCCTTTCTGAAACAGGGAATCATATAACCTAGGCTGTCCTTGAACTCAACACTTAACTGAGGACGACCTTGAATTTCCCATCCTCCTGCCTCCGTCCTGTTTCTGTGGTGTTGGGGATGGTGGCGAGGACTCTGCATGTTCGGTAGGCACTGACCTATTCAATGACTTCCGTTCACTGCACTTAGTGCTGTGGGTTTTCTCTGCTCCAGCCTCCTCCGCGCACACGATGGCCTGACATCTACACCCTGTGGAAGGCTGTCCGTCATTCAGGCCTGTCTTCTCCATCCCCACCCGTGATCTTCATTGCTTCCACTCTGATGCCTCAAGGATGCTTCTCTCGTGGTGTCAAGGCAAATCCCAGAGTGCCTGGCCTCCCCACGCCTGGCTCTCTGCGCTCCCCTTCATTTTTCCACGAGATTATATTTCACAAGTTAGGCACTTTTATGCCTCCATGGGTCTCATAGCCAATGTCTCTAGTGATCCCACTCAGCAGCCCAAGATGGAGACGCAGCGGGGCATGTCTCTAGCTATCATCGCCTATACTAAGTAAAAGGAATCACAGAATGATTCAGAGTCACTGAATGAGTTAGAAATACATTTTGGGCTAAAAGGTCAGCTCTTCAGATGCCCATCCATCATCCAGGAGTTTCATCGTTATTCCCTCTATGAAGATAAGAAAACTAAGTTTGATTATGACATGATTCCAGAGCCGCTTACATCAAAGCACTGGCGAGCTTGCTAAACATACAGATCCTCAGGGTCTGCCCATCTGTAGTCTGGATCTGAGTGGGCGCCGGAATCTTTGTCTCCACAGCCCAGGGTTGTAAGCCCTGGATCTTGCACATGCCAGGCACACATGTTACCATTGAGCTATATCCCCTTGGCTATTTGAAGACAATGTATTGCTAAGTAGCCTAGGTTAGCACTGGATTGCCAATCTTCTTGCCTCTTCCTTCAGAGTGCTGGGATTATAGGCATACCACCATGCCTACCAGGAATCTGCAATTGAATGTGTCTGGCAGAGTAACTTATATTCACTACTAAGGTCAGCATATACGCTCTGCCTTGTGGCTTACACAGTGATGTGCCAACCTCAGAGTTGGCAGCTTTGGCAAGTATCCGCGTCCAGCTATGTGGACGCTGGCAGCCAGAAGGAGGGCGGGGCTTGCCCATGTTCCTAACACTTGGGTATACACCACAGTTACTTGAAACTAATCATACTGTAACAATGGAAAAGTCCCCTGACCTGACCCAACCAACACAGTCCCACTGGGGGACTTACACTTTCAACCTCATTCTTAGTGGCCCGCGATCAAACCATATCACTTACTGACCAGGATCACAACACTAGGAAGTCAACAGAAGCAGATTTGGGTGGCATTTCTGGCCAAGATGGGCTAAGCAACAAGTAGATTTATCCTTTAGACCTAAGCAACTGGGGGAAAAAAAAAAACCTCATGAACCAGGCATCAGGGAGGTACAACCTGTAATCCCAACTCTAGACACAGGCAGGAGGATCTCTGCCAGGTTTAAGGCTAACCTTATCTACTTAATAAGTTGTTATACAATGAGACTGTCTCTAAAAACCCAAACCAACAACCAGCAAAGACAGCAATCCCCAGCCAAACATATATATGATCAGTTGTCTATGTGACTCTCTGTGTGTGAGTTTAGATGAAAATATCCTTTCAGGAGGTGAACTTGGGCAAAGAGGATACCCAGCCTCAACTCTATTTGCTTTGTTTATAAAGCAACTTCTCCACACTAGTGACCAGCTCCAGTGTCTCCAACTTCTTGTGGGAGGCGGTCCTTGCTATGCCTGATGTCTTTAGGTCAAATGCAGTGGTGGCTCTGATTATCCTCAGCCTTGTCTGCCCATCTGGGACCTGGACAGTCAGGAAGCCACACCCACCTTTGCACCTCTTGGTGCAGCACTGGTCTGCAGAGCAACTCCTGAGACACCCCCAGGAAGGAGATCCAGTGACACTTTCCATTCTGTTTATAATTAAAAGAAGTCCCTTTGGGGGACTGGAGAGATGGCTCAGAGGTTAAGAGCACTGACTGCTCTTCCTGAGGTCCTGAGTTCAATTCCCAGCAACCACATGGTGGCTCACAGCCATCTGTAATGAGATCTGATGCCCTTTTCTGGTGTGTCTGAAGACAGCTACAGTGTACTTACATATAATAAATAAATAAATTTAAAAAAAAAAAAGAAGTCCCTTTGAAAGAGAACGTCCTATAACCACCAAGGCTCTTGAAAATTTCACTGAGCAGTCAAAATGGATGACTCTTTGGACAAGGTTCTCTGCCTGGAGAGAGGAAGGCGACTCCTTGAAGTGGGCATCATAAAGTATCATAGCAGGCACAGGAAGAGGACATTATTATTGTCATCATCAAGTCTGGAAAAATATAACCCTGCAGCATCAAAGGTACTCCTGAGCCACAGGAGGGGCAACCCTAACACTGGGAAAATTTCGAGGCCACTCCTTCCTCTCTTCTGCTGTCAAGAAAAGCAGTTGAGATAGTCATGGTGGCGCACACCTTTGATCCCAACACTGGGGAGGTAGAGGCAGATAGATCGATTGAGTTCAAGGCCAACCTGGTCTACAGATCGAGTTCCAGGACAGCCAGGGCTACACAGAGAAATCCTGTCTATGCAACAAAAGAAGGAGAGAAGGAAGGAAGGAAGGAAGGAAGGAAGGGAGGAAGGAAGGAAGGAAGGAAGGAAGGAAAGAAGGAAAGAAGGAAAGAAGGAAAGAAGGAAAGAAGGAAAGAAGGAAAGAAGGAAGGAAGGAAAGAAGGAAGGAAAGAAGGAAAGAAGGAAGGAAGGAAAGAAGGAAGGAAGAAAAAGAAATCATGGCAAAACAAAACAAATATTTTAAAAACATTTTTTTATTTAGCAAAATTCAATTTAAAGTTGAGAGAGAGAGAGAGAGAGAGAGAGAGAGAGAGAGAGAGAGAGATAAAACCCTTCTAAGTTACTCTGGTGACATCAAGTAACAGAAGCCACCATCACATCCTGATGCTTGGTTTTCTTCTTGGGGCTTAGTACCTGCAACTGTAGTACAGAGGTACCTTCTGTTCCCCCCATGGACTGTAAGCTCCATGGAAACAGGGAGTGTATGGCTACTTTTCTTCCTTGCCCTGATAAAATACCCTGACCTAGGCAACTTAAGGAAGGAAAGGTTTGTTTTAGCCATCATGCTGTGGAAGGTGGGGTAGCAGGCCCTTAAACCAGCAGGTCACGTGATATCCACAGTCAGGAGCAGAGAGAGAGGAGTACTGGTGCTCTGCTCACTTTTTTTCTTTCAATGTAACCCAGGGCCCCAGCCCAGGGAGCGGTGCGTCTTCTAGAGTCGGCCTTCCCATAGCACCTTTGGATGACTCTTTGGACAAGGATCTCTGCCTGGAGAGAGGAAAGTGACTCCTTGATGTCCTCAGTCAAGATCATCGATCACAGGCACAGCTTCTGGCTTGTTCCTGGTGAGTCTAGATCCCGTCAGTCGATAACCAACTTTACTATCACAGGTGCTTAGTCTCTGTGCAATCCTCAGCTCCTAGGACAGAGTCTGACCTCAGCACAGAACCTGTGAGGCGTGGTCTATCCCAGGATGATGGCTCTACCTGAGGGAGTAGCCCACACCACAGATCCAACCAACCCGGCTAAAATGCCCATATGAAAGGGGTCGGGGAGAGGCAAAGCCGAGCACAGAGCTTGCAAGGCTGGGTGGGGAAGGCATGATAGGGAACGGCAAGAAGGACGTCCTGCTTCTAGCTTAGGTCTGGGAAACACAAAACCTAACTTTTTTTTTTTTTTTTTTTGGTGTTTTCGAGACAGGGTTTCTCTGTGTAGCCCTGGCTGTCCTGGAACTCACTCTGTAGACCAGGCTGGCCTCGAACTGAGAAATCCGCCTGCCTCTGCCTCCCAGAGTGCTGGGATTATAGGCGTGCGCTGCGCCGCCGCCGCCGCCGCCGCCACCACCACCTGGCAACACAAAACCTTTTGTCTCAGTCTTTCCTGGACTAAAGCTCTGAGAGTGTCAACATGCGGACAGAAAGACGGGTGTCTTGCTCACCACCCAACTCCACAGCCTGTAAGGTTTTTTTCTGCCCTGGCCAGCTCCACCTTCCTCTCTCTGCATTTGTGACCGACTTTCTCCCCGGCCCCACTTTCCAGTCCACCCCATACGAGTGGGTGGGAGACGCTCTATACCCTCTTCTGATGCTCTGCTGCCCCTCCCTCCTCCAAGATAACCATGTCCCTAAGTTGGGGGAATTCAGTCACTCCCTGGTATCCATAAATAGTATGTTTTCTGGTAAGAATCTTCTCCAGCCAACTGAACACAGCAGCCTTCCTCAGTCTTCTGTGGACAGCTTTATTGTTGGGCTATTTGGCCCATCAACCAAATAGCCCTGTGTCTCTGCAGGGTGTCCTTCTCTGTATCTTCCCTGTCAGCATGGAGGCTGCAATGTCTGTAGACCAAGTGTGGGACAGCTGGGTAAGACACAGAGGTGAGCAGCTTCAACCTTGTTAACTGTGACCTATTTTCAGAAAGGTTAGACCCAGAGTTGAGTAAAATCTGACCTGTAAACTACAAATCCCTTAACAACAAATCCCTTTAAAAAGGTAAAATGTGTATAATGTACCCCAGGTTAGCTCAAAACTTGTAGTCTTCCTGCCTCAGGCTCTTAAGCAGCTAGAATTGTATGTATGTGACGTTACAAAGAGCTAGCGTGCTTTATCTTTACTTATTATTTAGTTAAGTTTGCTGTGCACAGTGGCCCACACCTTTAATGCCAGTATACAGGAGGCAGAAGCAGGCAGCTCTTGGTGTCATTTGAGGCCAGCCTGGTCTGTATATTGAGTTCCAGGCCAGCCAGGATTACTCAGACCATATCTGAAAAAAAAGAAAAAGAATTTAGCTGAGCACAACGTTGCATTGTCCTGATGGACTGCACATTTCCGAGACTTGGCATGCTTGCTGGAGTTGGTATTCCTGTCACCTCCTACGTGTATGAGAGGACTCAGTACTGTGCCCCCTCCTGGAACAAGCTGTCAATCTGCTGTAAGCATTTGTTTTGCTGAATGGGCTCTCAGCGTCACAGGGAAGGTCTGTGCGGGTCTGTCCCATGTCCCCGGATCCTGAGATATAGTAGCTACACAGCAAATGCTCATTAAAAGAAAGAAGGAATCAGGCTAGGAGGATGAGCCTTGGGGCATTAGGAAGAGGTGGGCTGATACTGAGAACTGGTTAGAGACACAGACGGGTGACAAGCAATATTGTAGTTTCTACTTGTCGTCAGAAGCTACCTGAGAGCCTGCTCTTCTGTTAGTCCTGACTGCAGGCAGGCAGCTGCTGGGCTGACTGATTCTTGCCCTGTTTGGGGACTGTGTGTGTGTGTGTGTGTGTGTGTGTGTATGAGAGAAGAGAGAGAGAGAGAGAGAGAGAGAGAGAGAGAGAGAGAGAGAGAGAGAGAGAGAGAGAGAGAGAGGAGAGAAACTGCTATGGGCAAAGCTACCAGTGCTGGGGTGACAGCTGACACCTGCTGATATTGGGACAGAAAGCCTACCATCCCCAACTCTGAAGGGAGACCAGGCACCCAAGCCACCCAGACCAAGAATGTCTATTCTCCAGCTGTGTGACATAGGGAAAGAGAAGAGTCTTGGCATGGCCACATTGTAATCGCAGGAGAGCTTATCAAACAGTGATCAAGGGGCACAGTGACATCAGGAGTTGAGCTGACCATGATCCTAGAAGTTAGTGTCATGTCTTGAAATTAGAAAAATTGGTCCCAAGCCGAGGAGTGCAAGCAGCTTCGACAGAAAACAACTAAATGGATTCTTGAAACTGCCAAGAACCCCCTCCCCGGGGCCCCCCCCCCCCCGCCCCTAACACCTTGATTTCAGACTTCTAACCTCCATGGCCATAAGAGTTGTGTTGATTTAAACTACTGCATCTGCTCACTTTGTTTTAGGGGCTGTAGGAAACTGCCCCCGAGCCCTGGGTCTCATCTGAAAAGCAACAATAACCCATCCTATGCCAGGAGCCAAACTGACCTTACTTTATGTTTAGAGTTCATTTTAAAGATAGGCTTAGGTTTTGACTTCTCAGCTACAGACCTTGAAGAGATCGGGTGGTCAATGGTCACTGTGCCCTCCCAGAAGAAAACATCTTACAGCTGCCAGAGATTCACCTTGGCAGGATGCTGGGCTATGTGTAAAATCCCACTTGCTCACTTCTTCCCCTGCCTGTATAAGTTGCCTGAGAAAATACAGTTTGGGGGTGGGGGGCCTTGAACAAAGTTGGTCTTGGCCTCATTCTTCGCGTCTCCTGTCTCTATTTCTCTGCCCTTCTCTTCTAGGGTCCCCTGTCGAAAACCCCCGCAGGCCGGGGCAATCCTACACTGTGCAGCTGGTGGCATGGGATTAGGAAGGTTAGGACCTTGCATACATTATGTGCCCACCATGTCACTCAGCCTCCCTGAACCCAGAACTTGAAGGCACAGGCAGGGGGCACCTGGGGCCCAGCTGTTTTCAGGGGCCCACATGCCAAAGTCTCCTTGGCACCCCGGTTTTTCTCTCTCCCTCAGTTGTACCTTAGAGTTTCCAGGTCAATCTGGCATAGACAGCTACCCACACCCACGACTTTGCTTCCCCGGGACCCAAGGAAGGCCAGGGAGCTGACTGGAGGGGCTCTTCAGAGGGAGGAGTCCTAGCTCCCGATTAGCTGCATTGATTAAGTTCAAATGAGCGGTCAGGTAATAATCGAGAGCCCCTTCTCCCTCTCTCTCTTTCTACAAGGCTGGGTGGAAGGCAGGCTCTTCAGTGTTGGAAGAACTGCGTAAAGCAGACAGGCACTCCCAGATGTTCTCTGTGATATGGTCAGAGCGTGCAATCTCTGTGTCTGGTTGAAGAAAGTAGCTCCGGGAGATGGAAAGGCTTGTTCAAGGTCATACATCTGGCTAGGTCCTCGGGAAGGGTTAGAGCTGGGCTCTGCTCGCCCTTAGCCCGCTATTGTGAGTTAGTGATTCCCCACATCTGGGCCCCTTCTCAATGTTCCTTCCTTCCTAACAGGGCGTGACAAATAGGATTATGTTTGTTTAATTTATGTTTTGTTTATCCGAGACCGAGACTTATACTCTAACCTAGGCCAGCCTCAGACTCACTATCAAAGTCTAGGAAATCCTCCGGCCTCAGCCTCCTCACTGCTTGGCCTGCAGTTTATTTATACCAAGGCGAACCAGTACCAACTGGATTAGAGTTCTAGAACCCTCCGCTGGGCCATCAGGAAGAATGTTCTTCTCCAGGACTCTTCTATATGGTTCGGGTAGGGGCAGGGTTCAGTGGCCCCGCCTACTTGAAGATTTTTATTGAGGTCTCGCCCTGTGCTCTTTCAGGCTGGACCTTGCTGATGGGCAGGTGTACACTTGATATCCGTTAGGAGCTTGCTGACTGAGATGAAAAAAACATTGATAGAACACGAAGAGGGGTAAGGAAGAGGCACGGCCAACAGATGTTAGGGTCAGGGTCAGGGTTAGGGTTAGGGTTGCCACATGGTGAGGGAGAGGCTGGGAAGGGCTGTGAGCGACTTGACAATGCCCCCCCACCCCCACCCCAGAATGAGGAGAGACCAGAGCTCAGGCTCCTCCAGTCACTTCCGCCTCAACTGTCTCTTTTCATTTACATGCCTGTGCTGTTTCCAGTAAGTTAAAAAAAGAAAAAAAAAGTGTGAATGTCACCTTACAAAGAACAATTGTATTCATGTGTTCAGAAAGCCCCTGGGAGGCTTTCTGGTGTAAGAGGCAGGAGCCCTGAGTCAGTACTCAGCAGGCATCCTCCAGGTACAGGGTTTGCATCTCCTGGATGGCCCTGCCGGGTTAGGTGTTGGACCACTGCACTCAAGTGAACAGTTGAACTTATTGTTTGGCCTGGCCAAGAATGGCCTCATCTTGGCTCTGGGCCCGACTCTACAACATCAAGGGGACTCTGCCCCGCCGGAGGTGTGTGAACAGGGGCATCCTGGCCGCCCCGAGATGATGAGCTTCCCAGATACCAGCACTTCTACCTTGCTACCATGACTCTGAAACTGACTCAGAGTGGGGAGGGGGGTTACCAACAGGACCTGAGGACCAAAGAAGAGGAACTTGAAGAGTTTCATTTTTACTCTTAAACCCACAGCTCACTAACTCTTACGAGAGCATGCCTGTGGCAGATGAACCAACTTATTACAGGAAGTCAGGTTCTGAACCTCCAGACCCTTTCTTTGCCCTATGTCTGCTGTCCTACCCCTTCCCCAAGCCCCTCTACCCAGAAGCCTGACTTAGGAAACAGCACAACCATGCTTTACCAGCACGGTGGGCTCAGGCTCAAGGGCCCTAGGGGCACAGGAGATGTAGTCTAGGAATCCTTAAAAGTGTGCTGACAGATACTTCATGGGAGACTAAGAAATCCTTCCTGGAGTCAAAAGGCCATCTTTCCTGGCTAGGAAAGTCAAATATGTGACTTTCCTTTGGTTTCAGTGGACAGAAAATCGCATAGGCATTCCATATAGGTGGAAAACACTATCTCTAACTTAATAATATATGAAAAAGTATGGTATCTCCCCATTATCCTTCCTTATCGCTTTGGGTTCAAGTTTATCCCACTATAGGCGGGGAGAAAGCACGCTCACCCTGCAGGGATGGGGTCTATAGGACTAAGGGGGCTGTGCCGGGCTGCTGCTGCAGGTCCCTAGGCGGGAGAGAGCAGATTCTTACTGGGCCTCAACTTTACTCCAGTCAGATGGCAAGTCTATATTTTATTTTTAAAGTGTTGGTAAAAAACCAGGCAGCATACACGAGGCCCCCAACACATATACAGCAGAAGACTGCCTGGTCTGGCCTCAGTGGGAGGAAACACAGCCAACCCTCCAGAGACTTGAGGCCCCAGGGAGTGGGGAGGCCTGGTTGGGGGGGGCATTCTCTTGGAGACAGGGGGAGGAGGAATGGGATGAGGAACTGTGGGAAGGAGGATGGGGAGGGGGGCAATGGCTGGATTGTAAAAAAAAAAAAGTAATTTTATAAAAGGGTTGGTAAAGGGGCTGGGGAAATGGTTTAGTCAGTAACGAACTCAGGTCCCCAACCCCCAGTAAAATGCTAGGCATGGTCACAGGTGGCCATACCCCTAGTGCCTACAGGTGATGGCGGGTGAATTCTTAGAGCTTGCTGGGCAGTTAGTCTAGCCAGTCAGCGAATGTCAGGTTCAGTGATGCTGTCTCACTTGGAAAATGGACATGGAGCATGCCTTTAATCCCAGTACTCGGAAGGCAGCGGGAAGATGACCTTCATGAATCTGAGGCCGACCTGGTTCACACAGGGAGTTAGAGGCCAGCCACAGCTGCACAGGGAGACCTTGTTTCAAAAAGACAGATAGACAGACAGACAGACAGACAGAGAGACAGCAAGAAAGCAAGAGAGATAGAAAAAGAGAGAAACGTATTAACCTCTGCCCTCCTACACACACACACACACACACACCCGGGGGGGGGGGGGAAGCCTTGTTAACCTCTGCCCTCCCACTCACAAGCACACACATACACACTGGTAGACATGTTCATGTGCACACACATGTGTTGATGAAATGTGTACATAGTTAAAATCATATAAAAAAAAAGGCCCCAATTTTTTTCTTTCATTTTTTCCCCCTCTAAGTCTTGCTATGTAGCTATGGCTGGCCTGGAACTTACTATGTAAACCAGACTAGCCTTGATTTTTGGCAATTCTCCTGCCTCGTACCACCCAGTCTAGAAAGGTTATTCTAAAATGTCCATCCTGAGAGGCCAGTGGTGGCTACCACATTTGTTTGTTTGTTTACTTGCTTGTTTGCTTTCGAGACAGGGTTTCTCTGTGTAACAGCCCTGGCCTGTCTCAGAACTCCATAACCAGGCTGACCTAGAACTCAGAGATGCCCCTCCCTCTGCCTCCCAATCCTCTGCTGGGATTAAAGTCATGCGCTACCACTGCCCAGCTTATGGCTGCTATATTTCTTTGACAAGAAAACCCAGGAATCAAAGGAATCAGGTAAGTTGCCTGTCCCTGGTCAGCTTTGAAGAGGAGACAACCATTTGCCTAGAAGCCCAATCTTCTAAGTCATGTTAGTGGCATTCAAAGGCAGGACCTTTGGGAGATGAGGTGGTGGCGAGCCTCTGCCTTCAGAAATGCATCAGTGAGTTACTGAGGAAGTGGCTTGTTGATAACTCTCTCTAGCACTTCGGGGTGTCTCAACATGTGGCCCCCTCTGAGCTGTTATAAGGCAGGAAGCCCATCTCATACCAAGCAGGATCTGGCCTCGTGTAACTGGATTTCTAAGAATAGATAAATGCCTCTTCTTTATAAATTACCTGACCTCAGGGATTCTGTGATAGCTACAGATAAAGAACCATTACAACATTCATGGGAATCCAGAGGTCAAACACAGTACTTATTTCAGGACTGAAACCAAGAACCACCGCACAGGTTCTAGATGACTTGCCCTGCCTCTCCAGGCTGGGGAGTCAATGGCTCTGAAAGTTCATCTTTCTGAAAAGGGAATCAGTGGTCTAAAGAGAACAAGAGAAATGCAGTCTACAGAATGGCAGAAAAAAAATAATCTGCCAATATTCAAGCTGATAACGACTTGTCTAGAATATAAAAACAGAAAATATGGCCATGCTTATAGTCATAGCACATTGAAGGCTAAGGCAGGCATGGCTTCATGACTTTGAGGCGAGGCTTGGTTACACAGTCCTATCCCCAAAATCCAAAAAAACTAACTAGCCAACCAACCAAACAGCCAGCCAATCAACCAACCAACAAACCAACCAACCAATCATCCAGCCAGTCAACCAAAACCCCAAATCAAGCAAGAAAAATGTAACCCCCTCCCCACCACCAAGCCAGAAGAAAAGCAACAAATAAATAAATAATACAGCTGAAAATTTTAAACACGGGTAAAGGATCTGAAAACCTCTTCTTTCAAAGATCTGCAAATGTGCCCAGCATCCTAAGTCTTCTGGGAAATGCAAATCGAAACCACTGTGAGAGATCACTGTACCCTTTTTTAGGATGGCTGCTATAAAAATAGAAACCCAGTGTGGGTGAGGACACCGAGAAATGGGAAGGCTCCTGCATCGCCTCTGGGGTGGAAATCAGGGTAGCTGCTTCAGAAAACATCCTGACAAAGGTCCTCAGAAGGCCACACATACCACTACCCCATGACCCACCAACTCCATTTCAAGGCACAATAGACAAACACAAGTAATGAAGAGAGAGCCCATGCAAAACATCACACAAGTATTCCCAGATGCAGAGTTCACCACAGCCCAAAACAGCATTCAGAAACAAACAACAAACAAACAATACAACCACAAACCCTGCTGGAGTGTAGCCACAGACATGGTGGCAGAGTATTTGGCAATAGAAAGAGAAATGGTGTGCTTCAGTAATCCCAGCACTGGGAGGCAAAAGCATGAGGAAAGTTGAACAATAAGAATTGGAACACCGGGGCTGGAGAGATGGCTCAGTGGTTAAGAGCACTCACTGCTCTTCCAGAGGTCCTGAGTTCAAATCCCAGCACCCACATGGTGGCTCACAACCATCTGTAATGGGATCTTCTGGTGTGTTTGAAGACAGCGACAGTGTACTCATAAATAAAATAAATAAATCTTTAAAAAAAAAAAAAGAATTGGAACACCATGGGTCAACCTAGGAGATAGTATATACCAAGTGAACCATGCACAGAATCGTATGTGCCGTGTGATACAAACTTCCCTGAAGAGACCGGCTATGTGAAATTGTCTGTGGCTGGAGGAAATGGGAATGACCCACTGCTAATGGGCCCAAGGTGTCTTCCTTGGATGATAAAAACATTATCCACTTAATGGTGGTGACGGCTGCCCAACTCTGTGAAAATACCAAACCCACTTAAAGGTACACTTTGAATAAAGTGTCTATTAATTATATTGCAGGGAAGCTGTTATGAATTATTAAGAGGTATAGGCTGGGATGGAGGCATAGCTCAGCTGGGAGATCCTCACCTCATGCAACCAAGCTCCGGATTGGAACCTCAGCACTGCATAAAACTCGGATGGTCAATACTTATAAAGAGTCAGAAGCTCAAGACCATGCTTGGCCCCATAGGCAGTTTCAGGCCAGCCTAAGCCAAACACAGTAGCCTAACATGGACAAACATGTACATGGTAACCGGGACCTGGGCAAGAACAGATTCCTCTCACAGGGCAGTGGTGGCACATGCCTTTAATCCCAGCCCTTGGGAGGTAGAGGCATGTGGATTGGAGGCCAAGTTTGGTCTACAGAGTGAGTTTCAAGACAGCCAGAGCTAAAACAGAAACTCTATCTCACACACACACACACACACACACACACACACACACACACACACAAACTCATGGAGGGAGGGAGGAAGGGAGGGGAGAGAGAGAGAGAGAGAGAGAGAGAGAGAGAGAGAGAGATCATTCCAGTGGTCTTACAATTTAGCAACTGTTCAGATTATTTATTTATTTATCTATTCATTCATTCATTTTTATTTAATGTGTGTATATTTTGCTCGCATGTATGTCTGTGCAACATGTGCATACCTGGTACCTTCAGAGGTCAGAACAAGTCATTAGACCCCCTGGAACTGGAATTCTATATCATTTTGAGCTACCATGCGTGTGCTGGGAATTGAGCACAGGCCCTCTTGTAAGAGCAACAAGTGCTTTGGACCAAGGAGCCATTTGCTAGCCCCAGACAGTTAAGAAAGATCTTTGTTGAGGTATACCTACCTTATAGCCTGCTGGAGCTGGCACAAGGCAGCTTTTGACAAAGGACACTATTTTTATGTTCTATTAGCTGTTTACCAATATTCCTATTTGCTAATCATACAAACAATAGTAGTTTTGTCATGACATTTTCATATATGCATACATTCTACTTCCAACAGTCTTTCCTGTGCCCTCTTTCCCTACTATCTCCAGTCCTCTTTCTGATCTCCAATTCTGCAAGGAAGGACTTTATGCTCTCTTCCTAACCTAGTGTTCAGAGGCATGTACTGGTAGCTTCACATCTGTGGTTATAATGGAGATGCCACAGGAAGTGGCATTGCCACAAATAAGGGTTTCTTTTCAACACTGTTTTGCCTTTTTAGAGTGAGTCTTATTATGTAGCTGTTCTTGGCCCTGAACTTGCCTTCACCTCCCAAATTCTGGGATCACCTGTGGCTTCCCAAATTCTGGGATTACCAAACCTGGCTTAAAAATCACTTTCAAATGAGTTTGACTTTATAGAATTTCATACATGCAGGCTGTATTTACATCATTTCCTCTTCCCTTTCCTCCCTCTTCCACATTCCCTTGCTTCCTCTCAGATTCATAGCCTCTTTTTATTATTATTTATTGGTATGTTTATATAAAATGAATTGAATATGTAAAGGAATAAATATACAAATACAACCTGCAAGAGGTAGTTAGCCACCTCTTGCCATGCTAGCATACCACAGAGAAGAGCGTAGGCTGGACAAAGGGCAAGAAACATGAATTTCAAACAGAACAAGCCTCCATGACGGGCACCTACACAAACAGATTAGTGTTTGTACCCCAAGCCCTGACCCTCCTGGTGGTTGCCCCATTCTCCCACATAAGCATGTAACTCACAGATCATCCACTTGGACACATTAAACAGCTTCAAACCTAATTCTTTTAAGTATGGCTTCTTGGACTTGGCAGCTGTTTGTGAGATTTGGCATATTGGTAACATGTGGTTGAAGACTGAATGTTCGTTCTTTACTTTTGTGTGTACATGTGTGTATGTATGTGTGTTCCTGCGTGTGCACGCCACAGTGCACATGTGGAGGCCAGAAGACCTCAGCTACCAATCCAAACTTCTTACCTTGAGACAGGACCTCTTTTTCAAAGCTTTCTACATCAGTCCAGCTGGCCTATGAGCTTCTGATTCTCCAGTTTTTCACTCCTACCTCCCTGCACGGTTATGCTGGGATTGCTTTTCACTCCTACCTCCTTGCACAGATATGCTGGGATTGCAGACATATGTTTGTCTGTGTCCAGCTTTTACATGGGTCCTGTGTGGTCAGGCTGCTGTGACAGGTGGGACCCCCTGTCTAGTCTGGAATGTTCATTCTCATTACTGAATACATCCCATACATACTGGCATCTTCTACTGTGGTACAGACAAGGGTGGGCCTTCTAGGCTTTGGGTAGAGAGGCAAAGTTAAGGCTACACGGACAGGTTGGGAAGAACTAGCCTGGGCATATCCACTGGGACAGGTTGGGAAGAGCTAGCCTGGGCATATCCACTGGTCTTTTCTTAGGTTGACATAGCCATGAAGAGAGTATTGGAGAGGAACAGTTGACTGATAACTGAAGGTAGAGTCCTAGTGGCTGAAGTGTGTGTGTGTTGCCCAGGCTGGTCTCTAACTCAAGATTTTCCTGTCTGAGCCTCCCTGGGAACCAGGATGACAGGCTTATGTCACTGTAGCCGGTTAAGGCTGAAGTGGTCCCAGCTGAGCAGGGCTAAGCTTGCACTATCAGACAATGTGCCCCTTGCATCTTTGTTCTGCAGCTTAGCGCTCCATGAGAGCTCCATTGTCCAGCTGCCTGTTTCTGTGTGGGAGTCAGCACTGCACAGCTTACAAGCGTGCAGAGCCAAGTGCAGCAGGGCTCCCTGACAGTGACCTTCCACGGGGGTGGGGAGGGGTGGCAGGGGGTTCCACAGGCTTCTGAGGGAGGGGGCGGCTTTACCCCTTTCCTTCACTCCCTTTAGCAAAAGTGGCCCAGAGAGATCCTGAAACGTGTGTACAGGATCTTCCTCCTGTCTCCTGGCACACGCCTGCTGAATTCCTTCAGATCTCAGAAGTCACAAGTGTCTTGGTGGTTGCTGGCCCCCAAGGCTGACCATGGAAAGAGCAAGGCGAGATGAGAGGCCTCTGACTTCACAGTTCCCCGTCCCATCCAGCCAGGAGGGCAGAGGACTGAAGGTTAAGGGGAGCCTTAGGAATAATCCGCAGAACGAAGCCTGTACCCCTCCCTGAAAGGAGAGCGCCCCAGGAAGGACACTGAGAACCTGGCAGAGGCTGGAGGGTGGGAGCTCACCTGGTTTGAAGCCCGCTTTCTGTCTTACCTTATTTTATGTCTCCAGCTTGTTCCTGGGCAACGTCCTCTATACAAACCTGGTGAATGACTTGCCTCGAGTTAGTTCTGTGAGCATTCTAGCAAGTTAATCCAAGCGGAGTCTGTGGGAACCCCAGTTGGTAACCACTGTCAAGTTCATGGCTCCTACTGAGGACTTGGGAGAACAAGCCTTTCCTATGGGATCTGTCAACATCGTTAGGTAGCGATGGCATCAGGACTGAGCTGTGTCAGCATACCCATCTGGTGCCTCCAGTAGTAAGCACCTTCGCGGCAGAGTCTAGCCCGGTGTTCTCGGCCCCGACCTGCAGAGTCCCTTCTAGCTACTGCCCATGTCACGTGCTGTCATTCGAGGATCGCCAAGCGATTACTGCCTGCATGTTCAGCACTCAGTAGATTCTTTAATTTCTCACTTGTTACTGAGGAAGGTGAGGAAAATCCTTCCCACGCCCTGTCTTCATTTGGGAATCCCAGTTCAGTTTGAAGGCCACTGTTCCATTTTCACAGAGGAAAAACCTGAAGCTGAGACAGATTAAGGCTCAAGCCCAAGATGTTTTGTTGTTTGTTGTTGTTTTATTCCTAGGCCTTGTCATCCCAGAACTCAGGACACAGAGGCAGGGCAATCGCCTGAAGTTTGAAGCCAGCCTGGTTTACATAGTGAGTTCCAGGGTGGCCCTGTCTCAAACAATATGAAACAAAACATAATCAAAGAACCACTTCTCATAAAAATAGAAACCCTAAAAGAAAAGCCAAAGTGATATTAAACCGCCCCCCTCGGAAAAAAAAGCAAAAAAAAAGAGGTCCACTCAGGCTCATACACTGTCACCACGGTTTCTCTGTGTAGCCCTGGTTGTCCTGGAACTCACTTTGTAGACCAGGCTGGCCTGGAACTCAGAAATTCGCCTGCCTTTGCCTCCCGAGTGCTGGGATTAAAGGCGTGCGCCACCACTGCCCGGCAATAAGTTGGCATTTGAATCCCAACAAAGGCATCTCCCCTAGAAGCAAAAAGCCTTCACACTACCTGGTTTGCTGGGTGCTAAGACTTAGGCAAACAGCTGTGGTTTTCAGAAGCTTACACTAGGAGGCTAGGTTCAAATCTAGCCTCCAACACCGGGAACTGCTTGACTCTTACTAAAGTTATCCCTTAACCTGTGAACCAGTGCCATCTATAAATACACGGAGAACTCAAGCCTCAGCAGCGTTATCCTGTAAGGGAAGGCAGGGCTGGGAGCAGCGTAGCAAAGACGATTCTGGAGTCATCCTTCTGTTTCTGGCTTATTTGCTTATTGCTGCCTGCCCTGGCTGTGTTGGGATGCCAGCCTGTAGCCCTGAAGCCTGAAAGTTGAGTCTTTAGCAGCCACCTCCTCACTGCCAGTCCCCTGGTAGCTGAGCCCACATTTGTAAAATGTATATATTTTATTCATTTACCTGAACTCTTCCTGCCCTGTGAGCATTGTAGGGAGAACGTGGAGCCATCTTTACACCCATAAATCTGGTATCCTCTGGCCACAAAGGAAATGTCTAAATCAGCTTAGCAGGCTCATGTTAGTATGGAGTTGACTTCATCCTCATCTAGGCTGAGTGTATCAGCCTGGCTTCCGTAAAGGCTGGTGCACAGTTAACAGGATACTCACCACAGAAGTAAGCCCGTTCAGTAGCCCCACGACACAAAACTGGGGGAGAGTCAATATATCCCAGTCACAAGAACCCATTGAAGAGGGCAAAATAAAAGCTAAATGTTGTTCATTTGTGTCACCCCCCCCCTCCACTGCCCCCTCTTAGGAAGACTTACAAAGGGGTGGGCAGACAGGGGCTTAGAGTAGAAAAAGACAATGAGAAAAAGGGAGGGATATGGTCATTGAGGCCACAGGACTTGGGCTGGCAACGGCTACCTGTCACGCTCTGTGGCCTGGAAGGGAATCACTCCAGCTGTGCCTTACGAAGCTCACCTCCTGAAAGGCCGTACACATCTGAAGGAATACGGGCTCTTTGTAACGGAGTACAAGTACTCAGAGAGCCAGGGTGACCCCCAGGGACCTTCTGGTTTCTAGACCATTCTCCTAGTCCCCTAGATAAGGCCGAGGCTCTCCAGAGGTCAGCTATTAAGTGTGTGTCACAGGACTGAAGTCATAGCAACCCATGGGAGATTGCATTGATCCCCAGAGAAGCTGGCTATCCTTGGATCCTGGATTGTATAGGTCACTGTTCCTGTCTTCTGGAAAGATCCCAATAGGAAATCACAGTCTTCCCCGTCAAAGCTGCTTTCCTTGGGAGGGCGGTATTTGTCTCACTTTGTGAACAGACAGGAAATGTATTAGCTTCCAAGAAAGGAAACAGCAACATCTTCCTGATGAAGGAGCTTTCTTCTGCTCCCAGATCTCTCTCAGAACTCTGTTGTGAAGTCTCTTGACTGTAGGAATCTTGAGAATAGCCTCAGAGCGAGAAATGCTTGTGCGGATTCCTGACTCAGTGTTTTTCCAGCCACGAATCTCCACCCTTGCATACATTTCCCTGCACCTCATTTCCAGGTCCCTCGGGGCTCATAGAGGAGGGCAGTAGATACTGCAGAGCACATCTGTTTGGTCTACCCAGCTTTGTGGCTGCACTAGGAGTGACAACCACGCAAGACGGCCAGAAGCTGCACTCGGCACATTAACAGGTGATCCTTGCCACGGAAAGGCACAAAGTTAAAGATGTGCAAATAGCCTCCTCTGGGCTTGTCCTCTGCCTTGACTATTCAGTGGTCACGGCTACCTGCATGGACCACCACAGGAGATCCTTTACATCCATCATGGATGGAGGGGGGACTCATGAGGCCCCTCCCTAAGGACATACAGGCAGTTAAGGGCTTGCTGGGTGAGGGTCTTACAAGGCCCCTCCCTTCCCTGAGACAAGGTGTTAAGAGTTCTCAGAGGTGTAGCTGCCTATAAGCTGCCCATGTCCCTAGGCGTAACCTCTCATGGAAACTCCTGTAAGTAGCCCCAGTTACACACAGGGATTCACCTAGACAGTCTTGGAGGAATTTCTGGTCTGCCCTTAGTGCCATATCTGGGATGAACAGTTGTTTGTTTCATGTTCACATGAGGGAGTGAGGGGGCACTCGGGCGGGCCTGGAAGGCCACACACTGTTAGGCTATCTAGAATGAGTTATGTCAAGAGTGATTCATGCTTCTCCCGCCTCTGCCTGAAATCCACATCATTTGTTTATTTGTTTGTTTTCAGTCAGAAAGTAGTGGACAACTCACAAAATGGCCTGATTTCAGATGCTTGGGATCAACTGAGAATATGTTTATTTAAAAGCAATTTTAAATATTAAAAAAGTAGAAATTAACACATACAGTACTGAGAAACTGTCACATTAAATACATGTGAAATAAGAAGTGTACTGATGCTTCATGGTGACTCCCGTACGGATGTGGGGTTTAACTAGTGGCGGGCATGACTGGGGTCCTATGGATCACGTCCAAGTAGTAGGCAATAAAAAATAAGTAACAATTGCTGTCCAACAGGAAAATAAGACACACTGTTTGCAGACATAATTTTTCCCTTCTGGGAGGGAAAAAGGAGTGAATTTGATCTTTCTTTCTTAAGACTGCATACGTTCAAAATATTACGTCATGTACAAAACTGCAGATAGTGGCTTACCCCATTCCAGAACAAGGTCAGATTTAAACTTAACAAGACTGCCAAAGGAATGCCTACCTAGTTTTTCCTATGTCCCACAGTACGGTGGAGTAAAGAAAACTCAAATTCCTGATGGGAAACCAACACAAGCCGGAGAAGAAAGGTATGAACACACATGTGTGTAAGTCCCTGCAGCAGAAGAACAACTCTTGTCTTTTTAGAGATGGAGCTTGTCTGTTTACAAACCAGCTTATGTCCAAATCTGAAGACAGTCTAGACCTCCACAATGCAACTTCAGTGTGTCTTAAGCATGTGTGAACCGAATGGCACACGGGGCAGCCACATTCCCGAAGCCGCTACGGCCTCTGCACCACTGCTGCCGGGCGATGCTGGGCACACAGCGTGCTCTCAGGCACCTTTTGCTTCTGCGTTTGGTGTGTGGGAGCACAGGGGCCCAGACCCGGTGAAAGCCAAGTGCTCAAGATCAGCTCCCAGTGACAGCTGAAGACAGCGTCGTCTGCAGGTTTTTCGTACAAGGTTTACTTCTTGGGTGGCTATTCAGAGTTCTCACTGTCACAGCTCAGGCACAACTGAGTGTTTACCAAGCACTGTGGCTATGACAGGGCTCTTCCCACAGGCTTTGTGGGAACTCTGCTTCTGTGAAATCGGTGGGTTTTTTGTTTGTTTGTTTGTTTGTTCTATTCATTGCCAAAATTATTTGTTTAAGAGTATTTGTCTTCTGTGCTGTGGCCAAAATGAACTTAACCAAATGTGACACGGCATGACAGCACACCTCAGAATCACAACAGCCCTGGACCCAGGAGTAAAACATCTACGGCATTCTTTCCCCAAACTCACTCTGAAGCCAAAGATAGAAACGCAATGTGCTGAATGGGCTGAGGGGGAAGAATTAAAACAAAGAAAAACACAAGCAACAACACAGACAGACAGACAGACAACAGACAGACAGAGACAGAGATGGCTTGCAGAGAGCTTTATCACAGTGCAATTCATAGCAGCGTCCCACAACTCGGTTATAAACTGACCTGAAGGGCACGTGTTCACTGGCTAAGTTGAGGGTAAGAAAATTCCTCTAGCGTTGGACTTTAAGGAAGAGAAGAGGGAGGCGACAAAGAAAGCGAAGTGTCAGCACCTGGATTCTGCACGAGGAAACGCAAGGACCGACCGACTTTATGGTTTTCCAACTTGAATAGTAGAGGTTTAATGGAGAACAAAATGAAGAGAATCATGTCGAGCTGACCCCTTAGATGCTTTTCAGCACCGCTGGGGTGGGTGCTGTGTCAACACGATGTGCACACACTCTGGAAAAGGCCAAATGAGTGACCAGAAACAAGCATTGCTGCAATCTCGTAACTTCTGCTTTAATGGCAATCAGGGTTAAAAACGTACAGTTCACTTCTTCATACGGTTTGTTCCTTTATAAAAGGCAGAATTCGGGTAAGCGTCTAGATGCATGCATAACGTAGAGGCAGATATTTTCTGGCAGTCCTTGGTTCCTGAAAGTTGGACTTCATCAGACGTGGTTTTATGCTTTTGTCAAAATAGTCATGAAGGATATGTTACTTTTGCATAATGAGGTAATAGCTCAGGGGTGGCCACCCACCATAGAATGTACAAATCCACTCATCTAAGCTTGCACGAGGCTGCACGGGCTGGAAAATGCTGCAGAGGATTTTGTGTCAGTGAGTATTTGCGGAGGGAATAACACAATTAACTCAACACTTTTCTGTAATAAATACCAAAGTAGGTTTTTGTAGCTGTAAACTGTGTACACAGATGACTACAGGCCGGCCGGCCAGGGGCTCTCTTTACGTTCCACCCGGAGCGCAGAACCCACCTCTGCTAATGTTGCATGTTCAGTAACGCCACTGAGAATACTGCGTTGTTAGGAGTCAGTACTGCACCCTTCAATGGCTGCTGGAGACTCTTCCCCCGGAAAGCCAGCAGTTCCTATACTCCTGGTTTTTGTTTGCTCACAGACAGCACAGAGAGAAGTAAGTGCTAGATGCCAAGGATGGCTTTGGCAAACCGGTAAGGCGCACCAGGTCCCGAGGTTACCCTAATACTGGTGAAGGCAGAAGACCACAGGATATTTACAATACATACTATATCCCCCTCCTGAGTGGCCCTTCCATGAGTTCTTGGTCTGTAACAGCAGCTATATACATGTTGTACACAGGATTACGTGGAGGCAGCGGTCTGGCATGAAGGGTGTGGACGGACAGAAGGTTCTGCTTTTTGCTAGTCAGACAGGATGTGAACGAAGGACACTGGAAAGACGCCCTTCCTTTCAGGCTGTCCTTCAATATGTCCAATCTGCAGAGAGAAAGGGGGAGTTAGACAGGAGATGGCAGGTGGCACCCAGTGACAGGTGTCCTGGGTAAGAGCCCACCTCTGTCTGCCTGTAGGCCTGGGGTGGCAGCAAGCTCACCCGCCCTACCCTGTGGTCAACTTCAGCGTTTGGTAATAGGCAGTGTGGCAAAGCAACAGCACCAAGAGCAAGTCCTTGGCCTTATGGGGGTGTCAGCACTTCCCATGGTGCTGCGTGGAGATGGAATTACTGAGGAAGGCTTCCACAGGTGCCAGGTGTTCACAGTCATCCCACGGATAAGCCCAGACAAACTTTGATAAACCACTTGCTTATAAAACTTGTTTTTTTTTAAAAAAAAAAAAAAAAACCTTCCTCTACAGGCTTGTGTGATTAAGATTACAAAGGGACAACTGTGCACACAGCAAGGCCCTCTGCCTGCTGGCTACTGCAGATGTCCGTCCTCAGAGGTCTGTTTTACATTGTATACCTGCAAGCCACGGTTACCTGCAGAACTTCCCTAACTACCTCCAGGGGATCAAGGTTCCCTGCACTGAAAAGCATCCTTTTCCATAGAAAGCACAGCAAGAGCATGCGCACTGGTTGTAAACGCCCACTGGACACACAGAGGGGTGCACTAGAGAGCTGGGCAGAGGGCGGACGGGAACTCGGGGAAGGAGACAGGAAGCTGTGCTATGGACTCAAGAACTGTACCTAGGCCTCTGTGGTCCCGGTCTCTCTGAGGAATGCAGTTAGTGGTAGGACCTGGCCTACCTCTCTCCTACCAATCTTAGTTGGTTCTGTGCTCAGGTCTCCTGAGTACGAGGATTTTAAAGCTCTTTACTGGGATGAGTGTGGGTTGATGGCTTGTAGAATTTCCCCGAGGCACCATTCTGAAGTCATAAAAATGTTCCTTTTTCTTCCAAGAGTCTCGGTGGGAGACACTGGCTTCTTAGCAGTGACTATGGTATAGTCACTGGTGGACCACTGTAGTAACATTAATAGACTGAAGAAGAATGAGCTCTAGATGTTACCACCTCCAGGGGAAACAGGATTACAGACAGGATGAGCTTAATTCAAGTCCCTAGGACTAGTAACTGACACCACTGGGGGACTTCAGACTGAGTCACTCTCCTGAACTGGCCTCTTCATGTATACTGGGAGCAGGCTCGGTTCTGCCAGGACAGGGCCTTTGAGTATCCCCAGCTCATCCTGACCCAGGAAAAACACACCCTCGGGTGGCTTGGCCTCAGCGCCACTGATGTGCTCTGCCGGGGTGCTTCCCTGGGCACTGTCAGTGGCTTTCACTTGTTGAATGCTCGTAGTCTAACTCCCAGGTCCTGATCATGAAAACATGTCCTGACAGTGTCCAGGGACATAGGGTGGCAAAACCACCCCGCCCCGTGCTGAGAAAACTACTTTAGTCAGAGCAAAGCCTACAGTTCTCGCAGGCCCAGAAGAAGAAGGCTGAGGGTGCATTGTGCTCATGTGCAAGTGAGTGGTGTGAGGAAGCCGCTGTGCTCTTTACTGAAGATCTGAGGACTGCCTTAGGGCTGAGCTTGCCTGGGGCCTGGCCTCTTGCCTCCAGGCTCAGAAACAGAGGTGAGAGCAGCAGTGCACGTCTAGAGCCAGGCCTGACCTGGAGTTAGGTCTGTGGCCACGCACTGTGCCCCAAGCTCCTGAGCTTGAGTCTGTAACTGACCAATTAGAAACACACACACACACACACACACACACACACACACACACACACACACACAGCTAGGCTGTCATGACATCTCAGTTAAGTAACATAAATGTTCTTGGCCCATTTTCAAGGTAAGAGTGTCTCTTTGTGGCATAAACTTAGTGACAGAGGGGCAGATGGGAAAGGCCGTGGGGTGAGTCACACACCTGCCAAGCCATAGTCCCCTAAAGAGTGGCGGCTAGAGAAACAAAGGGGTCAAAGAGACAAAGGCAGGTACATACCCACCACTCCTGGTCCTCCTCCCCGGTGACAATGATCACCTCCCCCTCAATAAACGTGAGCTCATCGTCATTGTCCGCCTGGCAGTCATAAATGGTCTTCACACGCCTCACTTTATTTTTCCCCTGCAATAAAAAAGAACAGGTTTGAGTGGAGAGCAGATAAACAGAACAGCACTCTTCACAAGGTGGTCACCCAGCCAGGGGACTTCTCTGTGCGTAGCCTGGGCCTTCGTGTATTTGTGTGTGTGCATGTGTCTGTCTGTGTAGAAGATGACATGCTTCCTGGGTACTGTACACTCTCAGGAATAGCAGTCCTCCTCTGGCTGGCATCAGCAGCTAACTTTGGGCAGAGAGCAATCAATGCAATAGCACCCACAACTCAGCTTTCTCAAAATTCGGGAAGCGATCTGTCTTCCCTCTGTCCACCCTGCCCCAGCATCAGCTTGCAGAGAAATGACAGTAGAAGCTATAAAAAAAAAAAAGGAAAGAACGTAAAGCAAAATGTGCAGCTTCTGCAGGATGAATGTGCAGCGCATTTCCTAGTGCCTCATGCAAAACAGGCCAGGCCAGGCCAGGGGAGACCGGGAAGAGCCTGTGTCTACACACTTGTGATTCTGACCAGTACATTTTTGCTGAAATTCCAGTTCTCTGAAGACAGGAAGATGGAAACAGAATCAACACCTTCTAAGGAATAATTTTAGCACCCAGTTAATTAGATTATTGGCAATAAGAACAGCAAGTTATCTCTGTAAGAAAGAGTTCTGGGTCAAGTGTCTTTTCCTCTGTCCCTGGCTTCTCTCTGGCTTTCCTGATGATCCTGGTTCCTCCCTGGGCTCCTGGAGGAGGGGTTGGGACATGTGTGCTTGCGTGCTTGGAAGATGGGTGGAACCATGGGTGGCAGTGGACGGACTTCCATTGTAGCGCTGAGAGACTGAGAAGGCCTGCAATGTGTTCTCTTATAGGAAGGAACTATAAGTGGACTCCTGTCACCACTGCGGGCAGCAGGAGCTGGAGTTCTGTGCACAACAGAAAGACTAGAGTAGCCGTCGACAGTGCTGGCTCAGTCCGTGGGAGGATGGCCACTTTACCGTTAGTGCTGATGTGCAGCACTGGAATAATAAAGTGACCCAACAGAGGTGACTCACACAGCAGTAAGAGTTTTGGTTCTCTCCCTTAATCTGTGAGAGGAGTGACAGGAGAGCTACCAAACCCCGCCGGGGCTTTCCCTCTGGTTCCAGTGGGACGACACAGTGAGGAACATACACTCAGAAGCTATTCAGAATTCAGGGACAGAGACGGAGTCTCGGAAGAGTGAGTTTAACCCTCGAGGCTCCTGAGTCAGAGGTACAATTGCTGAGTGAATGCTGTGTGGCCACGACACTGCTCACGGGCCACTGTGCAAGTATCACACAGGCCCTTTCTAGACTTGAGGGATCAGATCCAGAGAATAGAAGGGCATTGCTAGCTAGGCAGTTACAGCAGGCACTGAAGGCAGGTCTCAAAGCATGACAGCTGGGGTCCAAATGTCCATACCTACCAGGCTCCGCACCACTGCCGATGCTTCTGTAGGTGGGAGAGTGAGTGCAGGCCACTGCTCTGTTCCTATGGCGGAGCATGCGGCCTCCCCCCAGCCTAGGGAATTGCAGTCTGAAGATGCTGTTTAGTGCTGGCATACAGAGCCCACAGACAGCACTGGGCCCAGTTCCTAGTACCATGAAAGAGGTGCCCCAGCCTCTGAGAGGAGCCTGAGCTCACACCCACCGTGTTGATTTTTCTCGGCAGTGGTACGGGAGTCTCTGGCAGCGTGGGCGTGAGGTCATTGGAGTCCTCAGATGCTTGCTTCTGGATGGCATCTCTGGACTGCACGTTGGGAGACAGGTCCCCGGTGTGTGACCTCTGTGTGACCTCTGAGGGTGGCTGCACCTTGGCTGAGACATCGCCAACCTGGGACTTTGCCAGCAGATCCCCCAGCTGTGGCTTAGGGGGAAGGTCCTTCATCTGGGGCTTGGGAGGTAAGTCTGAAAGTTGGGGTTTGGGGGGCAGGTCGCCTAGCTGGGGCTTGGGGGGCAGCTCTCCAGGCTTCGGGGGCAGCTCTCCAAGTGGTGGCTTCTGGGGTAACTCTGTCAACTGTGATGATTTCTGAAAAGTCTCAGGTGGGATGTTGGCTCTATCCAGGGAGAGATGATGACTGGTCTCTGTCTTCCGTAGTGCCACTGTGGGAAATGACAAGAGAGGAGTCACGGCACAGAGCGGATGAAGGTGGGCGGCATCACGGTCGTGGAACAAAGGGCAGACACAGTCCAGGGTACTAACCCGAGTGAGTGCTGGGGAGGAGCCTGGCCAGGATAAAGTCGGAAGCCGAGAAAGCTCTGCATTACAGCTCACGGCTCTGGGCTGTCACTAAGTCAGTGTGTGCTGACCACATCAATCCAGAGTTAAAGAACAAGCAATATGATTTATGAAAAGAAGACTTCCTTGTATGTCAGTCTACCAATAAATTTAGTCATTTAAAAATTTTAAGTATTTCCTTCTAGGTTGTTGTTTTTGTTTTGTTTTTCTGTGTGGCCCTGGCTGTTCTGGAACTCTCTCTGTAGACCAGGCTGGCCTCTAACTCAAAGATTTACCTGCCTCTGCCTCCCAAGTGCTGGGATTAAAGCTGTGTGCCACCAGCTTTCTATCTCCTGTATTTTTCCATAAGTATAACTTTTTAAATATATTATTTAGCAAAAGCATTTGCCATGTTATTTGAATTTATTAGAAGTACAGCTACACAGAGTAACCCTACTGATAAACCAAAAAAACAAACAAGCAAACAAAAGTACAAAGTTACTTGTGAAGGGGCGTGCCGCTCAGTCCTCTGGCTGGGCTGACTCTCTCAGGACGAGCAGGAGGTCTCTTTGGTTGCCCACCCAGCGCAGTGGCACCCTGCTAAACTCTAGCGACATACATGGACTGAAGAACATGCTATATTATGCGTTGTCTAAAACTGCTTTTGCCACTTCGCAAGCCTGGGCATTTCTAGGTCAGTGTCTCCTATTCTCTAACACCGCACCCTACTCCACATCTGGAAAATGCCACTTTGTACAATCATCCTTCTAACAATGTAGGAACTTGAAGTGTACCACTTGTGACACTCTTAGGACATTCTAGCTCACTCACTGGGTATGGTGGTGAGTTGAGAATGGCCCTCGTAGGCTCCTACTGAACACTTGGTTCCCAGTTACTAGAACTGGTTAGGAAGGGTTAGGAGGCATGGCCTTGTTGGAGGAGGTGTGTCCTCTGAAATTTCAAAAGCCCATGCCAGGCTCACTGTCTCTTTCTCTATGCCTGCTGCCTACAAACCAGCAGTAAAAGCTCTCAGCTACGAATCCAGCGCCATGCCTGTGTGCTTCCTGCTGATGATTATGAATTAACCCTCTAAAACTGTAAGCAAACCCCTAAGTAACTGCTTTCTTTTATAAGAGCCAGCATGCTGTCTCTTCAAGAGCAATACAATAGTAACACACCTTGTCAGTATATAACTTTGGCCAAATTTTGCAAGTTCTCTGAATTTCAACTTCCTCACATCTAAAACTCTTGTCTCAAAGGATGATCATGAGGATGACATGAGTTAGTCAATAAAAGAATTTACAGTGAGGATATCACTGGTATCAGTATTCTACAGGGGTGACATTATCATTGTTACTAAGTCGGGCTCTCGTTAAGAGAGCTGCTCTCCCAGAGGACCCAGGTTTGATTCCCAGCACCCACATGGTAGCTTACAACAGTCAAATAAGGGCTGTAGTCTCGTGACTGTGGCTCTTTTCTCGGTATGGGAGCTGGGCACTAGTGTGTGCTCATGAAGGTACCCGAGGAGCCGTACACACCGAGGGTGCTGCCCTCACACTGCGATGTGCTTAGAAAGAGCATCCTCAGAGGAGAGGGCCAAGGACGAGCGGGGATGCCTCGGTGCCCTCTGCTGTCCAGCGCTCCTGGGAGTGCTTCTGCTAATGGCTGGCCATGCTCCTCTCTAACAACGTGAAGCTCAGAGAACCCAAGCTTCATGGGCTGCCCTGTGTGGCATGGCTCAGAGAGCAAAGCTAGGGGCTAGAGAGATGGCTCCTTAAGAGCACTGGCTGCTCTTCCAGAGGATCCAGGTTTGAGTCCCTGCACCCACATGGCGGCTTACAACAGTCTGTAACCCCTGTTGCACAGATCCAATGCCTCTTCAGGCTTCCACGGGCACTGCGCACACGTGGTGCACAGACGGACACAAAGGCAAAAGACTCATACTCATAAATATAAAAATTTAAAACCAAGACAAAGTTAAAGCGAGACTAGCTCTGTCCCTCTCCCAGGCCTGGGACCCAGGGTGGCCTGGGGCCCGTGGCTCTGAAGATGAGTGGAGGGAGCAGAGAAGGAGGACGTGGTGAAGGAGCCGCATGGGCCTGTGCTGAGAAACACGGGTGTCAAGAAACTGTGACAAAGTGACTCAGCTTTGACAATAACCACGTGTGACCAAACCATCAGTGTGCCATGTGGGACTCAGGCTGCCGCTGAGGGAATGGGCCTTTGTTATGGTAAGAGCAGCTACAAGCCTCTCTGTGTAGAATGATGGAGAGTGACTCAAAATGCTTTGCCAGAGCATGAATCTGCATCTGGTTACAGCTGCCAGAAACCCAGAGGTGGGGGCACACGGGAAAGGAACACTGGGGATGTGCAGAGCAAGGCCCAGATCTGGTGCAGGCCGTGGGCTCGGAAGCACTGATGGCATGATGTGGGCACTGTAGTTTCTGTGACTTGAGTCTCCCCGAGCTGCACATGTGCAATGCCGTCTGGGCTCTGAGGGAGCATGGGCGAGACAAGGTCATGAGGGTGGAACTCCCATGACGGGATTCTGGTGGCTTTATAAGAGCAGAGCGCAGAGACATACACATATCCCTGTCTTCAGCCATATGACTTCCCAGGTCAGCAACAAGGCAGGCTATCGCAGCAAGCGATGCAGCTCCTAGACTTGACACTTCCAGAATTGTAAGCCTAAATAAGACACTGTTCTTTAGAAGGCTACCAGCCTAGGAAACTTTATTTTAGCAATGATACATATAAAAATAAACAGAAGTACTTTAACCTAAGAGACTTAACAGACTGACTATATTTTATTTTGTTCCTTATTCAAATAATTTGTTTTAAAAAACCCCATTTATGAGCAATTGAGGTGAAAGAACATTTTTGATTTTTTAAGCTATGAAGATTTTGCACACTCATGAATTGACATGGCGTTTGGGATCTGCTGTGGAATGACAATGGATGACTAAGTAGGGAATCAGACAAAAGACCAGGGAAACAAACGCACTTCAGTGTGGAAGACGAAGAGCCCCTGGAAGGCTCCGCTACAGTCTGGCTTTTATTTTTGCATTTTTTAGCAAGTTTGTTATGGAGAAATTTCAAAAGTGAAAATATTGACAGAGAAAGTGTGGCTATTCTGGGGAGCACAGATCGGGATGGGAGAGCTGGTGAACATGGCTATGTTCGGATGGAAGACCCGGACAGTGATGCCTAAGGCGCCAGGAGCTACAGTGCAGTCTGGCTCGTACCCTGCAGAAACTGGGTCTTTTTGTTTGTTTAGGACAGTGTTAAGGGAGGGTGGCACTTGTGAGGAGTGGCAGCGAGGGACTCTGTGAGGTCATGGTCAGTGATTGGCATTGTGACTATTCCTGGAGTCTCTGTCCCAAAGTAGAGCACACACAGGGTCAGCCAGTGAGCACAGTGCAGTGGAGGATGGTGAATGTCAGGGAGAGCTTTTTCTGTTGGACTCACACTGCATCAGGAGGATGGGGAGGTGTGGAAGAGACAGAGGAGAGTGGCAGCAGCCACAGGAGGACTAAGAATCCTCTGGGTTTGAATCTTGGGGAAGCAAGCAGCGCAGCGAGGCAGGTAGAATTATTCAGTGGTCATCATGAGAGACGGTAGAATCTGGGCAAAAGTGCCAGGAGCCACCAAAGACTATGGCTGCACTCAGGACACAGTCTGAAAACCACCGCCACTTTGACTGAGACAGATAGACAGACTGGGTGAGCAGAGGAGCCAGCCTTCCTGCTCCCCAGTCAGTAGCCTCATGCGACTCTGCCGCTGTGGCGGGAGCACAGCCCCACTGTGGATATGTGATTTGACAGAGAGCTCTGCCTCTAGATGCAGAGAGTGGTGCATTTTGATGTCCCTACATTAAGCTCGAGTTTGCTTTCTCCTGAAGCACTGAGCTGGGACTGGTTCTGCTGTGGACACTGAGCACAGGCAATGACAACCTGGAGCCATCAGCGTTCCTCTGAGCATTTCCCAGATGCAACACAGAGGCCTGCTGGCCAGAGGCCTTCACAAGACCTAATGAAGCAGGCCCTTCAGACGGGGCTTCATGGCTCTAAAGGCAGGCAGGCGGAGCTTTCTCTGTGCACCCATTTGTGCTGAACATTTCGTTTTACAAATGAAAAGCGTGGTCAGGGCTAGAGAAGACTTGGTCAGAGAGCCAAGTGTGCGCCTGGCAAGGCAGCAGCACTGGAGACACTGGCTTCCTGTGCTCCCCGGCACAGGTGTCCCTGCTCTGCAGGGCAGATGCCGTCCCAGGAAAGGCCGCCTGCCCGAGCTGCCGCCCTGTGAGGGGCCCTCGGAAGCATGACCTCACCCTGTCCTTACACAACCTCAGCACCACAGATGAGTGCTCCATGGGGGTTAAGGTAATGAGCCATTTGTCCAAGGTCTCAGACCGTGTGAGTGGGACGGCAGTACCTGAGGGGGAGCGGTGTGTCTACTGACAGGGGTGAGGAAACTACAGTGTTTGCTATATTGACAGACTCAGGCTTTACTTTCTTTGTTTAACAAATATTTGTTGGGCACTTTCTCCACACTGCTCCAGACACCTGGGGCAGATGAACCAACGAAAGGGATACTCTGTCCCCAGGAGAGGTAGTGACACTTTAATAACCGTGTGAATACAAAGAAGAGTCGTCTTACCTTTCTGAGGTAGTTTAGGAAGCACTCGCGGGCCAAGGGCAGTCTTAGCAGAACTGGTGCTGAGGAACAAGTAACAGTTGTTTAGAATCTAAAAATGTCGTTTTCCAACATTGACCGATGATTCAGCTTAATTAGAGTCATTTCAAAATTATCTTAAAGATTTTTTTTTTTTTTTTGGAGACAGGGTCTTAATCTTACTGTGCTGTCCCAGCTGGCCTGGGCCTGGAACTCACTATGTAGAGCTCTACCTGCCTCTGCCTTCTCAGTGATGGGATTAAAGGTGTGAGATTCAATGCCAAGACTCAAACTTTTTTCCTGGGGCTGAAGAGGTGTCTCAGAGGGGAAAGGTGTGGCCGCACAGGTGTGGCATCATCAGCCAAATCTCCAGACCCCACAGAGAAGTAGAAGGAGAGAACTGACTCCACAAAACCTGTCTTCTTAATTCCACAAGCCCAGTAGAGCCTTTTCACATCTCTAGCTCTGTGTCTGTCTGTCTCTCACACACACACACCACACACACACACACCCCTCTAATCATAGCAAAGATAATTTAACAAAACATTATGAAGTCCTTTTTAATATGTTGGCTGGCCCAGAAGGAGAAAGACTCGGAAAGGTGAGAAAGGCCAAGCAAGGCCCTCATTAGAAAGCTTTGTTTGGAGGCGACCATGTGTGACCATGTCTGGGCATGTGCACACTGTGAGGCTGGATGCCACCCACAGACACACTTCACCTCATGCCATTCCCCAGACAGTCCTCCTCACCCTCCTTTCCAGAGACCAGACTGCACATCTCTCTGGCGGTGGTCCGGCTCTGCCCGTAGTGGCCTCTCTTTGGAGGACATGCAAATGAGTAGGGGAAGTAACACCTCAGTCCCTGTCCCAGTCTGCACCATGTTGTTTGAATAATCAAATGTGACATCTGCTAGCTGGAAGCCACTACTTCCCCTTCACAAGAGGCTGGCGTGCTCCTCAGGGGTCTCAAAGAATACCTTGTATTCAAGGAGCAAGAACTCTCACACCTGGCGTGCACCCCTGAGGACCCCTCATGGACCTCAGGCCTTGTCCTCTGTTCCCTGGTGTTGGCTGACCTTTCTTTTTTTTTCTACTGACCTAAACTACCAAACGAGAGGAGTCAAAGAAAGAGGATATGCTAGGAGTTCCCCTTTCTGCCTGGCTCTTTGATTCCCTACCCTCTAACCTGCTCCCCTCCCCCCCCCACGAGCTCAGGCAAGTTCAGAGGAAGCTTCCAGGACATGAGAAACAGTGCATAGAAGCAGGCCTGTTTCCATTCTTGACTGTTTTCCTCATGTTTTGCCTTAGCATCCTCTTGGGGAGGCACAGGTGCTTGGTCAGTTACCCTTAGCCTAGAGGATCAGAGAGAACTTTCAGGAAGCCTCTGTACCAGTACTGCACAGGGGTGCCCTGATACCATCAGAAAACACATATATTTACATTACAATTCATAACAGTAGCAAAATTACAGCTCTGAAGTAGCAACAAAACTAATTTTATGGTTGGAGTCACCACAATATGAGGAGCTGAATTAAAGGTCGCAGCATTAGGAAGGGTGAGATGAAATCTGGTGTTCCAGGGTTCTTTGGGTGGGTGTTGGTGGGAATGGGTCTAGTTCATAGCAACTTGATCCTGTTTCAAACACTTTGTGGGCACTTTAAGTCACTCTGTCTTCTCTGCAGATGACCTGTCCCACTGCAGCTACAGAAAAAAGAGTAAGAATGAACCAAGGCTGGAGGTTAAGTGAAGGTATGGAGAGCCACTCTGACATCTGTTCGACCATTTAAACGCTCTGAAATAGGACTCCGGTAATTTGGCTGATCTTACTGGGTTGGAGACTAAAAGAGAGAGAGAGAGAGTTCTAAAAGAAGTGGGGTTTTATCTATTCATTTTTTTTTTTACGTAATCTTTGTTATAGACTCAGAGCTAGCCTTCTCCACCTGCAGCTGGTTCTCTCTTGCTGGGTGTGGAGGAAGTTCTCTGCAACCTGACTGAATTTCTAGAGAAAAGACAGGTAAAAAACCGTGTGCTTAGGAAAGTTCTCAAAGTACCTGCTTCAGTGCATGGAAGGGAGAAGAAACATCCCCTCAACACACACACACACACACACACACACACACACAGAGGAGGTCTCCTTTTTATGTTAAAAAAATTCTTTAGACTTAAAAAAATTTGCTCAGTTAAAAGGTGAGAAATAGGCCAGGCATGGTAGCGCACATTTAATCTAAGCATTAGGAAGGCAGAGAGGTAAGTGGATCTCAGTGTGTTTGAGGCCAGCCTGGTATACACGGTTCTAGGACAGCCAGGGCTACACTGTAAGAACCGCCCCCCCCCCCTTTTTCTCAAAGAAAAGAAGAGAAAAGCAGAAGAAAGAAAAAAGGAGCTGGTTATGCTGGCTTATGCCTATTACCCAGTGTTTTTGAGAAACTGAGGCAGAGGAGTACCACAAGGCTAGGCCAACACAGACTATATAGCGTGACACTGTGTCTCACAAAACAACAAAAAGAGAGGACTCATCCTGACGGTGTCCAGATCATTCTATGCCCCTGTGACCATCAGGAATTAGGGAACTCCTGATGTTACCGCAGGGAGATAGACGGCTATGAATACACGTCTGTTCCAGGCGAGGGTGCCCACTGGGGCCCAGCAGGAGCTACCTACCATGCAGCCTGAGCAAGGACGCCCAGTTCCTTCCTAACTGATGCTGCCAGGTGCTGCACTGAGGAGTGCTGCAAAGGCAGGTAAAGTCTGTAAATCTGCCCACAGCAACCATGAGCACAGCAGGAGAGGACGGCAGGGCTGGTGGCTCACCTTGCTTGCTGAGACAGCCCTTCAAACTTGTTTGCCGTCTTACTTGAAGATGATGGACCCACATCGTTACCTACAAGGAAAGTCAAAGGTTATATCTTCAGTCATGGACATGAGAGACATTGAAAAACAAACTGGCATCCTGAAGGTTCCAAAAAGCATCAGAAGACTTCAGTCAGAGTAGCATGTAAGCCGGGCGGTGGTGGCGCACGCCTGTAATTCCAGCACTCTGGGAGGCAGAGGCAGGCGGATTTCTGAGTTTGAGGCCAGCCTGGTCTACAGAGTGAGTACTAGGACAGCCATGGCAACACAGAAACCCTGTCTCAAAAAAAAAAAAAAAAAACAAAAACAAAAACAAACCAAACCAAATCCAAACCAAATCAGAGTAGCATGTACTTCCTGTGTTAAAACAAAACCAAACGGTGTCTGGACTGGTGCTGTTACTGCTAGCCAAGAACTAGGGTGAGCAGCCTGCCTCCCGGTAGGTTTCTAAGATCATAGGAACTTGCTAATGTCTAGTGGCTAAGGATCTGGTCCTAGGTCTGGAAGAACAGATAAAATCAATAAAACATCAACTTCATCTAGAACAGTGGCTCTTTTTTTTAATTAGCTATTTTCTTTATTTATATTTCAAATGTTATCCCCTTTCCTTATTTCCCCTCCAAAAACCCCCTGTCCCATCCCCCCTCCCCTGTTCCCTAACCCGCTCACTAACCCACCCTCTCCCACTTCCCTTTCCTGGGATTCCCCCTACATTGGGGCACAGAGCCTCTCCTCTCATTGATGTCCGACAAAGCCATCTTTTGCTACATATGCATCTGGAAACATGGGTTCCTCCATGTGTACTCTTTGGTTGGAGGTTAGGTTCCTGGGAGTTCTGGGGGTACTGGTTGATTCATATTGTTGTTCCGCCTATGGGGCTGCAAACCCCTCAGCTCCTTGGGTCCTTTCTCTAGTTCTTCCATTGGGGACCCTATGTTCAGTCCAATGGTTGGCTGAGAGCATCCCCTCTGTATTTGTTAGTTATTGGCAGAGCCTCTCAGGAGACAGCTGTATCAGGCTCCTGTCAGCAAGCACTTGTTAGTAACCACAATAGTGTCTGGGTTTGGTAACTGTATATGGGTTGGATCCCCCTGTGGAGCAGTCTCTCGATGGCCTTTCCTTCTGTCTCTGTCCCACACTTTGGTTCTTAACCTTCCTAATGCTGTGACCTTTTAGTACAGTTTCTAATGTTATGGTGATTCCAGATCATAAAATTACTTCCACTGCTACTTTCTAACTGTATTTTGTTACTGTTATGAATTATAGTGTGAATATTTTTTTTGAGATAGAGGTTTTTCAGAGAGGTAGAGACTCATAGCTGCTGGTCTAGAGGCAGTTACCAGGTAGGGATCACACACTCAACTCACAAGTGAGGCCCATGTGTGGGTGTGTTGCTGACAGTAACACCATGGGCGCCTGCATGGATATCTACTCAGTATAAAAACTGTTTAGCACCTATATGTTATGTGTAAGGCATTAATGCAGAACAAGAACAGAAGCTAAGACAGTGTGGCTGCTTAGGATCTGGCTTGGGGAATTTACATAAAGGAATGATTTAGTACTGTGGAATAGGATAGAGCTAGGCAGGGCGCTATGAAAAATGAAGAAACAGTTATCTAAAAACCCAGCTGGTGAGCTAGGACATGGCATGTGGAAGAGGGAGAAGAATTTCTACTGGGGCAGCATCTAAACTAGCAGAACCCAGGAGGACAGAGGTGCACTTTGTGCAGGTGGGCAGGACTGGTTAGCACTAAGTGGGGCCTTCTGTGAACACTGTGCAGCCGGACAAGTGCACGTCAGAGCTGGGCCTCAGACTTCTTATAGAAATTCAGGCACAAGAAAGTAGTAACCATTTCGATGAGTCTCATGGTACAGCACAACATATGTCAAATGTTTTCTCCTGTCAGCTGCCATTCTGCATAACATGAGAGACTGGCATTCTAGCCCTCTTCTAAAGAAGACAAAATGAGAGACTTAGTTCTCATGAATCGCTGCGGGTTCCATAGCTATGGTGAAGCCAAGAATCCTGAGCATAGCCGTGTGCTCTGCACAACCTCTCGGGATACCCTGAGAGAAGAACAGATGACATCACCAACCATTCATGGAGTACTTACCACAAGCATAGTATTTGCCAAATATCTGTAGGTAATCATGCTTATGAGAAATAACATAATCGCCTCTTTCAATCTGCATACAGACAGAAACAAAGACCCAAGGGGAAACAGCAGGTGAAGGGCCAGCTGAGATACTCAGCCAGGGGCCCTCTCCAGAGTCTAAACTCTGAAGACCTACTCTCTCCTCGGTCTAAACAAAACTATCCCATCAGGAGAGACTAGTTGAGGTGAAACCAGACCACTTGGGCAGAATGTTCTGTAATGCCGGAACAATGAGACAGGAAGCGCCTTTAACTTGCCAACTGAATACTGGTTAACGGTGATGAGATGCTCTTTAACCTTTGATGCATGTTCAGCAGCACACGGCCTAATACAGAGAGAGGCCTTCCCTGGCAACTCTCAAGAACCCTTCAGTGGGGATCTCCTTCAAGGCAAGAGTTTCCTCAGCACTGTATTCCGTGCTGAGCCCACAGTCCTGGATACCAAGCCTTTCTGTGAGCCACAACAACAGAACTTTGGGGGAAATTAGCTGGTGTTCCCACTAATTCCTTTTCTATGTGAAGCCATTTCCAACAAATGAGTATTTAATTCAACTACAGAGAAGGGACTGTGACAGCAGCAAGAGAAGGTCCCCGGCTCCACTGTGGTTATTCTCTCTTACTGCACAGATGAGCATCAGGGCATGCTGGCAGTGCCCACCCCTAAGGCCTGGATGCTAAGAATTCTCACTTCTTTGGCTACCCTCCCCCAACTCTTGGCCAATTCTTATATATCCAAAGAACATCCTCCTGGCTGACTTGATCCCCTACCCTCTTCTGGGAACAAACTAAGGGTGCAGATTTGGGAGCCGTACAAGTCCAGTTTTGAATTTCAGGTGGACCACTGATCCGGATTGAGCTTGGAGGATGTTGCTCTTTCTGCTGAATCTCCGTCTCCTTACTCTCACAATAGGAGTAACAATTGTACCCATTACAACAGACAGAGTTCGACAAAAGGCTAGGGCTGTGGGCACTGTCCTCAATTATTCGGCACTGCACTATGCTGACACAGTCTACAGGTCAGTGCCCTGTGACAGTAGCTCTTTCCCTGCCTTTGAAATCCTACTTCCTACACAGGGTCTGCAACAGAGTAACTGATGGCTCCTGCTGCAGACAGACAGGGCCATCAGGCTTTCTCAGAGTGGGACTTTTCAGTCCTGGATGGGAGGGAAGCCATCTACAGTGCACAGGCATGAACCCTGTCAGCAAGGCAAGGTTGGCAAGGGTGTGAGTAGAAGAAAGGAGGTTCAGCAAGACTCTGAAAGATAGTCCTGCAAAGAGAAGGTGAAAAAGCACAGAAGGCTTAACCCTTTCCTCTCCGACTGTGCAGCCTGAACTTGCTGCTTGGAAAAGTTCTGGGTATGCCAGACAGAGGCAGTAAGAAGGCTGCATTCAACTGCCGGGCAGGTAACTGGAGAAACTGTGGCCAGTTCTCCGAGTTACTCACATTCAGCCTAGAAGCCGTGGGCTGGAATTCCGAGCTTGTCACAAGCAGCACGCAGGCTGCAGGGATCTTTTGAACAGTGAAGTAGGATGCGGGTCATAAATTCGGAAGTGAGCTCAAATGTCCCTTCTGAAGTTATCAATCTGTGATCTAAAGCAAGTAATTTAACTTCTCTGTGCTTCATTTCCTTGCCAGGAAACTGGGGTGATGTCACTGTATCTTATGGGATGAATATGAACGCTCAGAATAAAAATGACTGGAAAAGTTATCTGTTTTATATTTAAAAAGATTTATAGGAGAGGAACAAGTGGGAATCTTAACCCAGAGGCCTTTTGACTGTAAGATACAAAAAAAAGCACATGAACTTTGGGTCTCAGTGGTCAGAGGTGATTCCCGAAGGTAACTAATGCAGCAGGTCCTGTCCTCATTTTCGTATCAGTTACATGTACGTGCTAAGATACACATAGGTTTGTTTGAAAGCCGGTAAGGTAGAAGGGTGAAGTTCAAGGGCTATGGGCTTCCCACAGATCTTACGCTTGCCCTTGCTTGCCCATCTCAAGCTTGCCTGAGAAGTCTCCTGAGACAGATGGCTGAACTTCAGTCATGTGATGCACCGGCTATTCTGGGCACTGGGGACATTAGTGCTGGCAGGAAGAATGCCTGGAAGGGTTCCCGAGCTGGGAAGAGGCTGGACACAGCAGAGTGCTGCTACAGGGGACAAGGAGGCATGGCAGTGGGTGGGGCTGGGTTGGACGGTCCTTACCTCTGGCAAGGACACTGCCTCCACCAGGCCTCTGATTCTCAAGCAAAGAGACAGCAGTGGCGGGGAGGAGGGCCAGCCAGATTCTCACTCTCCTGCCCCTTTGCAGCCACCCATCCTATGCCACAAGAAGGCAAGGCAGCCTGTGGACAGGGTGAGGAGGGCAAGCCCTCAGCCACACTGGCTTCTCACATACCAGCCACGAGGACCAGGACGTCTTAACCTTTAGTCTAGAATCCCTAAAGCCCAGGAAACAGTGTGTTCTGTCCCGGAGACTGTGGGCAAGAATCAGCCACCTTAGTGAATGCAGAAGTCTTAAGTTGGAGGGAGTGTCTGCCAAGGAGGTGACATGCGCTTCTGTGAGGCAGATGTGCTCCATGTTATACTCTGGATACTCTTTCTGGCAGGTGTGCCAAGGGCTAGCTGGCTATGTGACTTGCTGCATTCTTTTTCTTTTGCTCCTTCCTGAGAGTCCCACAATCATATGTTCCATTTCCGGCCATGGGTTATGAGCTGATTCTCGGGATTCTGAGCGGAATCCACTCTACTTCATTCATCTGCCAACACCAAACTCAAGCGCTGTCTCCTCCTTAAACCGCCTTATCCCTCCTCAAAGGCTACTGTGGGGGTCTGGTTAGACTCACGAACCACACCGAGCCCATCACAAGCACCAGAAAAGGTAGGTGCTATCAGTCACAGCTATGGGTTAATGGGTTAATGTCAAAGGTTCCGAGTCAGAGAACATGCTGGCAAAATACTCAGCAGTAAAAACTTCAGAGTGTGACAGGCAGCTGGGTGTGGTGGCACATGTCTATAATCCCAGCACCGGGAGGACACGACTGGAATTTTCCAGGTTCAGGCTAGTCTATGTTATATAGCAGAACCCTATTCTGAAGCAAACAAACCCTATAAAGAATCAAACAAAGTCTAAGAACCCCTCTCCTGAAAACTGCAGCAGCAACAAAACCCAAAGCAAATCCAGGGAAAGGGAAATGGCTCCCATAGCATAGACAGTCACAGGCCTGGTGAGACTGCCGCCGCCATGGCTGTGTGGTGAGACTGCCGCTGCCACAGCTGTGTGGCACATTCTTCTGAGGAATAAAGGGAGCGCGGGCCAAGAGAACGGGGTTCAGACTTGGTCGGGGTGAGATGAGGGGTTATGGCGAATGAACTCTGGATGGATAGAATGGATGTGAATCTGAGTATTACAAAATGGCCACCTAAAGGTACCAAGTCCAGGCTGGAAAGATATCTCAGCCTGTAAAGTGCTTGCCCAGCAAGAATAGGGATCCGAGTTTGATTCCTAAAACCCGTGGTAAAACTGGGTGTGGTGGTGCACTAGGAATCACTAGGAATTACAGAGCTGGAGGGGGGAAGGAGAGAGGGAGAGAGAGAGAGAGAGAGAGAGAGAGAGAGAGAGAGAGAGAGAGAGAGAGAGAGAGAGAGAGAGAGAGAGAGAGAGAGAGAGAGATATGATCCTGGGGGCCTGTTGGCCATCCGGTTTAGCCTACTTGGTAAGCTGCAGGCTAGAGACATACATGCATGCATACTTGTGTAGTTAAGAACCCTAAATAAGTCAAGGAATACCAGCAGTCACCAGAAACAAAGAGAGGGAAGGAACAGAGTGTTTCTCTTGCCTCCTAAGAAGCCATGACACTGCAGGAAGTTAGACTCGCAGCCTCAGAACTGTGAGGACAGGCTTTGCGGTCTGAAGAGTCCGAGTTTGTGCCTGAATTACAGTAGCCAAGGACACATGCAGTCCCACGACATACATGGGCGAGTCTAGGGACTGGACATGCAGCAAAACAGCAGGCTGACAGAGTTGCAAACAGTAGGTAACTTGTTGAGTGCTTTCTCAGTCCCTGTCCTGTGCTGCATGCGGTTTCCTCACATCACCTTTTTAAGAATTCCATGCATAAAACAGGAACAGTACTAGTCCTTATTTTATTGTTAGAGAAACTGAGGCATTGAACAAGAAACAAATACTTGTTAAAAGTCACATGTGGAGGCTCACACCTGTAACTCCAGTACTCAGAAGGCTGAGACAGGGTTGCTATGGGTTCAAGGTCAGCCTAAAGTATAGAGAATTACTTTGTTTCAAAAAACCAAACCAAAACACAAAAGCCATGTGGAGAATGTGACACCACTACATTAGGAACTACAGAGACATGATGCTCTGAGAGGGACAGGCAAGGAGGCAGGAGCGTTGGGACAACCCCAGCCAGAGGCAGACAGAGCGGAGTCTCTGAAACAAGTCTCCGAACAGGCCTTGAAGATCTCTAAGCATCAGTACAGCTAGGTAGGGAAAAGGCCTGCTGGGCCTTGTGAGAGCTTGTTATGACCAAGGCCCAGCAGACAGTGGAAGTGGAGGGAGGGGAGGAGGGAGAGTGGACTGGGACCCGACCTTGCAGCACCTGGGAAAGCACACAAGTGAGAGATGACTACTCAGAATGTCCTTAGCTGTGTCTACCCCTGGAACCCTGACTCCAAGGGCTGAGGGGAGAAGGGAGATCTAGAAGAAAGCTAGGGAAGCGGAGGCACCAGGGAGACACTTTCCAGAGGCTGACCTCTGTATCTGGCGTCTGACTAAACAGTCTAACCCTGCCTTTGCCTGCAGCATAACAGCAGACAGAGGGTGGGGTCACACTAAGCCTCAATCACTCAGCAGAGTATACCTGTCAGGAGCTAAGCAAATTTCCCCTGACAATCGTTGAGTCCAGTTGTGTGCCTGCAGTAGGCCAATGTGACTAACACATGTCCGCACACATATCTATCCACATGTGCACACCTACCAACCACAAACAAGCCTTGAATCAACACTCCAGTTGCCTGAATTCTCACCACAGTCCTGCCATTTGGAGTAATGCCACGTTTGCTGAGGATAAACTTTGATTTTTGTCACGTAGGGCCGGCTGAGGCCCCATCTGTGAAAGGCTCCAATGCTCCCACCTTACCGTAGGCAGGCAATAACTTTTATAAGTGATAACAATTGAGTTTCTTTAGGAAGAGGCCTGAACTCTACCACTATTAAAGAGAAAATGAAAAGCCAGGTGTTAGATAACATTTGAGCCAGAAAACAGAAATTGAGCACAATGATTGGAGGGTTGTCTCTGTTTCTAGAAGGAGCACAGTAAAGCAACAGGAAGCAAGCAAAGGATCAAAACTCAGTGAACCCAGGATGAATGAATACCTGTGGGATGAAGTCCACAGAGGAAGCCTGCAGCTTCTGGGGAATGTTATCTAGGCAAAGTATGTTTGCTTGGGCAGATCTTCAGACTCTTGAAAGTCTTGAAAAACAATCTCCAAGAGCCACCAGTATTAATCTGCATGTCTTAAATTGTTTTGCCTTGATTACTTCTGATTCATGCAGACCCATCTCAAATGTGTCCTATGTGGACCGTATGCAGTTTCAGACTCCATTTTCTAGCATTTCCATAAAGTTGGGTGAACATATGCACTTGATTACTAAAGGAATTGTGCTCTGTGTATCTGAGGTCCTCACCGCACCAGGGCTCCATGGGCACACAGACTTGAGAAAGCTCAAGCAACACACACAGACTCTGTAGGCGTCCTGGGCAGGCCTGCTGAGCCAAAGCATGAGTGGCAAGAACAGAAATACGCATTTGTGAGCACATCTGTGCTGTGTACGTACACCTCCTGAGGCATTTGAGACAAAACTGTGTGGGACAGTTTAAAGTGGATATTCTGGCTTTTACTTAAAACTTAAACAAACAAACAAACAAACAAACAAACACAGACCAATCCAGATAGGCTTTGAGGAATCCTTTAAGACTATGAAGCTGAACTACTACCTATTACATGCTAAAGCCAATTAAAAAAAAGGCAGGAAAAAAGTCACAATGGAATTCACCGGCAGGGAAAAGATGACTAGTACCATCATTTGGCAGACATCACCTGTGTGGGCCAGGTCCTTGCTGGGCTACTGGATGATGGTGACCCATATACTACTTCCATGGCAACAGGCAAGATACAAAGTCACAAGGTATGGGCTCTCACTGTTGTTGCTGCTGTTAGCAGTGTTTTGTTTTGACTTTGTGGTAGACAAGATAAGTACTGCAGCCAGTGTTGTTCAGGTGATTCAACTAACTGACTCCTGGTAAGGTTACTCATTTCAAGAGATTTCTGAATATCCAGTTTGGGCCAGGCAGGATTCCGCCAGCTGAGAACACAACAGACAAGGACGCTTCTTCTCATGGTATTCTCATTCTAGCAGGGTAGACAAAACATGCAAAGAACTCAATTCTGACAGTGTTCTGGAACAACAGAGAAGAGCCAGGGAGGCAAACAAGTGAGGTTGGCCTTGCAGGGAGAGGACAGCATGCCAGGGAGTGTGGGGGCCTTGGGGGGTGCATGGGGAGGCTTGGGGGGGAAGGGCAGAGCTACCCCTGCTTTGGTAGAGAGAGCCTGCGCTTATCTGAACCTCAGCAGGAAGTCACTAATGGGGTGAAGAGGAAGGTCTAGGATTTCTGTTTTATGAGGAAACTGCTCTGGTTATCCTGAAGGAGTGGACTGTTTTGTTTTTATTTTCTTCTTTTTCTGGTCCAGGGCTTGAACCCAGGGGGACTTGTGCATGTTAGACAAGCACTCTAGGCAGCAAGGAAACCCACCCCTATGCGTAGCCCATTATTTTGCTTTTCTGAGTTATGGGAAAATTATAATTCCAACCTAAAATGGTTGCTATTCTCAGCTGAGATTTAGGATATGCTCAGTTCCTATTACTATATTTTGCCCTCCATATCTTGTAGATAAAAGATATTTGGGAAAATATATGAACCAAACATGGACCCATTGTTTTAAAAAAAACATATTTACACTGTATTAGGTATGCTGTCTAGAGAGAACTTAAAAGTATTTGTGCTCAGGTTACTCAAATGTCTATGCCACTGTGTGAGGGATGGGGGCACCTGCAGATTCTGGTGTCTTGTGTGTGGTGTGTTCTACAACCAGCTCCCTGATGATACTAGAGAGCACTTTATTTACTACTATATCTCTGAGTGGCCCCAGAATGTTTTCAGAATGTTTTCTGGCCTTAGAAGGTAGGTACAATCATATTCATACATGTTTATGTCCACAGCCAATGTGTGTGTAGTTTGGATGGCTTTCCTAACGTGCAAACTGTCCAGTGCCCAGCAGAGTCCCCCCAGCTATCGGGTTCTGAGCAGCTTTGACCCTGACTTTAGGAAAACTTACCCCAAGGAATTGCGCCTTTGTTTGGGGGCCCATGAGGTAGTGGGCTGGGAGGGTCAGACAGGGTTCTCTTGTGTCCTGGTGGTGGGGGAGGAGGCCTCTTCTTGGATAGGGTGGAGCTGCCACTAGAGGTCTGGGTGCCTAGAGGGAGTGTTGAAGGTGGGCCAGTTGGACCTAGAAAGGAAATTGAACGGGGGGCAGGAGGGTTAATCCCAGTCTCACAGACACATGACAGTCAGTATGTAATTACTCATCAAAATGTGGTATAGCATGGGAGTCCGCCAGCCCACCAACTCACAAATGGATTTCAAAACTGTTGGAAGAAGGCTCAGCTGTCACTGTGGGAGAGGGGGCTGAATAAGTGTTAAGGACCAGAGGCAGTGGATGAGCACAAGGAAACTGCTTTCTGCACAGTTGAGGTAGCACTCCTAAGACCTGTGCAAGCTCCAGCCAGATAAGATTACAACCTGAAGAGGAGAAGTCTGCCCCCTAGCTAAAGAGCTGTTGAGAGGTGATAGCGGCTGGGACTGAGAGTCATTTTTCTTTAAGGGTGTGTTCTCTGGTAGATTGTGACCACCATCTAGTGGAAGCCATACATCCAAGAATAAATGTACAAATTATACTTGCTGGGGAAGAGGAGAAAGGACACAAAGTGGGATGGTTATGGAAGGGCAGACGGATCTGGGAGAAGTCAGAGAAAATTGAATATGATTAAAACACATTGGATGACGTTCTCAGGGAACTAAAACAGAGAAAGAACACAGTAAGAATCAAGTGATAAGTAGATGGGGGGAGGGGAGGAGGAACTTGGTTAAAAAATTACAACACAGGAAAAACATGAGTATTTTTAAGGAACAAAACACCAGCCAAGCCAGGCATGGCAGTATAAGTCTGAAATCCCAGCCTCTTAGGAGGCCAAGGCAGGGAATCATGGACTTCAAGAATGACATGGTCAGTCAGAAATGTGATGAACGAACGCTCATTTAAGAACCAAAGCAGAGAGAAAACCAAATAGTTGTAGCTAACACAGAAAGTCCAGGGATCTAGTCCCTCCCTCACATGCAGTGGTATAAAGAAAGCACACACATTTTCAATCAGTAACTCAATGGAAGTTACTGTATCTACTTAGGAAGGCACAGCCCACTGCCACCAAGTTCAAGAGGGGCACAGCGGGGTGCCCGGAGCTCAGCAGTCAGTGGCCCACAGCTAAAAGTATTTAGATAGAATAAAACAAAAATAAAAACAAAACAAAAACCCCAACCAGCCAATCAATTTTGGAAGGATCTAAGATGACCTAGAAAAACAACTCCCAAACCTCTTTTTGTTCTAATTCTGAATTGTTCTGGAAATCCCAAACCATCTGTTATACTTGAGTCTGAGCACAGCTAAGGAAGCTGCTTCCGCATCAGTTGTAGGAGTACCATATCCATTCCTGACGTGAGGGTGCGTGTCAGACATGCTGGGCAACTGGATGGGTATTCTCTAGAGTAGACTCTTGTTTTAACCACGACCACGAATGGATGCTTCTATACACATGGAGGAAGGGGCAAAAAAAGGAAAGCAATAGAAACAAGGGAGGGGAGAAGCTAGGAACACCCCATACAAACAACGTTGAACCTAGACAGGTGATACTTAGTGATCTAGAAAAGCTCCAAACGAGCTTTTTATACTCTGTGTTAAAAGAAAATCGTAATTACTGATGGTTTTCTTCCTGGGTAAAGTTAAGATAGTTTTAATTATTAATGGTTAGTACTAATAAAGACTATGTCATTAATTCTCAAAGGTAGCCTGACAGGGCAGCAGACAATGATCATCTCAATGAGGTAGTAATGTCCATTAAGGCAATGATAGATCTGATTCTGTTTTACTGACGTGATACAGACAGCAGCTTTATGGTTACGTTAAACTAATACCTGGTCACACTATTAGTTAGTAATAATGTTTTAGATATTTTCACAATAAGGAGGTTGTACTACAGCCTGACACTTACACGGAGCCTGGCATTCTTCAAGTGGGTTTGAATTGATTATGCCTTTTGACTTTCAATATAATCCTGTGATACATGGGTTTAGTATGGTCCTATCATGTTTCCAAGGAAAGGGGCTTGACATGACAGATCCCACAGAACAGGAAGCATGGATCTGGACAAAGCAGGTTTAGAAACAGCAGACACTTGCCCCAGCAGTCAGTGCTGCTGGTTCTTGAGATCCAGGGCAACATTTTCAGCATTTGGCCTATGAGGAAGACAGCACTGTCCAGTAGGAGGAAATGCAAACGTGCAGAACAGATAATAGACAATAGTGAGTTTTTCTTGTAATTACATCTTTATCGCCAATCTAGGGATACTCTGGTGAAGCGCATCTTACAGAAGGTCACATGAGGAGGCTCCAAATACTGAAGTAAAATGCTGACAGAGGTATATCTCAGCAAGATACTATATATGTACTATATATGTGTGTACTATATATGTGTGTACTATATATGTGTGACATCAGGGATGATCTCATGTAAGAGTCACCAGGTCTCTACCAAGCAAGCTGAATCTACATCCAAGAGTTTAGAAGTTAGCCAGATCTGGCAAGAGGCTGAGTTCAGAGAACCCTGGTCTGACTCAGCCCAACCTCCCAGGCCTGACAACAGCTGGTTCTTACTAACTCCCACATACACAGGGGGGAATCTCGCTTCACGTCCTGCCTACTTAAAGAACGATTTTTATTAATTTTTGAGAACTTCAATACTTTTTGTTCTGCCCCCATTTTTAAGGAGGATTCATGTGTAACTTTATCCAGAATCTTTCTTTAATGCATCTCTCTTCCCTGGAGTGACTGCTGCTAATGTCTAGACTTCAACAAGGTTTCCAGGGACGAGAATATCCGGTTGTACCACAGTGGCTGCTCTTCTTCCTTCTCAGCCTGCATGTTTGCACAGGGGAGATGGTATTGCTTTTCCATGTCCCAGTGCTGGACCTGGTATAGCCTGTGCATTCAATGCACATCCATGCAAACAATTCATGGTGTAAGCCAGCAGGATGATTTTTGAGTGTTTTGCACATTTGGGTTTCAGTAAAGGTGAAAATCCAGGTCTTCTACCTGGAGACCAAATAAAAAATACAACTCTCAACGTTCATAGAAAATGGCTTGAAAAATTGCCTTGACAGTTTTTTGAAAGGCTTATCTGTAACATGCCTTACACAGACTTAATGACTGAAGTTATACCTAAGTAACTAGCAATATGGAGAAAAGTCCTATCATTTCCTAATGGTTTTCCCTTTACAGTTTTTTTTTTGGGGGGGGGGGTTCGAGACAGGGTTTCTCTGTGTAGCCCTGGCTGTTCTGGAACTCACTCTGTAGACCAGGCTGGCCTCGAACTCAGAAATCCACCTGCCTTTGCCTCCCAAGTGCTAGGATTAAAGGCGTGTGCCACCACACCTGGCCCCTTTACAGTTTTAATAACAAAGTTGTACATGTTCATTGAGCACACAATGTTGTTTTGAAACACATACACATACACATTATAGAATGATTCAATGAGCCAATTAACATTTTTCACCTCATATATTATTGTGGTAAGAATACTCAAAATCTATTATCCTAGCAATTTTCAAGACTACAGTCCATTATTATTTGCTATAATAACATGTCCTACAACAGATCTTTTAAATTTATGTGGCTGTTTTTAATGCAGCTGATCCCATGCCTTTTTTTATAATATGTTAATCACCTTAGCAAGCAGTAGATAAAGCCAGGCACCATGTAAGGAAGGAAGGAGTGCCAGGGTGCCATGCTTTTCTGTTTGTTGATTTCTATACAGCCTTAGCTTTTCATTTGCCCTTCAGTCCCTTTCTGATACTGATAAAAGTAGTGGACTCAAAGGAGTTAGGGCTGGTTCCGTACAATTACATAAGCACACACTTTGACTTCTCCTCATGCAAGAGAAATCAGGATTTCCTCTTTTTTTTTTTCAAACCCCAGAGGCCAGGTGACTTGACCATAGAGCCTGTGTTAGTTAAGGCCCTTGTTGAAGACAAAGCTCTTGGTCAGCCCAGGAGGCTTCATGGAAGGTGTTTAAAAAGGAATTTGGTACATGCCAGCTTCCATTCTGAATGCCTATTTTAACTGCAAGGTCACTGAGTTGTACAGATCTTGCATTTGGTTAGTTCTGGTGTGTGGTGTTTTATTTATTTGCAATTTCTTCTTAAAATAAGGAAGCTTTAACAATTAATAAAATAATAAAAAGTACGGTGGGAAACTGGATAAGGGCCATAACAACAAAATAAAGCAAAGCTAAATATAAGTATACATCTAATGAGATTTAAAGCCAAAGCTCATGAGCTGTTAGACCAAGTCATTCAAAGGGTTATCCCAGAAGTTTCGAGCCTCAGGAAACAGGAGCCAACAATGTCTGAGCACTTCCCAGACTGGCAGCACTCAGCCAGAGAAGCCCTTCCTGATGCAGCCACAGCAGGAAGCTGAGGGGGGGGGGAACTCCCCATCTCCACTTGTCTCTTAGACTACAGACCTCTCAGAGGATGAGATGCTGTGTATAAAATGCTTCCACAGCTGTATTGGGTATAACTGCTATAAGCATTTTCTGCAGCGCTCTTCAGCAAGTGAACTGCCACTTCCCTATGATATGTGGTCTGGTTCCATGTGTGCCCACTCCTTACTTTAGCTGTGCATTTTTGGGGCATGTTTTCACTTATTAACCTGACACAGATGAACCCGTCTTGTACTGTGCTAAGACAATGGATGGATCTAAAGCTCCTGTCCTTGAGAAGTTTTCAGTAGGGCAGAAGGGAATGGGAACCTGTCCTTCAAAGCAGCAAACTTAGCTCTCCCCCTGCATTGCCCCCTACTGATCGGAAGGTGCATTTCATGCTTGCTTTCTTTGTGAGTGCAGAAGGCCTTCTTCACCCTCCCCTGTATTCCTGCTCCTGAAAGAGTTGCCAAATGAGTACACTCAGTGGAACTGTGCAGTCTCATTTGCCTGTCACTTTACTGTACCTGCTCAAAGCAGTGATTCAGCAGGGCGAACACCAAATCCTTCTGATGACTCAGCAGGATCAACTAAATATAGGATGAGAGAAGCGGGGCTGTATTGGCCCTTATGGAGTAGGAATCCCGACATCTAGACCGAGGCTAGAGTCTATATGAGGTAGGAGGTCTCCATCATAGCAAGTATGCATGAGATGCAGGGTAAGTATTCACATGCTATTTAGAGCAGTAATATTTCTGGATTCTAGCACACTAGTTTCTGCTTCTAAAAGCTTAAAAATTAGTTCTTCAAACCAAGTTCTGCTCCTTGAGATCAGACTTATTCTTTATAATGTTTCTTTCAGCTAAGAAGCAGGTAGGTGTCAGGTCTCGATGTGGTACATGCCAATCCAGTCAGTGGGCAACTTCACTCTGGTCCACTGTTCCCTAAAGCCTCCTTAAAAGAGGCAGTGGCAGAGAGGTACCAAAGCTAGGCAGAGAGAACCAGCCCTGGTGGATCACACAGTGCTATGTACTATGCCGAGTGTTTGCTACAGTTCTCAACCTTGTGAGCAGTAATGGCTCTGGGGTGGGTATACATCTTTGTCACTGACATGCAAAAAGCACGAAGATGAACAATGGCGGGCAGCCATGATTCTAAGTTTTAATTGTATTATAAACCAGCTACGTTAGTCAACCAAGCAAGCAAACGCTATGTACCTACAAGTACCTGCCTTGTGAGATGGGCTGTGCAGCTACGTGGTTCCCCATGTCCCTCCGTGCCAGAAGCAGCTGCAGCCACAGCCTGGCAGACTTAACAGGAGCATCTCTCCATACACTGTCTCAGTGTACCTGAGGACCACTCCCTTAGGCAGGTAGGACAAAGACAGCCGATCTCACTCACCAGGGAAGGAAGACTTGAGGTGACTTGCCAGAGCCTGCTACAGCACCATGGGATCTGTAGGAAAGTCCTTAACCTTACTAGGGCTCAGTGTCTTTGTCTTTATAATGGGATACAGATAGTGCTAGTCCTTCAGCATCCTCTTAGCTTTAAAGAAACCAACGTTCTGCGATAGCACTCAAATGCAAAGATTAAAAACAAGTAAATCCTGGTGAGCCTGAGGCACTTCTGTTTAAATAGTACTGGGTAGGGGCTGCTGATCATGAGACAGATCTACACGCTTAGCTTTGTGCCTTTCAGTGATTCTCTCTGGACTCCTTTCTGCCGAGGAGCCAGGTATCTGACTGCCTGAGCTGGGAGGATGGCGAATGTGGGCCTGAGATGCTGTGTTCTGATTTACTAGAAGAACGCAAGTACAGGAGGTGCTGCCTGATGGTAATTCAGATCAAACTTCCCTGAATTCTGATGAGGCCATTGGAGGGATCTGGAAGTCCTCCTGAGCTGGCCTCAGAGGAATGTTTTTCTCCTGCTGCCTTGTGCAGTCTCCTTATTTGCGAAGGACTTTGTCAGAGGTGTCTGTTATGTCCTAGGAAGTCCCTCAATTTGTGTCTGTGAGGGTAGCTTGTGCTATAAGCAAGATCAGGGCTTTCCTTGCTGTGGAGAGAAAGTAACAATCCAAAGCATGACTGATCCCAGACAGCTTTGTTCTCAAGTAGATAGTTCTTCTAGTTAGCAGGATAGACTGAAAAAAAAAAATACAGGGACTGCAAAACACAAGGACCTCTAGAGGCACAGGGTGTCAGCTGACATGTTTAACAGTGGCCTCTAAAAATCATATTGACCCTACACGTTTCCTACATGTAAGGGCAAGTGAGCCCAGCTGGCTAAGGACAGCTATGGTTCAGTGCCTGGGAGCTGTCATTAGAGACTGCCCACCTGTGTCAGCAGCAGCCAGTCCGACGCTCTGAATCTGATGTCCCACGACAGGCTGCCAGGGGGAACTCAGCAGAGCAAGTCTATGTTCAAGCATGGGCGTGACTTGTACAAGGGAAGGATAGGTGGCCTATCCTTAGTTAACCACGGTTGCTATGGCCAAACCCCTAAGCCTGTTTCAGCAGCTGAAGCCCTGAATCAATGTAGCCTTTGTTTTCGGGGTGCTCAGTGAGGAGCGAGCTAGAATTTATTCAATGCAGGCGAGTGATGCCTGGCACCAAGCCAGATGCTGTACTCTATGGGGGTTTTTTTTGTGTTTTTTTTTTTTATGTCTCTGAGAGATAAAATTACACAGGGAGGCTACGAGGGGTGGGGGTGGTGTGTGTTAGTCTTCAGCTTCTGCTGTCAGTGAAGGCTCTCCGAACAGGTGCAGGCTCTGCCAGTCAAGACAGGTTACCACATAACCAGGGCACAGAAAAATCAATCCTTCAGACACACTCTTCCATTGCTTTATCAGGTCTAGAGGTTCCTTTCTGCCGTCTTGTCAGAAGCATGACTTGCTGGGGAACATGGCTTTGCAGAGGGGAAAACAGCACAGGGTCCGAACAGTATAGATTTGTAGCTTGATATGTTAATGGCTTGTCTTTAAAAGTGTGTTCCAGTAGACTGTGCAGAATGATAAGGAACACTTGGCCTATATCCACTGCTATAAGCGTTTGTCTTAGATGAGACTGCTCATGCTAAAACCTTATTGTAACGTTCCCTATTATTTTATGATCTTCAAGGTCATTTGGGGTCTCTCTAAGAACACAGCTCCTATTTATAACATGATTTCAATGGAGAATAAGCTGTGAAAAAACAGTTTTGAATAAAGCTCACATTTGCCAGAAAATAGCACCAGTGTGATTCACATAGGCCTGCCATTGTACACCAAGAAGCACTGCGAACCTGGGTGGACTTGGGCTGAGCACACTGGGAGAATCCCACATTTGGATTCTCCGGCAGCGACAGTGCTCAGCACCTCTCAGCTATAGCCCCAGAATTTCTGTTCTTAGCTTGACGCTCTACACTGACCTCCAGAGCTGGACATACTCTAGAGAGGACAAAGACTAGGGTCTGTCGTCATGGGTCAGGAACCATCTCTGTTGGCCTGAGGATGGGCTGGTGAAGGCACCCGACAACCCAGGGAGTAGCAACAGCCTCTGCCACCCTCACCTCATCTACGAGTACAGGACATGCTACGAGAAGCATGAAGTTTGGTTTATATGGAGGAATAGTGATAGTGTAATCATGACATGCGATTTTTGTTTTGTTCATCCAGGATCTGGTTAGGATCCCAGGTAGATGAGAGCCTGCATTACCTACCTCATTCGGAGGCTTTGGAATGGGAAGAGTGTGGTGTGCGCTCTCTCCTGAGGCAAGTGCTTCACAAATACTATCCACTACGATGACATCCCCGCCCCACTCTGGAGTCAGGGTCTCATGCAGTGCAGGCTGTCCTCAAACTTGCTATAATGATAATGAATTGCTGATCATTCCACTGCTTCCTCCACCAGCCAGTTAAGTAGGGCTATTAAAACAACTATGGGTGCTGCTGAGGTAGTGCTGTTGCTTTTGTACTTAGTCAGTAATGACAATTCACATGGGTAGGACTCCTGCAAAAAGAGGGAGGCCCCCGCACGACAGAAGGATTGTGAAGGAGGCTAACAGCACGGCAGGCATTTCATACTTTAGAGAGGCAAGTAATTGATGCAAAGGGATAAAAGGAAAGGGAAATGAATTTCAAAGTCCTTAAAAGAATGTAAGTAATTAAACCGAGAAGCATGAAGTTTGGTTTATATGGAGGAATAGTGATAGTGTAATCATGACATGCGATTTTACATAGTGCTGGGGATCAAACCCAGGGCCTCATGTCTAAAAGACAGGCTTTCTACCAACTCCCACCTCTTAGGTCCAGACAGACACATATTTGACACAGAGGCATCTCAGTACAGAGGAAAGTAGCCTTTCAGAGAACCAAGAGCTTCCTCCTACTACAGACAGCACAGGTGCTAGCACCACATGGCTGTCAGAGGGAGTGTCAACTGCAAAGTCCCTCTACCCTTTTAGTCTTAGTTTTCTTGTCTGGAGGATGAACATAAAAACCCATGTAATTCACTGGAGGTTAAGCAAGGCACACGCCTACAATACCCAAGACACCACTTTTCCACTCTGGTGCCCGAGGAACAACAGAGTCCCAGGTTTGAGCTGTCCCCAACAGTATGTTTGCTATCCTGCCATGTAACTGGCAGACTGGCAGCCACTTGGTCAAATCCACAAGCGCTCCTCAAGCTCGTACCTTTCCCAGCATTCCTAGGCGGCAAAGGGGGAGCCTCACTGGTGGGTGATGTGGGCAAATCTGTGCTCGTCGAGGCGAAGATCTGGTTGGTGAAGGCTCCGTAGGAGAGCCGCTGCTTGTCCCGTGGAGTGCTGAACCCTGGCAGTGCCAGCTTGTCCTGTGGCGAGATGCTGGATGAGTGGCAGAAGCTCTGTGGTCTGGGTGAGCGCTCCTTTTTGATCGGGCTTGGCTGGTACAGGAAAGAACAGATGATATGAGACTCAAGGGCTGTCCCTGAGGTGTCCAGAAGACCCCTGCAGAGTGGGTCACGATGTCATCTGGCTCCTAGGGCTCTCGGTGCGGGATGTGATTGGCCAGCAACACAACTTCACAGCAGTGATAGCAAAGGAAGACTTTATACTTCCTACATCCTGATTTGTAAGTCCCACCAATGCCCAATAGTTAGGGATCAGTGGGACATTCAAAAGTGACAGGTAAAGTCACATATACCTTAGTCTTTATTCAATAAACAGTTCCCTGCAAAGGACCTGTCTGCCTTACTTGAACGGCATCCCTGCTAACCTCTGATTTGCTACATGAAGCCCTTTCCCTGTACAAACCTTCCACCGGCACCCTTCTTCCACCCCTGGTGCTACCCACATGTTCATGGCTTGGAGCTTTAATTCCCACCCACATTCTTGGGCTGCAAACCATTTCCAGTTGCCCACGTGGTGTTTTACACATTGTGGTGGCTTGAGCACCATCCAACTCACCTGTGGTAGTTACACATCACCTGTATCCTGTGTATTGCAGGGACATCTCAGACGGACCCTCTAACCTAGTCCTAGCAGGATGCTTACTGCTCCCACTGCAGCACAACAGCTCTGATTCTTCTCTTCCCCCATCTCACTCTATACACACTCAGTCCTGCTAATAAACATTTGCTGGCCTGACTGCTTGGTAAAGATAAAGGTTGGACCTGAAACACTACTCCTAACTCTGCAGGGTTCCTCCTCCCATTCCCCATGAAGATGCTTCCCACTTACACTGTGGGTTGTTCTATTCCTCTCGACTTTTCTCTGGCTAATACCCACCTATTTGCAGAAATCCATCTCTGGTTGCTTACTCAATGAGACTGTTGGGGCTTCCCAAGGCTGAGGAGCTAGGTCTCAGGAATTCCTGAAACTTTCACTAGATAGTCACATTACCATTTGAGTTATCATTTCTCTCCTCTTGAAATGGAGAGTAGCAATAGGACCTCTGTCTGTGAGTTTCTTATATCCCACCTGGCATACATCTGATGATAAATATGGCTGAACTTTCAAAGGTAGTTAAATACCACCTACAAGAGTCACCAAGACTTGGGCCTAATCCTAGAGACAGTCTCTATTAGCTAGGAGGCTTCAGGAAAGATACCAAGTCACCACATCCCTGTGAGTTTCCAAAGAGACAATCTGAGATGATGGAAAATTATTTAGGTCAACTTAGATCACATGTAAATCTCTCAAGTGACAATGATGGGTATTTATATGTACTGTTTTACATGTTTAGTTTTACAACGTGACTAGGCTATGGTGTTGCAGTTAAGAATCAGTGTAGATACAGTTTTCATTTTAAAGCTGATTACAACTTTAATTATTGGTATCTGAGCTGCCCTCCAAAATGTCAGTACGCCTCATCCTGTCAGCTGAAGACCTTAAGAAAAAGTGACCATGGGACCCCAAGGAACAAGGACTTTGGCTTTCAGACCCCTTCAGCCTCTACTCTGCTGTCACCTGCTCTGGAACTTGCAGCCTGGTAGCTGGCCAGCTCCACAACTGCATAGGCCACTTCCTTCAAATGACTGTCTCTGGGTCTTTCCCCTAGGTTCTACTGTTCCGCTATTACATGGTGCCCAACAGAAACGAGACTGCTTCATCAGGGCAGAAAGTCCAAACCAATGCATCTCACGGAAGGTGGAGTGTGGCTCAGGTGCACTGGAGGGTACAGCGCTGTGGAGGGTGTGGCGCTGTGGAGGGTGTGGCGCTGTGGAGGGTGTGGCGTCTGGAGGGTATGGCGCTCAGGAGGGTGCGCCTGTGCACTCACTTTGTCATCCAGGTCATCGTCGCTCTCATCCATCTCATCCTGACGGAGATTCCACTCATACTCTACATGGACGTGAGGGTTGAACTTTCCAGATTTAGCCTGGGAAAGCTAGGAGGACAGCAAGGGCGCACCACTTAACAGAGATGCTCAGATACTCACCACCGCACAAGCACCGAGCAAGACCCCACCCCTCATTCCCAAAGGACCAATGACAGGGCCCAGTGAGCACAGTTCTGAGTAGACAAAATGGGTGGCCACATGACATGCCCAGGGACTGTGACAACGTATGCACAGGGGGGACCTTTCTAAGTCTGACGGCATGATTTTCTCCAAAATCACAAGTTTCCCTACTGAAAAGATCCTCAGAACTGCAGGTTATGGGTTGGAACATATACTCAAGAGGCATCAATCAGGTTTAAGAGGAAGGGCTAATGTTTGAGTGAATCTGTTCTCCTTTGATGTTCATGAAGTGTGGGCAGAGACAATGGTCTCAAAGGATTCCAAGATACAAAATACAGGTGCTGGAGAGATGGTTCTTGTTGCAGATGACCTGGGTTTGGGTCTCAGAACCCACACGGTGGCTCACATGGAACTCTGGTTCCAGGGGATCTAATGTTCTCTTCTGGTCTCTATAGACCCCAGGTACACAAGCAGTACATATACATGTATATAAGTAAAACACTCATATACATAAAAGAAAATTAAATAAATCTTAAAGGATAACAAGAATATACCACACAGCCAGGGATGGTGGTGTAGGTCCTGGCACTAGGGAAGGAAGACTAGAATTTGAGGCTATTCTCATTTTCATTTTTTTTCTTTCTTTCTTTCCACTACAACCCTGGCCCCTTCAAGCCCCTACCTCTGCCTGCCAGCCCCGATTCACAAAGACTCAACAAGAAACAAATAAAAATATCAAAGCAACAAAAATTACAAGTCCAACTTCTAGGTCTGGAGAAACTCAAACTCAGTGGAGTGTCCTTGCTTTCTCTACCCTCACTTCCTGTGTGCTAGGGCCTGCAGACTCTGAAACGCAGAGTTATTGCTCATATTTCAATGCCTCCCTACGGAGCTTGGGTTTGTTTGAAACTAGTGATCCTCCGGCCGAAGCCTCCTAAGTGCTCAGATTACAGGCATGTCCCACGATTCCCAGTCCATTAAGTGAAAACTTAATCCTCATCATGAGGTCTTAAAAGGTTGGAAACTCAGAAATGGTATTGAGCTCAGGGCCTTTGGGAGGTGCTGAGGATTAGATAGGGTTATCAGGAAGGAGCCATACTGGCTGAACATTGGTACTTTGGACGAGGGACAAAGAGCAGGAAACACAGGTACTCCCCTGTCTCCCATAGTGGGATTAACTGTGAGAGGATAAAGGCCCTCATGGATGCAGCCCCTTACCCTGACCCATGAGTCAACACACACCTATTTTCTTTACAACCTGTTCAGTCTGTATATTACGCTGTCTGCAACAGAGAGCAGACACCATGCACTGTGGTTAAGAGAATCCTGCTCATGTGAAGGTCCAGGAGATTAGGGAAGAAGCAGCAGGGCGGAAAAGGCGAGTGTACAGAAGGCTGGGAGGCAGGAGGGAGGGTGCTTAGCGTGCAGAAAACCATTACACTCTTCCCAGCTCTCAAGGGACTGCCTAAGGAATTCTCTGCTGTCAGCTGCAAAGCAGCCTGGTGTTCTGGCCAACACTAGGCACGGCCCTAACCCTCACTCCTACAAAGGTGTGGGTCTCCAGGGCGACAAGCGCACTAAGAAGGGAAGCCATGGCCTCCCCAACTCTTCTGAATGCACTTTAGCACTCATCTGCATCTCTTCAGCTAGTTATCAACAAGGCACTTCACCTTCCCCAATTCCATCCTCTCAGAACGACACCTCATGGCCGCTGCAGTCTGGTATCGCTGAGATCATGGCCTCCTATCCTAGTTTAGCTTACCAGGTCTTCACACTGGGTAGCTTTGAGTCTCTTCGCTATATCCAAGGCAGTTTCTCCATTTTGGTTAACTGAAACAGTAGAAGAATAAACACTAATAATTATCTAGGATACTACTTCAAGAGGCAACAAGACCCAGTGAGTAAGTCGCACGCATGCGCAGCCTCGGTGCTCTGGGACGCCTGAGAACGGCCACACTCACCAATGTCCACGGTGGGCTTGCTCCTGAGCAGCAGCTTCAGACACTCCGGCTTGCCATACATGCTGCAATAGTGCAGGACTGTATTCCCCACAGATGTTTGCTTATCCAGGTTCCCACTGAAAGATTGCAGCATTATTAGAAAGACTGTGTGACCACAGGTCCTCGCTCATCTGTGAGGCAGACAGATGCCTTAAGAAGTTCTTCAGATGCTTAAAAGCACAGTTTCTACGCTCTGTGTTTTCTAGGCTTTTTTTCTGTCACCTAGCAGATCATACACATAGCTATAGGCACACTATAAAGCAGGCAGAGACAAAGGGATGCAACCGAGCACTCACAGCCAATAAAGGCCTTTTAACCAGCTGACCACAGAGCACTCGGGTTTGGAAATAGGTCTTACACAGTTCTGGATTGTGCTGTAAATCATTACTCAGTTCATTCGGATGAAAAACAAAAGCCATACCAGTTTTGTACAAGGAAATCAACCAGATGGAGAGACGTCTGGTCTGCGGTCCTGACGGCAAGGTGAAGGGCTGTCTCCCCGAGCTCCTGAGGAGGGAGGGTGGATATGAACTCAGTGATCATGCCTCTAGCACCCTCACTGCCAAGGAACCCCAAGCAATTATCAAGAGCATGTCGTCTCTCCAGTTCTCTAATGTATATGTATCTCATTAAATTGAGTTAGAAATGTATGACCCCTCATTGAAACTGACTCTGGGGTGCAGCCCAGGGCTGGCCTCCAGTTCGCTTCAGACTCGGCCACGTTTTCCAAGTGCTGAGACCACAGATGTATGCCACCACAACATGCTTACTTTTTCCTTTTTAATCCTCTGGCTCCTGAGCCATTACCTGCCCGGGTTCCAGCAGTGGCTCCATTAACTCCACCCCCTCTGCATAGACTTGGATTAGTGCAAGTAAGTCCCTGGACTTGATGGCCTCAAGCAACTCGTTGAGCTTGGCTGAGGAGGAGGCACAGGTCTTCCTGGAGAAGCGGTGGTCCACATACTTTGCAGTGATGTACTCTTTACGTACAGTCCTGAAACAAACAAAATGGTCAGAGCATTTCTGCTTTTCAAGAGCTGAAAACCAGGTCGACTCTCCCTTTCCTTAATTAAATGTGCTGTATTTCAAACAACAAACAAGGATTTACACCAAGTCCAACACACAGAACAAGGAACTGTGTATTTGCTGATATAATAGTAAAATACATACAATAGTAAAATTAATGTGCACAGAGATCATGGGTGATTTCTTTTCTACATAAGAGAAACATTCTATGAATACTTCAAATTCACAGCGTATGTGGGAAAATTTTAAAAGTTGAGACAAATTAAGCTTCTAGAGTTTTGTAAAGAGGATTTTATTTTGGCTCTAACCCCTTTTATAGGAGAGAAAATGAGGCTGCTATTAAATCTGCCCCTCAGGCCAGAAGTGCTACATGGATGAGGTGAATTGCCTTCCTTGCAGAGACTTCTTCAGAAGCCCGAGTGGACCTGTGGTGCCTAATCACCATCACCACAGAAACTCAAGTGGTCCTCGGAGACTGGGCCTACCTCTCAGGCCCAAGCAGAGCACAGAGCCTCAATGCCCAGTGGTCACTCTGTCACCTACAGAAGAAGACTGAAATGGAAGTCAGTTCAGGGAAAATCAGATGAGAGCCAGAGAGAAAGAACTAGAATCACATGACACCGTCTGATACTCCAGAAACTGTTTGTCCACCTCCTGACCTTTCCCATTTATATGCGCTAATTAGTAAAAACACATGAGGTTTGGGTTCAAATGCTTCGACAACATGCCAGTTATGAGATGCTACAAAAGGTACTTAAACTTTATGAACGTAAGGTTTTTATCATTTTAAAATGGGGACATCTACTCACTGGCATATTAAAGATGCGTATACTGATTAATTTACATACATGCCTGTCTGAGTTTACGTGCATCATATGCTTGCTTGCAGGTCCTGAGAAGGACAGAAGAGGGTGTTGGATCTCCCGGACATGGAGCTACAGGCAGCTATTAGCTCTGTGGTGTGTATGTTTGGAACTGAACTCCTGTAGCACCCTTCCCACAATCATGGGTCTGTAAACAGCCATCTGATCTCTTTGGCAATGTCTGCCTTCCCTGCTAGACCCAAGGCACCGAGCTCCGGAGGGGTTTACACTGCAGTTTGCTTTGCTATTTCCTTGGCAAAGAATGAGCACAGTGTAAGCATGTGCACAACTCAACAAAAGACCATAGCTGCCAAGAAGCCTTCATGGGAGACTTCATGATTGCAGACTGAATGCGCCCTGGAAAAAATTCTAATACTTGTGCAAACTTGGTATCCATGGAAGCGTTAGCCAAATATTAAGAATGGTGTCCTTTCTTCCTGCATAGAGCCTTCCCAACTATGTGAGTAAGAATTAGCTTTTCTTCCTATTTATCCATAGCAGTTGGTGGCTGAGGTAGAGTCTTTATCATGTACAAGGTGTAGGATTCAATCTTGAGAACTCTCCAGTTTTATCCCCTAAGTACTGGGGGTGGAATCCAGGGCCTTGTTTATGCCAGGCTAGCACTTTACCACTGAGCTATGTTCCTAGTTCCTACCTACTTATTAAAGTGTAAGTTCTGTTTTTAAAATAAATTGATTTATGTGGCTCAAAAGTAAAATGAAAGTGTCATCAGAAAAAAACAAAAACAAAAAAAAAACAAAAAAAAAAACAAAAAAAAAGAAAGTGTCATCAGAAGGTGTTTATCAAGAATTCTCATACCTGCTTCTATGCTAGACTACATAGTTTGTTTTCTCTGTATACCTCTGCATATTCTGGGACTCCATCTGTAGACTAGGCTGGCCTGGAACTCAGAGATCTGTCTGCCTCTGCCTCTGCCTCCCGAGTATTGGGATTAATAGTGTGAGCACCCACTGCTCGGCAGACTACAAACTTTTCTCAGTTTCCTAGTTACTGTCAAGTTCCTTAAGCAAGGATAAATTCCAGTGTATGTTGTTCTGACTTAGATCTGAAGCACCCCTCTTGGGCTCATGTATCTCTTGTTAGTGACAGTAACTAACACACTACTGGCCAGGCCACAAGGGTACTCACCCCACTGATGGGTGGGTGCGCCCCTGGTTTCATGGCTGAATTCACTATTAGAAGGTAGGGGCTAGCTGGAGGCAGCGGGTGGCTGCAGTGTGTCTATGAAGGGGAGAGCTTGTCCTGGGTCACTTCTGGCCTGTTGTGCTTTCTCGCTGCTGTGAGGTAAGCAGGTCCTTTCCCACCACCTACTACTGCCTTGTTTCCTTCTGCCTTACCAGCCTGGGCCACAGCAATGAGACCGGCTGCCTATGGACTGAAACACCCACAAGCTTTCTTAGTGAGCCGAGTATGCAGAAGTATGCACACAGTGCATTTGGCTCTCGGGTAGGTAGTGCAGGAATGAGGAGGTTTAATTCTGAGGTTAGCCACAATCCAGTTTCTGAGTCTGGCAATGGGGGGGGGGGGGTCTAGGTCAAGAAGGTGTGTTTCTTTTCCCCATCACCCATCTGTCCTTTCCCAGAAGGCAGTCTGCTTTCTATTGCGCTTCGCTTTTCAACAGGTATCAACTGGAACACGGGACTTTAGTGTTTTCACATCTGTCTGCATGGTGCTCTGTCATCACAGACTCCCTTTGTCCCATTATTATTTTTTCCTACCACAAAATAGACTCTTCCAGAAGTGGAAGAGTCTGGTCCAGGGTTAATAGATTTATAATTCTGGTAAGATACTGTTTTTGGGTTGTGGACGTCTGTATCTGGAAGAGTTCTCCGGCTGCTGCCTTGGCACGTCTATTACCACAGCACAGTGCGACCAGATATGACCATCCCAAAGACCTGCTCCACAAAGCTGGCACTGGGCAGCAGCGTCCACGGAAGGCACTGCTGAGAAGAAACTTGCCTGTTGCAGAATATCTTTCTAGTCTTTTCTTGATAATGGGGGCTGGGGGATAGGGTGAGAGGGAGACTATGTGGCTAGCTGGTTTTTTGTTTTCTGTCTCTGTTTTCAAGTGGGGAAGGAGAAGAGGATAGACTAGTAAAGTATTCAAAATTCAAAATACTTACATATCACTTGAAGGGGTGGGCTTTGGTGAAGGGCTGGGTAAATTTGCTTCCATAATATCATTAAAACTATTGTTTCCTACATTCTTGGCCAGCTGTAATATAAACAAACAGAACACAGTAAGCTCTCTACAACTGGCCAATAGACTTCTATTATTTGCTTTTAAGATTTTTGTATATGTATTTTCCTTCCTCTGACTCTGAGTGCACAACTATCCCTTTTCTGGTGAGAAGTTTCCCAAGCACCTGTCCCACACCAGGTACTAGACTGTGACCTGGAGGTAGAGGTGGCAGCAGTGCTCGTTTCTCAAAGGTGTTCAGAATCTAGTGGGGATGGCTTACGCCAAAGCATACTGTCTGCAGCTATGATGTGATGGTCGCTTGACCAGAACAGGACCTGATTTCCCCCTCCACACACACAGACAGACAGACCTCCACGTGGGAGCCTAAACTCATGAACCATAGCTTTTCAAACACCAGTATACATTCTTTTTATATTGAATTATGTTACTTTAGGTGGGCAGAAAAGAAAGTAGGATTGTCGTCTTCTTGGGTACAGATTAGGTGCTGTGGGTGCAGCAGAGCATTATCCACAAAACATTTTACTTCTGGACTCAGGATTGTTAAATCTTTGTGTCTTTCAGAAGGGCCTTTTGTCATCTGTGTTACTTCGCATGTTCATGCAAACAGGCCTCTAGATTAAAAAGTCTTGGGTTTATTGCACTGTGAGTGTTTAATATTTGGACTTTCTCACTTCCGGCATTGAGACTCAGATTTCAGGTTCGTAAGTAACGGATCTGCCATGATACCATTTTTGTACGGAAGGAGAACAAGCTCTAGCGCTCTTTATGACTGAGCCTTTTCTCTGTAACCCAAAGTGAAACGGAAAGCGCAAGTTTATACTTCCTAAGTGAATGGCTCATACAACACAAGACACTGTCACCAGTGGCTGCTCCAGGGGCTGGAGCTGCGGCTGAGTGACTGCCTTCCTGGCCTGTTTGGTGCACCTGTGCAGACAAAGCTGCCGATCAACGCTGGTTCATTCACATCCTCCAGAGATACTTTCATCTGAACTCAGTTTCACTTAAACAAGTTCCATTCTTACAGCAAAGTCTCTCACAGCGCACTAGGGCTAAATTTATCCAAGACAAGGACCCATGGCCAGAGACATTATGGGAAGCCACCTGGGCCTTTCACTACTGTTTACAGTATATCATGAACTCTGCAAAGGTTTCAAATCTGATGGAAAGGCAGAAAGAAAAACACATTTAAGTATTCATATCTTTCATGTTTTTCAAATCATCAAGCAGTTTCTTCCCTTAGTAACTATGTAAGTTAAGCTAAGGCTAACTGGTTTTGCGATACTAGCTAACAAGTCAGATCTGCTTTTACAAATATCCAGGCAGCAAAGGTTAAATTGGGAAAAGCTTTTCAGTCATTAGTTTTAACAATATAAACCACTTGGTAACTTGCACACATGCTTTAATTACCATTGTAGTGAACTGTATGAAACCTAATTCCTAACGGACAAAGCAGCTTGGAAGAAGCCCTTTCTACAGAGATGAGATAGTTCCACTCTTGTTCACTCTGCTTCCTTAAACAGGAAACAGAAATAAGCAGGAATCACTATAGACTATAAAGCTCAAAGTCTATGTGCTCAGGCAAATCCATTTAGTTTTATAATTATTTTTAACCATAAAAAATTAAACATATCTCTCAAGATTAATACATTAAATACTGAGACAATAAACCTTTCTTCTAAAGCGCAGGGCAGGACTTACCAAGAGTTCGGAAGTTCCTAATTTGTCTAGTTCCAAAGACTGAATTCGAGAAATATGAACCCCCATTTCCCTATGGATTCCGGAACATTCTATACAGGTCAAAATACCCAAGTTGGTTGAAAGCCACGTGGGTTCTGTGGAAAAGATTTGATGAAACAAGACATGTCATTCATATTGTCAGCTACAGAGGAGACTCACCCAGTGTCAACCTTGGTAAGAATCAGTTCCAGGCAAGGGTTGATGGAGGAATCTGGGGCTTTATGCAGGGGCTCTCAGATCCCTTCAACACTTAGCTACAGTCTCAGGCCTTGTGCTAGGCAGGATTCCCTTCTTGCCCCAGTCCCAGACAGGGCTGAAGACCTGAGAAGCACTGAATCCTACAACCATTGTGTACATTCAGAATACGAGTGGCTCTAACTCATCGTTCTGGTTCAATCTTCAGAAGCACCAGGTGTGCATTTCAAGCTTAAGCAAATCACTTTTCTCCCTATCTGTAAGAGGAAGATGTTGGTACTTTACGGATACATGCACTGCGAGGTCAGCAGCAGAGAAAGCAAAACACCTGAACTGAATTAGCACTGTTCAGGCTGGGCACGGCAGACCTACACTTACTTCAGGAGCACCACGTCCTGTCCTCATCCCCTTAGTGATCATGGTGCACACTCAGGGAAGAAGCACTCTGCATCAGGTGACTCTCTCGGTAGGACAGGTAGGGAAAACAGAGTAGGGAAGAGCAGCCCATTGAGGGCAATCGTCAAGCTCAGAAGAACTCATGCTGTGTGTGTTTAAGTCGGCTCTCAAACTCTAGGGAACTCAAGCACCACCCCACTGATGGCTACACAGAGAAGAGGCTTGACAGGCCAGCGTGCACAGGACGAGTACCTGACGAGCCACAGTCGCAGCAGATGTCATTCCCAGGGAGCCGCTGCACGTCCTCGATGATGGCTTTGGTCAGATCCTCCAGGCTATTTTCCCCTGTGCTCTGTTCACCACGGAAGGCCATGGTCAGGGCCTCTTCTTTGCTATTTGTCAGTACTGATATCCACCTGTGGTCAAGATACCAGAGGTAGATAGCCTTCCTAAGGGCATGGCCACCACTGTCTTCCTCCATTGGAAACCTACCTTCAAGAGGAACTTTCAAAATCCCTCGCCTCTCTCAAGTGATCCCCCCCAGAATTGGCAATAAAGGGAGGAAAAATGAAAAGGTAAATTGGAAGAGATGGTTAGAGTTGTTTGAGCACATATGAAGTCATGGGTTCATTCATTAGACCATAAAAAATTAAAAGCAAATAAAATGGAAATAAAATAATGAGAAGCAACAAGTGAGAGATGGCTGAGTAGGTGACACACAGAGAGATGGCTGGAGTGGATGACAGACGGTAACTGATACCCTGTGTGAATATACAGGTGCTTCCATTCCTGTGTGGGCGGAATGAGGGGGATGCTTGAGCCAAGAGGATTCGTATAAGGTACGAGCACACAATGACAGGGAGCAGGGAGAGGTGGATGTGTTCAACAGAAGGAAGGCATCTGCTTCCTGCCGGGACATTTAACAGTGAACACTCGGGGTATATTAATAGCAGTCATAAAGTTTATGCTT